>NC_089507.1:145025153-145342653 GCF_036850995.1 Saccopteryx leptura | reverse complement strand
ACTTCCAGAGCGCCAGCTGCTGACCTTGCCCTGGCTCCTCGCTGGCCACACCTCCCGATCCTTCACAGCTACTGACACTTGTTTTGGGCAGAAGACAGGAATGAACTGGTTCCATTTCGCCAAACCGGGCGTTGGCTGGGAGGCTGCACAGCCACCAAATATCCAGTCTCTTTAGAGTGACAAGGAAGATGCCTGTGGCTGTGTGTCCGCTCCACATGAGGTTTTGCTATTTTGCACCCTATAGAAAATAAAGGTTCAGATTAGCTGCCTTTTGCTGTGACTCAATTTTTTAATTGTTGAGAATTAGATTTGATTTGCATAAGACTTGATTTGCCAGTTTTTTGTGACTTTGGGGTAGCCCCGCTTAAAGGAGTGACAACTGATTATGTCAGTAGCAGAAGCAAGCAGGCCATGAGTGACTCCTCCATGGAGTCCCCAAGCCTCCGTGACCCAACATGGTGACCGCATCATCCTCTCCTTCCATACTGGGCAAGCGGCTCGGTCCAGAGATCCTCTCCCCAGAAAGAAAGGTGTCGTGACGACTGGACCCCAGAGAAGTGGGGGTGGACTGGCCACCCCTGACCCTCATAGCCCCAGGTCAGGGACAGAGCTTTTTAATTTGATGTGATTCCATTCACTTATTAGAAAAAAATGAGTTTGGTTATCAACTGTTCCGTTTCCTAGTTCTCTTCACCTTCCTTTAAGCTGAAAAATAAAGAGAGTGAAGTCTTTAAGAATTTGTTTGATTATGAAAGCAGTACACCTCTTTCTAACAAAGTTAGAAAACACAGGCAAGCTAACAGAAGAGACTAGAAATGAACCGTGCTGGTACCCCAGGCAGTGAGCCCTCGCCACTGTGAGCACTGTGGGTGGGGCTTCAGTCCTGTCGTTGTGGGTTCACAGACGGGCACATCCCCCGTATGCCGATATTGACGCCACGTTTGGGCAGATGCCTGCACACTGAGGTCTCATCTGTGTCTCCATGCTCCATCTCTGGCCGGAGTGCTCTGGGGCCCGACAGGGTGCCCCTCATCCCTGAGGGTGCAGGCTTTCATAGCCCATGTGCTGTCTGCACCGTCCCAGGGAGAGCGGGAGGAGGGGGATGGGGTTTTCGTTTCCACACCGTTCCTACCTGACTGCACAGAATCAAGAGTCCGGGTATCTGAAGGCTCTGTGGGGATCACACATCTAGCCCTGTCCGTCGGGAGACGCAGAGACTGAGCTTGGGAAACCTTCCGTGGTGTTCCCAAGATGCCTCCTGGTGACAGCAGAGCCAGAAGCAGAGCCGTGTGTTTTGGTGTTCAGGTGGCAGGTGGCCCACAGGACGGAGGTGGTTAGAGCTGGCTCTTGGAGAAGGGGCGTCTGGTGCTGGCACTGGCGCTCTGTTAGAGGTTCCACGTGTTACCTCGCACAAGCCGCTCCCTGCAGGAGGGCAGAGCCCCAAGCCATTCGCTCAGAGCTGTGTGACTGCATCCCAGGCTGAGCCCAGCGTGCTCCCTGTGATAACACTGGCTCTCACCCCACACCACCTCTCCACGTTTCCTACCAGCAACCCAGCAGGATGGACGCTGTCACCCCCGTGTCACCACAGAGGAAGTGGCATAAGGTCACAGCAAGAAAGGTCTGCAGCCAGGGCTGGAAGACTTCTGCTGACTCCTAGTCTGTTTCTGCGTCATCCTTATGAGTACGGGGGCGGGGGGAGGGGTATGTTTACAGTTGTGAGTACGAGAAACACAGCTTACCCTTGAGATGCTTATTAATCACCGCATTGCATCTGTAAGCCTAGTTTTGCTCATCCCTGTGTATTTCTGACACCTCTGACTCCCCTTGCCAAGGACCTGTGTTTATGGAAATAATTGATCCCAACGCATGAACCATATAAAATATCTTATATTGCGCAACACGTTATAGTTTGCAGACGGGCTCTGTGTTTTTTTGTTCGGCTCTCCCAGCAAGCCCATCTGTGTCATGTGGACCTAGGATCTAGACCCAGAGAACTTGAGCTCACTTGCCCGTGGCCGCACACCTGACCTTGAACCCGACCTCTGTCAGAGCCGGGCTTGGTTAGGGCTTTTCACCTTCAATGTTTCTCCTTCACTTGCTGCGGCAAGTTCAAGATCTCTTCCTGCTGTTTCTCAGTGATGGACAGCGTGTGGTCTCCCAAGGCAGCTGTCCTGCTGGAAGCCTGGCCCGCTGTCCTCGGGCCGGTGGGTTGCCCTCATGTCCCGCAGGTGTCACCGGGGCTCGACCCGGTCACGTGTCCATAGCTAGACCCTTTCGCAGGGACTGAGCTTCCTGACCACAGTGAGAAAGAGGCTAAGGTTTCTAAGACAGAATTGTTGACAAACAAGTGGTTTTTCATACATATTCACTTAGCTCTTTAAGGTAAAGATATAGAGATACTTTTTTTTTTACAATTCATTTTTAAAAAGTCTAATTTTGAACCTGACAATGCTCCCTTTAAATATTTTATTCCTTTTTAAAATTGCTTTCAGTGTCCCCAAGAAAAATGATCCCCCCAGTGACAACTGCCTTGTTTCTCTTGAGATCCAGTTGTGCTTATCATTAACTAATACAAACATTTGGGTTCATATGAAAAAGTCTTGGGAAAATGTGGGTGTGCTGTTTTTTTCTTTTCTAAACCAATAATCCATTTCTTTCCCGTATTGCATGACTGGCATTTTCATCGTGGGATAGCGTGTCTTCCTCTTTCACGAGGCCCTTTTACCTCTTCATCCTCTTCTCTCTGGGGACCAGCACCGCAGCCCCTTTGCCTAAGGGGAGCAGACGTGGTCCTGGGAGGCAGGCGGGTGACCCGGGCATGCAGGACGCCTGCAGTGAGGATCACCTGACTCAGGGCTTCTTCAGCAAGAAAATTAAAGCCCCCCCCATGTGATTCTCAGCCTTCTTTAACTTGACTTACCCCCACACATCTGGTTTGCCCTGCCCCAAGAGTCCTGGGGGTGGTCCCTGTGTGTCCCAGGTGCGGGCTCCTGGTCCCTTTCCTCCCACCCTCCCTTATCTCAGGGCCATTTTTAATACCTTCTCTTCTTCCCCCCCAAAAAAAAATAATTTTTTTTTTAGAGACAGGTAGTAAGAAAGGAGACAAGAAATAAAAGCCTGGGGTCTGATCAGTGCCCTTCGGCCACTCACCTGTCTCGTAGGTGCATTTCAACATCTTAGCAAATAAATGTCGAGTTGATGAAGCTACCTGCTCAGAGGATGCTTGCAGTTATTTGTAGAAAACAATTAAACAAGCTTGATAGTCATTGTGTTTCCCTCTGTGAGACACGTGTGCACACACACACACGTGTGCATGGCACACACATGCGTACACTAAACACAGATACACATGTGCACACGTTTGTATGGCACATACACACATGCACATACATGGGTACACTGCACACACATACACATGTGCACTGCACACACATATGCACATGTGTATATGGCACATACAAACACACATGTATACTGTACACACATGTGCATGCACATGCATACGCACAGCACAAACACATGTGTGTGCATACTACACACTTACATGTGTGCGCACATACATGCACATAAACACGGACACACATGTATATGACACACACCCGTATGCACATGCACACATAAGCATGCATGCACTCATGCATCAGAGGGACACCTGGCCTCCCTAGCTCTGCAAGGCCAGGAAGGTGAACGCGGCTCTGCTCTGGTCTGCTGGTGTTGGACAAGTGATCAATGGCAGCTGGTATAGGCAGCTGGCTCCCAACTCCCCTCACTCCCACCAGTGACAGGAATGAGTCGATGGAGAGGATGCAGAGGTGGCCCCATATCACGGTAACTCCCTCTGCTGCTGGGCGAGGGGCTCCCAGGGCTGAAAAGTAATCCACTCTCTGTCTCTGGGCCTCTGGGCCAAGCCAACCCCTGAGCACACAGCAGACAATCGTCATCTGTGGGTGGTGGGGCATCCTTCATGTCCCCTGGGCGTTGCCCTGTGCCTTCCTCTCTCTGCTCCGAGGGGGTGACATCAGAGCTCCTTGCCCTCCAGCGGAGGGGCGTCGGCCGGGAGGAGAGAGGGCAGGTGGATGTCCCCCAGCTCCTTCCCAGCCAGCTGAGCCAGCCACAGGTGCCCACCACTCTCCCCAGGCAGCTGTCTCCTTGGAAAATCTTCTGGGGGTCCCTCACCCAACAGTGTGTCCTTTATCTCCACCTACCCCTATAAACAGCGTTGCTAACGGAGCATGCTGGGGTCCGACTGATGCATGGACAATGTCCCAGGCACCGTATTTTTCAGAAGATGCTCAGCTTTACTCCTTGGAGACAATAGGTTCAGGAGGTGAGTGAGGAAGCAGTATTCTCTCCTGGGTGGCCAGATTTGCCAGGTAATGTGGCCACTTCCTTCTGGGACTGACACACAAACGCCTGTGGTCCTGAAGACACTGTTTTGTGCTGAGAACATGCCGGGCGGGCAGGTACATAAGCCAGGCAGAAGGGCAGAGTCAAGGAGCTGGGGCCATGCTTCCATGGCTCATCCTGTGTGCACTGCCCGCAGGATCACCACGCTGTTGTGAATCAACATCCTCCCACTCCCACACCCCCTTCCTCCCTAGATCGAGAGCCTTTTATAGGCAGAGTTAGGCATGGTTCATATTTGCCCCGAGAGCTGTGTGCAAGCCAGGCCCCTGAGTGTGCAGCCAGGAAATTCCTGTTGAACGAATGCCCAGTGTCGGGAAGATGCCAACTCCAAACTCTACTTCTCTCAGAACCAGGTAGATGTCACAAAGAAGCATTTAGCTGCTATCGCCGTCCTGCGATTTGCATAGCCAGAGCTATGGGCTTTAATAGGCGAGGGATTGTTTGCCTGATTCAGAAACGATGGTGTGTATTTTTCTCTCTGAAACCAGGTTTCCAGTAGACACCACAATGTGCACAAGTGACAAGGTAGAAAGTGCGTTACCACCCCAAAACACTCTGCAGAAATAAACAACAGGAGGTTGTCAAAATGTGAAGTCCTTCCTAGTGTGACATATTTGCCGAGATAGGAACACCCAGCCCATCTGTGGGAGCAAAGCAAGTGTGTAAAATGCTCATAAACGTGCTCCTATTGTCTGTGATCCTGGCTAATGTGATTTATATTTCATCTGAGAAACTTCGGATCTATGTTTGATTATCACTAACAATAACTCACCATGTTCAAAATTAGAAGGTCTGTCACTTCATATTTGGCCAGCCCCGTGATTTAATTTGGGGTTGCTTGTGAAGTCCTTTGCTGAGGTTAACTTTTAATATGGTTTTCATTGGATGAAAAGATGAGCACTTTTGAATTCATTGCTCATTAATTAGTGGTATTTCACTCCTGTTTAGAAAAGAAAGGCTTATATATATATTCTTGTTTTGAAAACTCATGCCTACATTATAAGAGCCAGAGTTAAATAGAATTTAGGAAAGTAAGGTAAGAGGAAGGGCATTAGGGTGGGAAACCACATTATATCATCATCACCAGCACCATCACTACAACCATCACCACCACCATCACCATTACCACCATCACCACCACCACCACCATCACCATCACTACCATCATCACCACCATCACCATCACCATCACCACCATCATCACCACCATCACCACCACCATCACCACCACCACCATCACCACCATCATCACCACCATCACCACCATCATCACCACCATCACCACTACCATCACCACAATCACCACCACCACCATCACCACCATCATCACCACCATCATCACCACCATCACCACCACCATCACCACCACCACCATCACCACCATCATCACCACCATCATCACCATCATCACCACCACCACCATCACCACCACCACCATCACCACCACCATCACCACCATCACCACCATCATCACCACCACCATCACCACCATCATCACCACCATCACCACCATCATCACCATCATCACCACCACCATCACCACCACCATCACCACCACCATCACCACCACCACCACCATCACCACCACCACCATCACCACCATCATCACCACCATCACCACCATCATCACCACCATCACCATCACCACCACCACCATCACCACCATCACCACCATCACCACCATCACCACCACCACCACCATCACCACCACCACCATCACCACCACCATCACCACCATCACCACCATCATCACCACCATCACCATCATCACCACCACCATCACCACCACCATCACCACCACCATCACCACCACCACCACCATCACCACCACCACCATCACCACCATCATCACCACCATCACCACCATCATCACCACCATCACCATCACCACCACCACCATCACCACCATCACCACCATCACCACCACCACCACCATCACCACCACCACCATCACCACCATCATCACCACCATCACCACCATCATCACCACCATCACCATCATCACCACCACCATCACCACCACCATCACCACCACCATCACCATCACCACCACCATCACCATCACCACCATCATCACCACCATCACCACCATCATCACCACCACCACCATCACCACCACCATCACCACCATCATCACCACCATCACCATCATCACCACCACCATCACCACCACCATCACCACCACCATCACCACCACCACCACCACCACCACCACCATCACCACCACCACCATCACCACCATCATCACCACCATCACCACCATCATCACCACCATCACCATCACCACCACCACCATCACCACCATCACCACCATCACCACCATCACCACCACCACCACCATCACCACCACCACCATCACCACCATCATCACCACCACCACCACCATCACCACCACCACCATCACCACCATCATCACCACCATCATCACCACCATCACCATCATCACCACCACCATCACCACCACCATCACCACCACCATCACCACCACCACCACCATCACCACCACCACCATCACCACCATCATCACCACCATCACCACCATCATCACCACCATCACCATCACCACCACCACCATCACCACCATCACCACCATCACCACCATCACCACCACCACCACCATCACCACCACCACCATCACCACCATCATCACCACCATCACCACCATCATCACCACCATCACCATCATCACCACCACCATCACCACCACCATCACCACCACCATCACCACCACCACCACCATCACCACCACCACCATCATCACCATCATCACCACCATCACCACCATCATCACCACCATCACCACCACCATCACCACCACCACCACCATCACCACCACCACCATCACCACCATCATCACCACCATCACCACCATCATCACCACCATCACCACCATCACCACCACCATCACTACCATCACCACTATCATCACCACCGTCACCACCATCACCACCATCATCAGCACCATCATCACTATCATCACCATCACCATCACTATCATCACCACCATCACTACCATCATCATCACCATCATCACCATCATCACCATCATCACCTGACTTTCCCTTGTGTTTTCTTCATAGTCCTGGTCATGGTTTGCTGATAGCGTCCACATTGTTGTGGACCCTGTCTCCAGCAGTGGCATCTGCCCTGGACCACCGAGACATGGTCTGTGTGACACCTGCTACCCCCATGTGAGGACAGTGTCCACGGAGACTGCGTGGTGAGCAGCTCCCAGTCGTGTGTTAACAATTGAAACAGGTTCTTGTTCTGGTGAATTCCGACAGCAGGACTGTCCTCCTGGGTGCTCAGGCCTCCTGGCCGCCATGGCCCAGCCCCCGGGGCCACCCCTGGGACTCTGAGGAGTGAAAGGGCACCCCTGGCCCCATTCTTTCCACACATCTTTCACTGGGGATGATTTTTAATCCTTCTCCCTCAGCCTCCCCGACAGAATTTATGTGCAGAGGAAATGTATTAACGGAATAATAATGCCCATCAGGAAATAACATGTTCTTTGTTTTTATCAAAGGCATTTACATGACTCATCAGAGCTCTGACCTGCAGACATGGCCAAGTTACAACCCCACACTGAGGGCCTATGACTGGGGGGGCAGTGGCCGTTCAGTTAGGGTGAGAGAGCGCAGGTCAGCAGGTGTGGCCGGGGCGGCTTAGACCCTGTGCAGTTAGTTCTGGGCCTCCGTTACTTGACTCATCAGTGTGAGAATGAGAAGGCTGACCTCACCAGAGGCAGAGGATGGAGGCAGGTGCTTTTAAGTCACATTGGGGATTAGCTTCATGATTCTTTGAAGTTCAAGAGTCCTCACCTGGAGCGGGTTCCTCGGGGACCTCCGTGCGTGCGGCAGGGTTGGCATGGGACTTGCCTGGAGCTGAGGCCTTGGCATCCCAGAGGGGGAGGGGCTGTTGCGGGTGTGGGGTCCTGGGAGGAGAAGCTACCACAGCCTTCTTTTGTCACTGACTCCTGGCTCCACCAGCCCTGACATCGCTATGGCAACAGGATGCAGGGACAGACCAGGGTCAAAGATAAAGTGTTGCAGGCACACCTACGCGAGGTAGGGGGAATTTTTGTTTCTCTCTCTGGAGTGTCTGTTGTTCAAGGGGTGTTCATGCTGTCATTTCTGTCCCCTTAAAGAGTGTGACTGGCATCAAACAGGGTGAACTGGGCCCCGTACATCAATTCTGAGGAACAGAAGGCGAGGAGAAAAGCAAGGGCCGCCTGGCCGTCTGGAAGCTGCCAACCCTGCTCACTGGGAGACCGGCGTGGGGCACAGCTGGCCGGGAGCTGCTGCCCAGCCCTCTGAGGGGCCGGTGCCACCTCTGGCTGTTCCTTCCCACGTCCTGGCGCCCGTACACGCTCCTTCCAGGGAGAACTGCCACTCGCTGTTCTGTCTCTGTCTCTCTGTCTCTGTCTCTCTCCCTGGGTCTCTCGTCTCTCTCCACCGCCCCTCCCTACTCCCCTCTCCTCCTCTCCTCCTTCTCTCATGGTCCTCCCAGCACGGTGTCCTTGTCCTCCCCCCATCTTCAGGGCACGCACAGCTGCACTGTGCAGCGAGACCCTTGTTGTGAACACCGTCTCCCGGGCTGTGCCCCAGACCTGGGGCGGCTGGCGGGTCCCAGGCCTCAGTAAGTACTTGCTAAAGGAATGTGTTGAGGAGGACCGGTGGTGCTTTGGGAGTGTCCGGTGTTGTGTCCTGAGCTGAGGGAACCCCGACAGAGTGTATCACGATGGAACAGCGTGCTAGAGGAGCTTCAAAGGGGAGGCTTTTGGAAGCAGGAGCAGAGTCCTTCTGTGGTCTAGTCCCCTCTTCATCTCGAGTGGAAAATGAGAAACGTGCAGTTTTTTCTGCCCCACTCCCTTCTGAGGAGCTCGCAGCGTGGGTACGTGTGTGTGTGCAAGCTCACAGCATGGGTACGTGTGTGTGTGCAAGCTCACAGCATGGGTACGTGTGTGTGTGCAAGCTCACAGCATGGGTACGTGTGTGTGCAAGCACACAAGAGCATTCCGATTTATTCTCAGAACCCGTCTGTGCCTGTGCCACGGACCACAGCTTCTTGAAGAACAAGCCCCCCACCATCCCCGGTGCTGGCAAGCAGCGGGCCGGGCGGAGAGCCTGCCTGGGGCGGAGCTGGTCCTCACCTTGCAGGAGGTCTGCTCTGCACCCCCAGCCAGCCACAGGGCTGTCCCTGTGAGTCAGCCCAGCCCACACTCGGGCCCTCCCCTGTGAGGGGGGGAGGTGGGGACCAGAGGAGCCTGCTAGGCATGGAGCTGGGGGGACAGTTAACCTTGACCCTGCGACGGGAGGGGCCCTGGCTTGGCCTCAGCTCTGCTGGGTTTTCTCTGCAGGCGCTCAGGCGGCCGGGCCCAGAGGGACCGCGGGCTGGATGGGGAGGTCGAGGGCAGCAACCCTGTGGGTCCTGGGGACTCGGGAGGTCCCTCTGGATCAGCCAACTGACTAAGGTTTTAGTGAAAGGAACTGAAATTTAAGTTTTCCGAGTAAGGTCAGAATTGTGGCCCTCGCAGGGTCGGGACCTGTCATCTAGAAACAGAATGCAGGAACCTTCAGGTGTTTCTGCTGACACACATCGATGAGCCTCCAACAGTCACCCCGGCAGGTGCCCCCGCACAGAGCCCCTATCAGCTGCAGCCCACCCTACCTGGTGAATTAGCCTCTGTCCCCTGCACCGTCCTTGTGTGGGGAGGGACCATCGTCACCCCAGTCACTTCCTGGGTGCTCTTCTACTAAAGGGTACAGTGGACAGCTAAACACTGCATTTAGGGAGGGCTCTGCATGGCGATTAGACGGCCTCTCTGTGTTCTGCCCGCTGGGGGATCTCAGGCTCAAACATTCAAAAAAGTCTCGGTGAAGGAAGAATTAAGCCTAATTCCTTACATTACAAAGAAATCCTCATGTTTGTCTGACTTAGGAAACATAATCTTCTCAGTCACAAATCTTTCTTAGTCAGAGACACGGCCCTCTCTGCAGATACCAGAGTTCTTTGTCCACAACCCAGGGCCGCTCGGTCAGAGTTGCATGCTGGCCCAGCTGCGTCTGCTGGGGGTAGAGGCAGGGCCGGCCACTGGGAAAGTCCCACAGGAGGAGGAAAAGAGCAAAGCTCTAGCAGATGGACCCGGTGTGAATGGGGGATTGCTGGGATTTTAGACTCACACTCATTTTCAGTTATCCATTTGCCCTGGGTCCTGCCAGGCTTGGCCTCTGCACAGTGAACAAGCTTATACCCTGACGTTTAGGACTGGCCCTTTGTGGTGCTGTTCTCTGGGGAGACAGGCTGTCCGAGAGGGGCTTGAATGAGCTTGTCAGCTTCTGTGTTAACAGGAGCTGTCGCACAGTCCTGAATGTAAGCGTGTCATGCCCTGCTGTGCGGGATCTGCAGGGGACGGAAACCCACACCCTAGCTGGGTGGCCTTCGGTGGCTACTTAAGGCTTTTGAGCCTCAGTTTCCCTCTCTGTAACAGGTGGATCACCGTTACAGAGAGGACCCCAATGCGCCGGACCCTTGTGTGCATTAGTAAGCTAGAACCCTGCAGAGCTCCCGTGGTCGCTGCAGGAGCACCAGTCCCCTGGCCTCCCACGGTGGCACTGCCTGGCCTTGGCCCCAGCGTGGGGAAGAGAGGAGGGACCCAGATCTCTGCCTGCCCTGGCAGGACCTCCTGGCTCTGAGCTCCTGGGCCTCACCCACAGCACACTCTGCAGACTACCATGGTGTCCTGCTTCCTGTCCATTCATTCATCATAGACTCCAGGGCCTTCAGGTCACCCCCTCACTCCTTGATGTCCCATCGTCTGTGAACACTGGGCAAAGGGAAGAGGCATGCTGTTGGAGTAGCCCCG
The DNA here is from genome assembly GCF_036850995.1 of Saccopteryx leptura. NCBI lineage: Eukaryota > Metazoa > Chordata > Mammalia > Chiroptera > Emballonuridae > Saccopteryx > Saccopteryx leptura. Next base: position 145,331,378 of record NC_089507.1, on the reverse strand, counting down.
ACTTGATGCCCGAGGAGGGAAGGCTGCAGCCCAGGGTAGGGTGTTATGGACTCACAATCCCAGAACTTGGAGCTCAGGGATCCCCGTGAGAATGACAAGTCAGCCACTGCAGCAACTGAGGCCCACGAAGATGAGGACTTGGGCCTCTTGGCAAGAAGCCCAGGTCATCCCAGGAGGCAGGGATGGTGGGCCAGGTGGAGCGTGGACCAGCTGTGGCAGGATGGGAGGGTTGGGGGTGCAGGCGTGCCAACAGCTCTTGTGGGTGATGAGGAGCGATGAAGGGCTTCCAGAAGGAGGTAACAGGTTTAGATGGTCTCCCCAGGGAGACAGGCCACATGGTCCATGTGTGGGGTGAGGAAGTTTACCGTGGCCTGGTGTAGGATGTCCAGGGCTGGTGCGCGCCTCCAGCAACAAGGACCAGACGGAGGCAGCGGATGTGCGGCTGGGGCGGCATGCCTGACCTTGGGAGCCGCGGAGGAAGGACTGGGCTGTGTGGGGACTCTGACAGCTGTCCACATGTGCTCACACACAAACGCATGTGCACACATGTGAACACGCATCATGTGTGTGCACACACGTGCAGGTGCATGCAAGCACACATGAACAGAAAGCATGCATGCACAAACATGTACACACATAGTAGGCACACGCAGGCACACACACTAGCGGAGAATACTGAGCACAGACTGTCTCTGTAGGTGGGGTGGTTTCTCTCAGGCACTGGCTCGTCCTGACTGGGGTCTCTGGTCTCTGGAGGAATGTGAAGCGTGCAGGGCTACTTTCTGGCCTAATAAGAACCCACATGTGCCCCATACCACTTTTCAGTGTGTGTTTAGACATCTGAAATGTGCATGTGATTTGTACTGCGGACAACCCTTGCCCAAGTCTGGGCCCAGTTCCAGAGGGGCTGCAGATGTCACACCTGCTGTTGGCTTTTACACTGGTGGGTGGTTGAAGACAAAGTCTTCAGGTCACAGGCTGGGTGAGGCTGCTGTGGCAGCATACCAGCTGGACTGAACAGTGCATTTCATCAAGGCTGTTTGTAGATATCAGACCAAGAAGGCGTCTGTGCCCGTGAGTGCGCAAAGCCCTGCACGGGGCTCCTGGGGCCTCATTCCAGGTCATGAGCCATCGTATATTTACTGTTGGGGTCTGGGCATCCTTCTTGTAAACGAGAAGCCGGGAGGAGAAACCCCCTATGCTCCCTGTGACACCCCCTTAGGTCAGCTCTGGGTCAGGGGAGCTTGAAGGGGAGCCACCGTGAACGTCAGCGGCTTTCTTGCTTTTACGTTTGGACTTGTCCACCCCACCTCTACTGCCCTTATTTACAAGTTATTTCCCACTGTTTGAAATGAAACCACATATCACAAAGAATCACAGCTTGCCAACTACTTTCTGTCTCCTTGACCAAGCTCTAATTAAATTTTAATTTCTAATTCTGTACATGGTCTGGTAAGGGGGGGTTCCAGCTGGAACTAAACTTAAGACAAAGAAAAATCTTTGTCAATAGCTTGGAATCCTTTGGTTAATCTGTAATATTGTCAAATAAGTTGCCCCAGGTTCCAGAGGCGGAGACGTTGGCATCACTCTGGTTCCCCTCACACCTGTCTCCATGTGCTGTCGATGCTGCGTCCTGCTGACCGCCTCCCTGCGGTCCGTGTGCCCTGCCCTTGGCCCCCATCGGCTGGAGCCGGCGCTGTTATTAATAGCTTCTGGATGGTTCTCCCTTTCTGTTTGCGTCCATTCTCCAAGTTGTCCTCAGTGTGAACTACATCCCGTCACTGCCCCTCTGAGGCCCTGTGGCGGCCTCCTCTGGCACAGGGATAGAACCCGCTCTCCGCCCTGCTCTGTGCGGCCCGTGTGACCTGGCGTGGATGTTTCCTTCACGTTCACTGATGAGTCTGGCTGACCTACATGTAGGAATGTCCCACTGCTGCCGTTGTTATTCCTCGATGTGGCCAACGTCGGTTAGATTGGGATACTTACATATTTTATCAACCAGTTATGTTAGTGATATGACACCTACATGTTTAAATTACTCTAATGGAGCCCGTTGAAATGTAATTAAAGACAGCATGGCCTTCAGATTGTAAAAGAGAACACAGATGTGTGTTAAATTCTTCTCTGTATTTAATTTTTTTTTAATTTATTGATTGATTTTAGAGATAGAGGAAGGGTAGGAGAGAAAGAGGAGACAGAAACGTGCACCTGTGTCTGCGTGTTTCCTGACTGGGTCTTCTCTGCGTTTTAGCTGAAATGTGAGCATGTGTTCTGGGTGGGAAGGCTGGGTTGGGTAAAGTCTGTCCTTGCCCTGTCTCCCTGCTCTGAAGGCTGTCCCGCTGGACTGGCCTCCTAGCCTTTGAGCAGCTGGGATCCTCCCTCCACCAACCCAGTCCCCAGCGCTCCCTGGGTGGCTCAGTCAAGACCCCGAGGTCCAGATGTTGTCCAGTCCAGGCCCGTCTTGACTCTGGCTAGGGGCCTGCACCCTACCCCCACAACATCTTTGGTGATCCTGTTACTTTAGTTAATCTTTCTCTATATGCGACACTCTGGATTTGCATGATCACTAGATTTGCTTGTCTGTTGTCTGGCTAGCTAGCTCATTACTGTGTCCCCCACTGAGATGTGGCCAGCACACGGTCAGTGCTCATGTAGTGTTTGCTGGGTGAGTCAAGGAACAGGAAGTGCAATCCAGTGGCCTCTGCAGGTCTGTGTGTCTGCATGCACTGTGCACGTGTCTGCATGTCTGCATACACTGTCCGCGTGTCTGCATGTCTGTGTGTCTGCATGTCTGCATGCACTGTTCGCATGTCTGCATGTCTATGTATCTGTGTGTTTGCATGCACTGCCTGCATGTTCACATGTCTGCGTGCCTACATGTGTCTGCATGTCTGTATGTCTGCATGTTCATGTGTATGCATCTTCGCATGTCTGCGTGTCTCTGTGTCTGCATGTCTACGTGCACTGTCCACATGTCTGCATGTCGGTGTGTCTGTGTGTCTGCATGCACTGTCTGCTCCCAGCAGTGGTCACAGGTATGAGAACAGCAGCCAGGCTGGTGCAGCCAGAGCCACGATGCTCAGAGATCTGTGTGCATCCCTTAGGTTAAGTTTCTTCATCTTTCATCATCCGTGGTTGTGATCTCGCTGGGGGTAGATGGACAAGCTGTGTAAACAATCCAGAGAGCGGCTGGGGCCTCCAGGAACGATGGACGCCCCCCCTCCTTCTGACCCCACATGGGCCTCCCTGAGACTAACCCTTCCTTGGGCTCAATTCCAGTGTGACCCGAGTCAAAGAATTTCAGCAGGAGGAATGTGTGTGAGTGTGCATGAGGGTGTGTGTGTGTGGTGGGGGGGGGGGTCAGTGGCATTCTGCACCCTCTGCATCCTCTCCCTGGCTCCAGTGCACTAACCAGCATGCTTGCTGTCTGGAGACTCACCCCAGGGCCCCGTGTCCTGGCCCCTGTGGACTGTCCTTTGTCTGCTGACTCTGCTCTCCCCAGTGTTGAGTGAGCTGAATCCTCCTACGTCTTCGAGATGCAGATGGAACACCTGGCTCTCCCTGATGTGCCCTGGCCGGGGTGAATGCTCTTCCCCGGTTCAGACTCAGTGTGTCTGCTTTGACTTACACCTCTGTGCTGTGCTGACTCTTCAAGACACGGACTCTGACTTATTCATCCTCCCCTTCCCCATACGAGGGTATTCTCCCGCACCAGTGCCGGGCAGCATCCGAAGGTCAAAGGTGTGCAGTCATTGTTTATTTGTTAGATATCAGCTGCTCCCCCATATTTCTTGTCCAGTAAAATTATTTAATGGCAGGGATAAGGAGAGGATCTTCTGGGAGAGGTGGAAGCAGTCCGCCTCACGCCCGGAGGCTGAGTGCTCCGCTCCTCTCATCACCTGACTTTCTGTTCCCGCCGAGATCAGGTACCTGCGGCTGCCACCACCACTGCCCTGCTCTGACTGCGGTGCTGTCCCGGCCTTGGCTCGGCACACAGCTTACAGGGCTGCTCTCGGATGTGCGGGGACGTCTCAGGGGGCTCTCTTGACTGAGTCGCATTCTCCTGCCTGTCGCACCTTCTGCGAGAATTCTTTGGGGCCCAAGAAGCGATTTCTAAACCCTGCCATGCCTTGCATGATCCCAGGGGCTGTGGGAAGTCTGCAAAATGAAGTTAATTGCAGTTCACTGTAATCACGGGCACATTGAACACCACAACACGCTCGGAGCCTGAGATGAGCGTGGTGACGGTCCATGTGTCAGAGCTCCAGGGAGGTCGGAATGCAGCGTGGTTCTGCTCCGAGAGAGAAGCCAGCCTCCGGGCCAGCGTGGCCCCTTGCTCTGGGAAGCCCAGTAGGTAGCCTGTGTGCAGGGGAAGTGCCTCCCAGGTCTGGGCCTCACAGACGACAGACACTGGCCAGGCGCCTGTCACACCCTTTGGAGCTCTGGCCCCCTCAGCTCTCAGGATCAGGGCAGCCGCTCTGAAGCTCAGGTGTTTAGATTTGTGAGTGACAATGATCGGTACCATCACGTTTACCTGTGTTTAGTACCCGTGGCAGGCAAGATCTGCAGAAGAACGACTGTGTGGACAGTGCACACAACACCTGGAAACACCTGCTCGTGTCTCCTCCAGAATTGCCCCTCCTGTCTGCCTGCCCACTGACCCCCAGGCGCCTGCTGCCCGGAGCCTGCCCGGGGGCCATCCCTCTGTGGACACAGCAGCATTGTCCTGATCTGCAGCTACATTCTCTGCAACTACTGCTGTTGCCGGGTCGGAGGTGAGGACAGGCAAGGTCAACGGGTGACAGGCTCCCCAGCGCCCGCTGAGGGGTTGTGGTACCTGGCTGTGATAGGGATATCTCTAATGGAGGGAACATGCTGCCTGCCTGCCCACTGCGGCAGGTCACTTTGAACACCATGTATGACATGAGCCACCCGAACCTTGGAGCTCAGAGTGTCCGTGGATAGATCTCACTGAACACACCCCTGCCTTTGCCAGCGGAGTCCTCCCTGCTCGAGATGCTATCAGCCCTCCCACCCCTGACCTGCTCCCAAAGGACTTCCCACCTCCAGCACCGTATCCCCTGCTCACATAGTCCCTGAGCCTATGGGGCCTAAGTCATTATCACGTGTTGCGGGGTGGACTTTCCTTCAAGGTAAGAGCACTCTTGAGTCACCGTCCCCAGCGACTGCAACTGTGTCCTCTATGTCCTCTGCTGCTAACTCCTGTGGGAATCAGGCCACCGGGGAGGGAACGAGAGACCTCCCTCCGGAGCAGTGGCAGCTCCAGGCCCCCCGGACCGCAGGGACGCCTAATGGAGGGTCAGGGCACATCCAGGTCACTTCTGCCCTTGCCGCGGAACTGGGACCCCTGCATGGAAAGTTGTGGGTTACAAGGTCATTATAAATGGACTTGTGGAATAAGGGACAGAGAGACGTGTTGCCATGATCACATGTGCCCGTCGGCACGCTCCGTTGGTCCCCACCCATAGGATGAGGTAGCGTTGCTGCGATTGTCCTTGTAGCTGGTAGAGACACACGAGACATCCGTGACCGGCGGGGACGTTGTTTTCCATAACAAGGGATGCCCTCTCAAGGCCTGGACCATGGACCTCAGGGTTTCCTCATCTCCTGATGGTCACGGGGTTGTCAGAGCATTAGCACTGGTGGTCAGGGGGCCAGAGATGCCTCCGCAGCCCAGAGAGAGGATGAAAACCCCAGACCCTCTGACTCCTGAACGAGCCTATCTCCCTCTAAAATTGTCTGATGGAAAGAGGAGCTTAGCTATGGTCTGGTGCAGGGGCTCCCATGGGTGGACAGTGCTGAGTCACAGCAGTGTCTGTCCTCAGCCCGGGCCGGCTGCCGTGGGGGACGTGTCCTCAGCCCGGGCCGGCTGCCGTGGGGGACGTGTCCTCAGCCCGGGCCGGCTGCTGTGGGGGACGTGTCCTCAGCCCGGGCCGGCTGCCGTGGGGGACGTGGGCTGGGAAGCGCTCTGCACTCGGCACGCAAAGGAGACACAGCATGCCCGGAGGTGTGATCTGTGCTGCTCAGTGGCAGGAGTTAGTTACCGCAGAAGGTTTGAGTCCAAAAGCCTTTCTTAGAGAACGCGGCGCATGGGTGGGCATCCTCCCGTCTTGTGTGTGCAGACGTGTGCAGGTGTGAATGTACACATCGCCTTCACTTAGGACTGGAATTGTTATGAGCTCTCACCATCAATGTGCAGATCTGGGGTTCCGAGGCGTTTGTTTTCCATTTTTGATCCCTTGGCAGGGTCTCCTCCTGAACGTAGTATGCCACAGGACATACTTCAGACAGCTTCTCAGCTTGATTAGGAGCCAAGAGTCACTGGCGGGTGGATTAGTAAGTGCCAGACCAAGCCGTCTCTTTTGCGCCCTCGGGGGAGGGTTCCATACGGCAGGCAGAACCAAGCTGCAGCTTAGGGTTCTCAACAGAAAGATCGTGGACAGTCGAGGTCCAGCAGGGTGCCAGGCTCCGTTTCTCCCTACGAGGTCAGGTGCACATGGGGCCAGGGGACTGACCCCCTCTGTCCTCCAGTCGCCCACTACTGGCCCACATAGAAATACATACTTTCCGTCCCAAGAATGCCACCCAGCTGGGTAACAGCCTTCCCCAAGGGTGCGATCCACTTAGGGTCCCGTCATGGGCGTGGCATGGACAGACTCAGAGGAATGAGATATGGGCACCTCTCCCCACAAGGGTCTCCCTGAATGAGCTGGAGAGAAAATACCCTTTTCTGAGAAACGATAGAAGTGCCACAGGAAGATTCCAGTTGAAGAGATGGTGGAGGGAAGCTAGACATTAGCATTCCTATCCCAATACCGAATAAAACAAATAAATGTTAAGAGGCAAAAATTACCAAAAAAGGCCCTGTGTGTGGAAGTCCTGGGTTCGATTCCTGGCCAGGGTACACAGGAGAAGTGCCCATCTGCTTCTCCACCCCTCCCCCTCTCCTTCCTCTCTGTCTCTCTCTTCCCCTCCTGCAGCCAAGGCTCCATTGGAGCAAAGATGGCCCGGGCGCTGGGGATGGCTCTGTGGCCTCTGCCTCAGGCACTAGAATGGCTCTGGTTGCAACAAAGCAACACCCCTTAGTGGGTTTTCGGGGTGGATCCTGGTCAGGCGCATGTGGGAGTCTTTCTGCCTCCATGCTTCTCACTTAAGAAAAATACCAAAGCCTCCCCCACCAAATGCAAAAAAAAAAATTGTAAAAAAAAATTTCACTGGCCACAATCAAGTATTTGAAAATGGGTGGACCAGGAAAAGGGCAGAACTCTGACACATTTGTTGTACAAAGGCTTGGATCCAAGTCCCGCTCTTGGCAGGGAGAAAAGGTGACTTCGTGACACATTGAGATTTCACTCCGTCCCCTAGTTTGGAAGCAGGCCAGCTGGGGGTGATGCAGGCAGCCTGCTCCAGCAGAATGGTGTGAACCCCAGTAGAGTCACAGAGAGCAACCACAGGCGCAGGGGTGGACACGTTTCATGTGTCCTCACACATTCTGGATCCTAGGTCGGATCACTGAAGACAAGTGTTAATCTTAAAGAGAATCTTTAAGGACAAAGAAATCTTAAAATCTGAGAGAGAGAGAGAGAGAAAGAAAGGGGACAAGAGAGAGAGAGAGATAAAAGGAATAACAATAAAAATTAAAGCCATGCCTCATTTTCAACAGATGGTACAAGACAGTGTGACAATGTCATCAAGACAGGTAACAGTTTACTTAAAATGTTCTTCTTGCCGAGGAGCATTCAAAGTGGGGTCAGTTAAGGCATTTTTTGACACAACAAAGGTCCTCGCCAGAACCGGTTAAGGGTATGTGTACTTCACCAAGAAGAGACTGACCTTGTGGGGAAGAACGGGCAGAAATAAGCAATTGCAATGAAGGAAATGAGTAAATCATGTTGACTTGAACACGTAGCGGACACTGTCCAGAATTTTAGATGGGGCGTACTGAAAGTCGTGGGTGGTGGTAACATGGGTGTGGGGGAGGGAAGGCACAGGAAAATGCTGGGGTCACACGTCTTCCCTTTATTGGGAGAAATGTATGGAAATTGACCATCTTCATATTTTTATGAGAAAAATGCTAAGGGTGGGCAAGTCAGAAAATATAAAGGCAATCAGAAAAATAATAGAATGAAGTGTAAGACTCCCAGGCCAGTAAACCTAGGGACGGGAAGATTCCTCTAGTGGAGGCAGAAAAGAAGAAATCAAAGAAAAAAAAAAAAAGAAAATGGGGAATACAAAATAAGGTGGAAGATGTCTATCTGTCACCACAGTAACTAAAAACATAAAACCCAATTATATTTTGTCCAAAAGACAGACTTAATATTGGAAAATCCCACCGCACGCAATTTATGAGACATGCTTAAGCACAATTATTAAATATGTCATGAGGCTGAAAATGATGAAACAGTATACCAGGAAAATATTAACTGAAACAAAATTAATATAGAGCTATTTTACTATGGAATGAAATAAATATCTGTCAGAGAATTATGGCTAAAAGGGATGAAACAGAAACAGTCTGTCAGCGGCTTACTACAAACTGGTGTGCACCTAACTTTGGAGTCTTACAAATTATATGACAGAACTCAACAGCATTATGGGTAGAAATGGAAAAATCTATAATCAGAGTGGGAGTCATTACCCCGGGTCTCACAGGAACTGAGAGAGGTGATAAAAAGTTATAAACTACATAAATAATACAACTAACCTTGATTGTATACACTCACGTGCAGGCAACATGTTTGTTGATAAATAGAAGATTTAAAAAAAATATTTATAATTGGACCACAAACCCCAATAAAGCCAAAGAAAGTACATGGTAAAGACCATCTTTGCGAATGATTGTACATGATGCATTATAGATAAAAAAAAAAAAAACCCAAACTACCCATGTTCGCACCCCCAAGTCGTACATTTGGAAATTAAACTTACCTTTGTTAAAAAATCAGTGTTCATGAAATGATCCCATTTATAGAAATCACGTGTGCGTGTGTGCACATCTGCATGCATCAGGATGCAAAAGGACATTTGTGAAGAGTGGTCATCAACAATAGGATCTGGTCATTTCACAGCAGTGAAATTCAGGGTGTTTTTTCATTCTTTATTATTTTTACCTGTCATTGTTTTCCCATCAAATAGGTGTTTTGTTCTCTCTCTCTTTTTTTTTTTTTTTAGAATTTCTATTGTAGACTTAATTCTAAATATGTTTAAAGATTTTTAAAATATAAAATATTTGGTATTGAACAACAATCAGTGCATGATGCCCCCCCCCCCCCAAAAAAAAAGACAGCTAAGGGAAACTCATAGCCTTCAATACACATATTTTTAAAAAGACGAATCCGTTAAAGAAAACAGACAGTGGACAGTCAGGTCATCTCGTACAAAAAATGTGAGAGTGAATCCAATGACTGCCACAGCAAAATTAAAATAAAAAACCAAGGGTGGTTAGAGACGGCTTAAAACAAAATCAGTTCTTCCGAAAACTAAAATGAAAGTATGGGTTTAAATAAAAAGAGGAGAAGTGCACACAAACCAGTATTAGGAACACACCAACACACACAGGCCATGACCTACAAGTTCCAGGGAGACAGGACAGGTCCCCCTGCGTGGCTCCTACGTGTCCAAATGTCAGTTCTGCAGGTGAGTTAAGTAAGTCGCCCAGTCCCCACGGGCACAGACAGGGCGCAGTGGCCTCACCGAGCGCAGGTGACAAGGTCTTCTTTGCCCACATGTCTAATCCAAACCCATCTAATTCACTTTTGGGCTCCTATATACTGACGGTGACATTTAGGAGGCGGCGGGAAGAACTGTCACACCCGCTGTCTGAGAGACATTTTGTTGGTATGACTCCTTTGCTTATCTGTCTGTGTAACTCTGAATGCTGGATCAGAGCAAAGCTCAGGCATGGCTGTTATCTCCTGTAAGCCGAGCTCCCCCAGCCTCGGACCCAGCCCCATTGTCCTCGGAGCAGGACCGAGCAAGCAGGGCAAACGTGCGTGTGTGGGAGGGAGTCACGAGGAGGCGAGAAGGAGGGGAAAGCCCAGATAGGGAGCAAACTTATCTTCAAACGTCCTGGCAGGCAATCTCATCTGTCTGGCGAAGCCTGGTCCCCGGGGGGGACAGCCAGCGCATGAATATTTCAAGGGTTTCGGTCTGCTATTGATTGGTGGCCTGTCAGTATCCAACTGGTTAATTTAATCTGATGCAGAAACATACGAATCGGGAGCGCAACCATCGTCTCAGCGCAGGGGAGGAGGTGGACCGCTCTCAGGATGCCAGAGGAAACCTCACCACCTGCCGGCAGAGAGGAAAGGATGGCACCGCATCGCCCATCTTGGTTCTGGGGGTGGGGCGGGATAGAGAGGCACATTTGACTGTAAGGTTTGGGGGGAGAAAAAACATTTTTATTTGCCACAATGATGGAATGAGTTAATTATACACATACACACACACACACACACACACACACACACACACAAATAATCTGAATTAAGAAAAGGGATAACTGGTATGCCACCAGAATTTTTAAAACATGCTACACCTGACAATTTTATCAGGGGCACTGGCCTCTTTTCTCTTAGATTGTCAAATAAAAAAAATAAATAAGAAAAGACAACAGCCAAAAAAATATTTAAAAAAGGAAGAATCAGGCTGGCTGACCACACTCGAGCCAAATGCGAGTAACCCGTTTGACCAAATATATGAATAGCACTTTTTTTTTTTAAAAAAGGGCTTTTTATCCAAGTGCACCCCTCTACCCCTGCCCCATTCCTGAGCAGAGGGTGCATACCCCATGTTCCGGAGAGTTAAAACTGCAAAGGAGATCTATACCAGCTCATCCGCAGGCAGGTGAGGTGAGCATTGCTTTGATTTCTCTTTGAAATAGACTATTTATTCTTCAGTTACTTTCAGATTACTTTTAAAGTTTGAAAAAAACATCAACAGGAACAGAAATCCCATCTGACAAACAGTTGCCCTATTCCCAGACATCTCTCTTTGTTCCCCCTTTTTCTAAACAAGGGACGGCTTCAATGACACCGGTCCCCAGAGCCAGGTGGAGTTCTAGCAAAGAACCGATCTTGCTGCACGGGAACGCACTGTTTCCCTGACGAAAGGATTTCAGATCCCCGTTTAAAGAAAGGAAGGCATGTTTGCATGAATAATAACTTTCACTTGCCGACAGGGGCATCGCTTCTACGTGTAAAACCTTGATCCTCCAAACCACTACCTGAGAGAGAGGTACCTGGTAAATATAATTATTCTTCCCATAGAAGTGAGATGCATGGAGCTCTGGGGAAGTCAGCCACCAGCTAGGAAGACACTGGCTGAGTAAGGCAAGATGGTGAGCATCTTAGGCAGACACGTGTCCGTGGTCCCTGTCCCAGGTGCACCTGCCCACAGAGTTGCCCCCTGCAGGTGTGGTAGGCACCTGTGAATAAGGTGGGTAGGTGCTTCCTGGTTAGGTCAAGTCATCAAAGGCAGTAGGAGAGTCACTCCTGTGATAACGTGGTGTTGTTACATCCTGTATGACTCCATTTTCCCAGAGCCTGTCCTGCTGCCCTTGAAGAACTAGCCCTATGGGACCTGCTGGGCAGGGGCCATGGGCCAGGTCCCAGGAGCACCTCAGGGAGCTGAGAGGGGTCCCCCTGTTAATGGCCTAGGGAACAGGCCCGCCTCATACAGCCTCAGGGGATGCCTTCATTCAAAGCTGGAGGGAGCTGGGAAGTGGTTCAGATGAGGATGCAGCCAGTGGACCTCATGATCTCAACATCCTTAGATGGCGAGCAAGGACCCAGTGGGCCACAACGTTAGCTGTGGTCATCTGAACCTGGGAGTGACACCTGCAGGGTCGCTGTGGACACCCGTTGACCTCTGCTGGGCAGACTGTGTTTGCCGGGCTGGGTTGGGCGTGTAACAGGATCCAGTCCACCCTTTTTCCCTTTCGGGGGGGGGGGGGCTGTCTCCAGGGCGCTGGACTCTAGAGCACTCGGGGCTTGCTGGACACGTGTGTCCCCTCGGTCCACGGAGAAAAGAGGAGACCACTATCTTACAGGGGTTCTTTCTTGTGGGCTCCCGGGCTCTTGGCGTTATGAGGTCCTGAAGGGTTTTTGGCAGTGGAGTTGAAATATGTCGATAGAGTTAGAAACACCTCGAGAGGACCCACTCCGGTGCCGCTGTGTTTGCGTGTGGTGGATGCTAACAGCTGCTGCTGACGCTTGAGGACACGGCTGTCCTTTCCTGGGATGGTTCATCCCCCTCCTCCAGCAGGAGCGGCCCTCCCCAGCCAGCCCCTGGCCCCCGTATGGCTGCCGGCCTTTCATTGTCTTTCATTTGGGATCAGGCAAAGGCCAGGGGACAGACTGGGGGCCTGCCCACTCTCTCAGAGGAATTTCCCTCTTCTCCCCTCTGCGGGAATGGAGACTAATGCTGAGTGCGCTGTCCCACATGTGTGGTGGCAGCTGCTGGCACTCAGGGTGCAGGGGAGGGTGCCCGGGTCCTCGTGCCACAGGGAACCCGTGGACCACTTCTCTGCAGGGCCAGCTGCCGCCCCCTGACCGTTTCTACAGCGAACACCTGAGGAAAGACACAAGACCTTGTTGCTGCTGCACGAGGTATTCCTGGGCACATTCTCTCCCGATCACCGTTCAGAAGGACCAGTCCTTCTGGTCAGGAGGATGGAGGCGGGAAGGCTGGGCTCACTAACCCCCATGACCACAGTGAAGGAGAATGAAGCCCCAGCCTCAGCAGCCCAGAGAACTGTCCGGCATCCCGCTGGACCGAGTCCTGTGACCGAGGACACACAGAAGGGGCCGTGGAGTCTGGTAGGGGGGTGGGCTGGCACCCAGGTGTGGCTGTTAGAATCAGGAGGGTTGTGTGGGCTGCAGAGGTGACCCAGGACCCAGGGGCCTGTGGGCCAGGGAAGTACGTGGCCATGGGGTGGGCATGTCAGCTCCAGAAAGCCACGGAGGTCTTTCTCTGAGGGCCAAGGGAAGGCATCTCCCCCGAGGGGCAGGGCCTGGTGAGCTGTGGTGTCCTGTCAGAGCAGAGTCCCTTCCCAGGGCTGACGCTGGTCCTGTGGTCTAAAGAGACCAAAGAGGACGAGCACACTGGTTTGGAAGTCCGCTGGGTACTGGTTTCTCTTAAACATGTCAGAGCCATGGGGTGCACGGGTGGGGTCTGGCCTCTGCGTACAGACACATGGCTCCTACCTCAACGTGCAGGACTGGGTGTATAACACACGTCACCCTTCCCCTGGGCTCTTGTCGGCAGCCGTCATGTCTAGCTGATCGGGTGTGTGCACATAGTACCAAAACCAGGCAGGGCACAGGTGGCATTTCAGTAATAAGGGTGAAAGAACTACGTCCTGGAGCACCGGTGTTCTGGGGTCGGGATCTGAGTTCTGACCTACAACCTGCTCTTTCCCACTTTCAGGGGAAGTGACTTTCCCACCTGCTGAGGTCCTTTCTCCAGGGTATGGCTGGGGTGGTCGCTTGCCGATGGCGGGCTTACTGGGGAAGAATAAGAGAGTGCAGACCTGCAGAGCATTTAGGAGGACTGTTGTGATTTTTACAACGGCAGAAAAATAGGCACCCGGGCATCGCTCTGTGCCAGGGGACCCTCTTTGTCCGTTCATTCTGGGGTGCAGGGTCCTCCCTAGCCCTGGTCCTGCATGTTGATTCATGGGTGTGGGGTTCTCCCCAGCCCTGGTCCTGCATGATACTTCACACCTGGGGGGGGGGGGTCCAATCCCCTTGCTGGTCTTCAGTTCAGAAATGGGCCTATGACGGTTCTTTTTCTTTATTTTTTTAAGTTGGATTTATTAGGATGATGCTGGTTCACAAAACCATACAGGTTTCACATGTACAGCTCAACAAAACACCATCAGTGCACTGTGTCCTCACCCTCTGCCCCAAGCAAAGTCTCTTCCTGTCCCATCCCACCCCCCTTCCTCAATTTACCCCCTTTCCCCTCCTTCAGCCTCCACCCCTTCATTCTACTCTTACCCTGTGTTGTTTGTGTCTATGTGTCTTGTATTTTTTTTTTTTTTTTGTATTTTTCCAAAGTGAGAAGTGGGGGGTGGCAGACAGACAGACTCCTGCATGCATCCGGCTGGGATCAATCCAGCATACCCACCAGGGGGCGATGCTCTGCCCATCTGGGGTGTTGCTTCACTGCAATCGGAGCCATTCTAGCGCCTGAGGCAGAGGCCATAGAGCCATCCTCAGCGCCTGGGCAAACTTTGCTCCCATGGAGCCTTGGCTGCGGGAGGGGAAGAGCGAGAGAGGAAGGAGAGGGGGAAGGGTAGAGAAGCAGATGGGTGCTTCTCCTGTGTGCCCTGGCCTGGAATTGAACCCAGGACATCCACATGCTGGGCTGACACTCTACCACTGAGCTAACCAGCCAGCGTCTGTGTCTGTGTGTTGTGCCTAATCTCTCCACCTTTGTCCATCCAATCCCCCTCCCATCCTCCCTCAGACAGCTGTCCATCTGTTCCCTGGGACCCTGCCTCTGTTTCTGTTTTGTTTTTGTTTATTGGGCTCATTAGATTCCCCATGTGAGTGAAATCACGTGGGACTTGTCTTTCTCTGCCTGCTTCTCTCACTCAGCATCATGACCTACAGGTGCACTCATGCCCTCACAAGAGGTAAGAGGTCCTTCTTTTTCATGGCTGTATATTATTATTCCATTGTATAAATGGAACACAGCTGTTTTACTCACTTATCTGCTGATAGTCCCTTGGGCTATTTTCACATTTTAGCTATTGTAAATAATGCTGGAATGAACACAGAGGTGAATGTACTGTTTTGAATTAGTGGTTTGGGATTTTAGGATATATTCCTAAATGTGGGATAGCTGGGTCATAAGGCAGTTCCATTTTAAATTTTTTGAGGAAATGCCATACTGTTTTCCACACTGGCTGTACTGATTTGCATTCCCACCAGCAGTGCAGGAGGGTTCCATTTTCTCAACACCCTTGTCAACACTTGTTTATTGATTTATTGATGAGCGCCATTCTGACAGGTGAGAGGTGATATCTCATTATGGCTTTAATTTGCATTTCTCTGATGGTTAGTGATGTTGAGCATCTTTTCATCTGTCTATTGGCCGTCTGTATGTCCTCTGTGAAGAGTATCAATTCAGGTTCTTTGCACATTTTTAAATTGGATGGTTTGTCTTCTTGGTGTTGAGTTTTACAAGTTCTTTATAAATTTTGGGTATTAACCCCTTTTAGCTGCATCAGTGAATATCCTCTCCCATAGTGTGGGTTGCCTTTTTAGTTTGTTGATGGTTACCTTTGTGGTGCACAAGCTTTTTAGTTTGAAGTCATCCCATTTGTTTATTTTTTCCTTTGTTTCCCTTGCTCGAGGAGGTATATCAGCCAAAATATCACTGGGAGAGATGTCTGAGAGTCTACTGCCTATGTTTTCTTCTGGGATTTTTACGGTTTTATGACTTACGTGTAACTCCTTTATCCAACTTGAGTTTGTTCTTGTGTATAGTATAAACTGGGGGTCTAGTGCTTGTCCAGTTCCCCCAACACCATATATTGAAGAGGCTGTCTTTACTCAATCGTGTGGTCTTGCCTCTGTGACATAGTTCTGACCACAGGAATTTGAGGCAGAGGCATGCCTATATCTCTAGGGAGGTTTTCATTGCTCTTAACATGGGACAAAGATCTGGACATCCTGTATTCTGGCCTGTGGATGTTCTTTAGGGAGCCTGGGTGGCTGCTTCCTGGGGCAGAGAAGCCTGAGAAAAAAGAAGAATTTACTGGGGGGTGGGGGTGTCGGGGTTCAGTGATGGAAAGAACCTGCCTCCTAGGGGATGTTGTCGACCCCAAGTCACCTGCCCTGAGCACCTCCCAGCACCATGCCACTTCTGTCTTGTGAGACAACACATTTAGTTTTTTTAATTTTTTTAATATTTTTCCGAAGTGAGAAGCAGGTAGGCAGAGAGACAGACTCCTGCATGCACCTGACTGGGATCCACCAGGCATGCCCACTAGGGGGCGATGCTTGGCCCATCTGGGGTGTTGCTCCGTTGCAACCGGAGCCATTCTAGTGCCTGAGGCAGAGGCCAGGAAGCCATCCTCAGTGCCTGGGCCAACTTTGCTCCAATGGTGCCTTGGCTGCAGGAGGGGAAGAGAGAGACAGAGAGGAAAGAGAGGGGGAAGGGTGGAGAAGCAGATAGGCACTTCTCTTGTGTGCCCTGTCCAGGAATCGAACCTGGGACATCCACACGCTGGGTTGATGCTCTACCACTGAGCCAACCGACCAGGGCCACAACCCATTTCTTTTTTAAAAAGTTGTTTTAGTCGTTTGAAATTTTGCAGCTGTAAATGTACTAATTACTACAGTATGGATTTAGTATATAATTTATGCCACATGCAGGGTGTTTTTAGGTTTTTATTTTTACTTTTTCTCATCAACAGTTGCACATTTGATTTATATACACATATCTATGTGTTTAATTACACACACGCACACACATATATCTCTATGCAGATCCTATACCTATTGGTGCTGGGGAAGGTACCGCCTCTTGAGAAAGGGCCTGACCAGGGTACATGCAGCTTTAGGTGTGATGATGTCACAGGGTCACCTACAGCCCAGGGCCACACTCGAACAGGTACATCTGATTGTGTGGGGTTTTTTAAATGGTTTTTTTTTTTTTAATTCAGTGAGAGGAGAGGAGGAAGAGACAGACTCCCACATGCACCCCGACTGAGATCCACCTGGAAAACCCACTAGGGGGTGATGCTCTGCCCATCTGGCATGTTGCTCTGTTGCTCAGCAACTGAGCTCTTTTTAGTACTTGAGGTGGAGGCCAAGGAGCTATCCTTAGTGCCCAGGGCCAACTTGCTCAAACCATTCAAGCCATGGCTGCAGGAGGGGGGGGGGAGAGAGAGAGAGAGAGAGAGAGAGGGAGAGAGGGAGAGAAGTGAGAGGGGGAGGGGTAGAGAAATAAATGGGCACTTTTCCTGTGTGCCCTGACCAGGAATCAAATCCAGGACATCCACATGCCAGACTGATGCTTTACCACTGAGCCAACCGGCCATGGCCTGATTGTGTGTTTTTATTTGTCTGCATCCTGACCAGGTCTAGAATTATTCAAGGTGAGTGTTTTTTGTTTTGTTTTGTTTTTAAATGTGATTCACCTGATGGTAAACCTATATCTCTTCTTTTTCGACTTCAGGAGATGCCAGAGTGTCTGTTCTTAGGATCATATTGATCTGTTGAATAGACTCTTTTCCTGGATCACCTGTTCAGATCTTTGCCCATTTTTCTTTCTTTAAAAACATTTTTTTCTCTTGATTTGAGATAGAGAGAGAGGGAGAGGGATAGAGAGAGAGAAAAGCATGAACTCATTGTTCCACTTAGTTGTTCTATTTGGCTGTGCGCTCATTGGTTGCTTCTTGTATATGTCCTGACTGGGAATCAAACCTGTTACCTCATTTTGCCAGGACAGTGTTCTATCCACTTAGCCACCCAGCCAGGGTGCTAATTTTTCTTTTAGTTTGGATTTTATTTTTAATCCTGTGTTTTTGCATTTTTTTATTTTTACAGGTATGTGTTAAGATAAATGTTTGTTTAAAAGGAAAAAATAAATCAGAAAAAACTAAGAACTATATGATTCCACATATAGGTGGGATATAAAACTGAGACTTATGGACACCAATTAAAGTGAAGTGGTTATAAAGGGGAGAGGGTGTGGGGGAGGGGGAGGGAGTAGGGTATAAAGAGGGACAAATATACAGTGACAGAAAATGATTTGACTTTGGGTGATGGTTATACGACATAATCGACAGTTCAAATGCTATAGAAATGTTTACCTGAAACCTATGTACTTTTATTGATCAATGCCACCCTGTTAAATTTAATTCTCTAAATAAAATAAAATAAAATAAACTACCATGCAAGTAGAAACTCTTAATCTGTAGCAAGAGTTTTGGACTTTCCTATAGCACAGCCTGAGGCCGCATAGCTAACCCATTTGGGATTTGGACCAGGTTGTTGTTTAACAAAATCATAATTAGAATAGAGATTCAGAGTCATCTTCCTTTAAGTCTTTTGGTAAATATATGGGTGTGGGAAAGGGTGGAGAACATTTTTAAAGTAATTATTTCAAGAAATGGTATTTTTAGTTATGGACATGCTACAGATTTCCTTTGCCGAAAAGTTTTTTTTGTTTGTTTGTTTTTTTTTCATTTTTTTCTGAAGCTGGAAACAGGGAGAGACAGTCAGACAGACTCCCGCATGCGCCCGACCGGGATCCACCCGGCACGCCCACCAGGGGCGACGCTCTGCCCACCAGGGGGCAATGCTCTGCCCATCCTGGGCTTCGCCATGTTGCGACCAGAGCCACTCTAGCGCCTGAGGCAGAGGCCACAGAGCCATCCCCAGCACCCGGGCCATCTTTGATCCAATGGAGCCTTGGCTGCGGGAGGGGAAGAGAGAGACAGAGAGGAAAGCGCGGCGGAGGGGTGGAGAAGCAAATGGGTGCTTCTCCTGTGTGCCCTGGCCGGGAATCGAACCCGGGTCCTCCGCACGCTAGGCCGACGCTCTACCGCTGAGCCAACCGGCCAGGGCTGCCGAAAAGTTTTATAGAGCAAAAACCACACTTGGGTGTTCTAGTGTGACGCACTGTTCATGCCCATAATTAGATTTCTCAGAAGTGACACTTCTTTCCAAATCTTGATGCTTTTTTAAGGGAAGACCTGCTCAGAGACATTTAAGCAATGATAGTGAAGCAGTTCACATTAATCTGCGGTGACCAGTTTAAACGAAGCCTCATTGCCCGAATGGCTAGTGCTTATTTGTCTAACAAACCTGGGTGAGGCCGGAGCGCTCTGCCGTTTGCTGGTCAGCTGGATGCGGTCATTTGGAGTCTGGACAGCCCATCTGTTTGTGGTGGGTCCTCGGCTGGCTTTTGTATTTGGAGAGAAAGTCAACTGAAGTGTTCTTGGCAGGTGATGATATTCCCAAATTTCTTTCTCAATATGCAGAAAGAGGAGGATTGTTAATGGAAGCCCGGCGGGACTTGAGTTTCTTTTGTCATTCCTTGCTTGAAGAGCGCACCTTGCACTCTGACAGAACATAGCTCATTAATCCCCATGGAATGACCAATTTTCCGATGCAGTCACTCAAGTGTGCCAGAGTGAGGGGAAGAAATGTCTGAAGGACCCAGGCGCCACTAATTGCTCTCGGTGGCTTTTATTAGGCTGTGCGTCCCCAGGGAAGACACGGGGTCCCCGCGGGTCATTAGTGCCAGCCCGTGTTTGCTTGCTTGGGATCAGGAGCGGTGCCTGCTCAGTGCAGCAATGCCCCAGACAGCTCTCGGGGAGCAAGATGGCTGCGGCCCAGAGCGCAGTCTCGCTCATGTTGGCCAGTCTCGCCTGAGCTTGACCAGGTTTCGTGGAAGCAGGATGTGTGTGCAGCCATGTCGGTCGGCTGTTGGAGAGGAGGGTGTGCCCCAAGAGGAGGGGTGTCTGCCAGCCAGTGCGACCCGGGGAGAGGAAGTGGAGTGCATTTGTGAACTAGGAAGAGGGCTGGGAGGTGGTTCCCCAGGTGAGAGGCCGTGCAGAGTGGGCAGTGGCGTGGGGAGACTTGTCCTCCCTCCCCACCGGCTGTGATTCCCGTGTGGTCTCACCAAAGCGGGTGGTTTAGAGGGTTCTTTAGGAAATACGTTCTGTCTGGGGAGTGGGTTAGGGCCCAAAAGCGTGACAAGTGGCCAGGCTAAGCAATTAAGAGGAGCGAATTTTCTTAGTACCTGCCTCTAATTTTTTTGTTTTGTTTTTTAAAGCAGATGTTTCCTAGCCCAGTACTCTGGCTATAGTGGGATAGGTGACCAGGTCTCTGCCCCAGGAAGGCAGCCGTGAAGCTGGGGGTGGAAAGCTAGATAAAAAGTCCAGCTCTGGCCCTGTCCGGTTGGCTCAGCGGTAGAGTGTCGGCCTGGCGTGCAGGGGACCCGGGTTCGATTCCCGGCCAGGGCACATAGGAGAGGCGCCCATTTGCTTCTCCACCCCCACCCCCTCCTTCCTCTCTGTCTCTCTCTTCCCCTCCCACAGCCAAGGCTCCATTGGCCCGGGTGCTGGGGATGGCTCCTCGGCCTCTGCCCCAGGTGCTAGAGTGGCTCTGGTCACGGTAGAGCGACGCCCCGGAGGGGCAGAGCATCGCCCCCTGGTGGGCAGAGCGTTGCCCCTGGTGGGCGTGCTGGGTGGATCCCGGTCGGGCGCATGCGGGAGTCTGTCTGACTGTCTCTCCCTGTTTCCAGCTTCAGAAAAATACAAAAAAAAAAAAAGTCCAGCTCTGGCCTGACCAGGCTGTGGCACAGTGGATAGAGCGTAGAACTGGGATGCAGAGGACCCAGGTTTGAAACCCTGAGGTTGCTGGCTTGAGCATGAGGTCACTGGCTTGAGCATGGGATCATAGACATGACCCCATGGTCACTGGCTTGAGCCCAAAGGTCACTGGCATGAAGCCCAAGGTCACTGGCTTGAGCCCAAGGTTGCTGGTTTGAGCAAGGAGTCACTCACTCTGCTGTAACCCACTGGTCAAGGCACATATGAGAAAGCAATCAATGAACAACTAAGGAGCCACAACAAAGAATTGATGCTTCTCATCTCTCCCTTCCTGTCTGTCTGTCTGTCCCTATCTGTCTGTCTCTTTGTCTCTGTAACAAAATAAGTCCAGTTCTGTTAGGTGACCCTGGGCATGCTCTCCCTCCCCGCTGGTCTCATTACCGTCTCTGTAAACAAGGAAATAACATGCACTGTACAGGAATGTCATGAAAATTAAAGACCACGAAATGTAGGAGGGCCTCTTGTCAATCAGTGGGGCATGAATGGACGTGAGGCGCCTTGTGCATGAAACGACACTGGTGTGAAAGGCATCCCGACGCTCCTGGCTTCTCCCTAAATCTAATGTTTCGTAAAAATTATGCACACCCACTGTCCATCTGAAACATCACATCACCCATAAGACTGATGACATTGATTCCCACGTCCTCCTCCCCTGCTCCTGACGACACTGTATCCGACACCTCGGGGAGACCTCTTGATGGTGGCGTCTTGTGGCTGTAATTCACCCATCAACATGCGCCTCTTTCACAGACGTCGGTTCCTCTTGTGAGAGGGTGTAGCCCTGGTCTAACTCCCCACCCTGGTACCTTTCCTCTCAAAGTTATTTTGTCAACTTTTTTAGCTAAATCAGTAATCTGTATTTATATCATGAAACTGGATAAATATTGTTTTTTAATAGAATCAATGTGTGCACTATGATCGTATTGCTTGTTCTTTTAAGTGAAGTTCATATGTCTTCTTTTCTACTTGTAAGTTTTCAAACGACTCCCCTTATTTTTTCCCAGATCTTCATCCTACAGCTCACCGTTTTATCTGACGGCATGAATAGGGTTCTCTGTAGAAGCCAGGAGCGCTCTGTGGTTGTGTTCTTCCTGCTAGCATTATTGTTTCTTCTTGATGTAATATGGGATCCTTTCCCCCTTATTTAATTTTCTAAACAAGGACTCTCACCTCTCTCTGGGCAAGCCAGTGGACAGCTCCTCTGGCTCCCACTCTGTCCACATGACTATCTCCCTGCAGCCTCTGTCTTTGGGGCCACCCCATTGCCCTAGGACTTGTCCCCCAGCGCCTCTGGACTGGACCAATGTCCTGGAGCTCTGTCCGGAGTCAGCTCCTTGTTTTCCTGGACCACATGCTCCAGCGGCGTCCAGAGAAGACTGCGCATCGAACATCACAGCCTTCTGCCTTCCGTCTCCTTCTACGTCTCCACGTTCCTGGTCGGCTTGTGCTCTGGGCGATGGTTTGAGTCGGTAGAAAAGTCTCTAGAGAATTTCAAATGAGGCGTTGGCGTTTAAAAAGGAGGAACTGTTTGTGAATTTTTAATCCCCAAATTAAATGGTGATCAATAAATCCCATCTCATTCTGATTCTCATTCTTTTGGGTTAGAATCAGGGTGCTTCCCTCCACCATCTCCATTTTCTCTGGAATTCTTAAAAAAAAAAAGAATTTATTTTTTCTTATTGCTCATGGTTTGATATTTAATGAGTTAATTATTAATGAACTCATTTCACCATAGACTCTTTCCCCGTGCCGGGCTGGGCACCCAGCTGGCGACCCTGTCTCGTAATTTACGTTTTTCAGATGTGGGATGTTCTCTTGAATTAATTTTCTTTTTTTTTCATAACGAATAACTTTCACTTGGTGTCCCTGTCGCCTGCTTTGGAAGTCTTTTGGTCAGATCGTCGAGCTCTTGGATTTGATTGCTCATGTCTCTACTGTGTTCTCACATCCTTCTATTTTTCTGTTGTTGTCTTTATCTTACCATCTGAGAGATTTCTTCAAATTTTTATCATTCAATCACATATTAAATTTTTAAATTTTGCTATGTTTTTTTTAAATTCAACATTTCCTTCTGTTCTCAAGGGTTCCTCATTTTGTGTATGAAATACTGAATTAGACAAGGAAGATGTTACAAAGTTTTTGAGGTTTTCTTCTGTTCTCCCCATTGGGTGTCCTTTCTTATGCTTTCTAGTTTTTCTATCTTTTGTGCTAGAGACTTTTCTTAAAATTTAGTAGACCATGTCTTTATCTCTCTCTCCTCTGCCATTTAAATTCTGCAGAAACGGAGGGGCTAGGTCCCCACCCAGGTGGTCAGTACATAGCAAAGTGGCACCCTGGGGTAAGGTGCGGGTTTGGGTTTCCACCAGAGCCCCGGCTGTCACTGGGGTTTTATGTATGTGCTTTGAGTTGCGAGCCTCTCCGGGTGCCTGCGGGGAGCAGAGGGTCTCTTCCTGGTGTCGTCTTCTGGGGTGCTTCACTCCATGTCTGTCCCCCGTACTCCATATCTCATCACACTTGCCACCTCCCCAGCCAGTTAAACATTGGGAGAAATGTCTGCGAATATCCCTCTTTCCCGTTTGCCTCTTGGGATTTATATTTCTTAGTTCTTTTGACTTTTTGGAGGTGAGATCATGGGAGGGAGAAGATCTCAGTTTCTGTCCTCAGCCCTTTGATTCAACAGAAGCCCATGGACTTCTCTTTGCAGAGAGTTTGTGTGACAACGGGTTTCCATTGGAAGAGCAGATTGGAACCTGAGGACCAAACACCTTCAGGTGTGAGGTTTGAAGGCGAAAGCTTTGATCCCAGATGGGAAAACAAACCTGGCACACCATGCATAGCGCTGGCGCACAGATTCGAGCAGCGAGACACAGCTCAGCCCAGAAGAGAGAGACCAGGGCTGAACACAGAGGACACATCCTTCCCTGTCACCCTGATGTGTGCTGTCGTCACTGAAGGCAACTCTTCCCAGGTGGTTGATCCATGTGCATGGAAAGGACTAGGGAAACCGCGTGGGCACTCTGTTTAAAAGGTCGGATTTCTGGAGGAGTGAATCAGGAGGGGTCAAGTGACACAGCTAAGGTGCTGGTGGTAGGCGGGGCTGCGGGCCAGAAGGAGAGAGGAACGGTGGCCCCCACGGGCGACTGCAAGGCGGGTCTCTCAGGACATGCAGTGTGGACAGAGGGATGCCATGCTCTTGCTTGTGGACCACAGAAGGTTCTGTTTCACAGGTGTTTTTGGAGCCACAAAGGAGAGAGAGTGGCGAGAGGAAGGGTAAGTTGAGTGTGTCTGACGGGAGAAAGACTGCAGCTGGAATAAAGCAATTTCACATAAAGACAGAGCCCACCTGCCTTTGAAGGATCCACGATGGGTGGTTCAGGCAATGGGGGAGCATTCTATGTTCATCCTCTCGGAAGGATCAAATGGGACATGGCCACAGTATTGAATCACCATTCAGTGAGTTCTTCTTCAACCAGTTTGTTGCTGATCTGGGAGGGGTTTTGAGGAGCCAGGAGTCACGTTGAGGTCAGCTTGGATGTACGAATGTTTGGAACTTCGTGGCAGCCTGGGCACCACGTCTGAGGCCAGTGTGTGGTTCCTGTCCCAGTCATGAGCAAAGAGAAACAAACGTTACTACATCCACAGGGCCTTGGGTGGCTAGTTCAACATGGGGACACAGCACTGCCGTTGAGGCCAGAGTGACCCCACCTTGTCTGGAAGCAGCCTGCCCCTCACTGAGCCATGTGGTCAGGTGCAGTCGCTCAGCCTTTTTGCTGAGCACATGGATGGCAAAGCCGCAGAGGCTTAGACTCCAGATTGCGAGTGGCTCTGAAGTCAGTGGAGATAACTGTGATTTCTCCAAAGTGAGTGCTCCATTACATAACTTATTGAACAGAGACCAATGTTTTCTAAAATGTTCCAAAGAATCGTTGTACCAAGAGACACTCTGCCCCACAAGCAAGGATTCCACAGCAGAAGAAATTGGGGACTGCTACACAGGATGTCTCCTTTCTTACGCCCAATGTTTGTGAGAATCAGAAAGGGTCCACGGCAAGTCCCTAGTTAACGGCGTGTAATTCAGCACTTTTGAAACCGATTTGAATGTTCACCCCTCTTGAGAAAAGCATTTGTTAACATCTGGAGGAAGGACGGGGCTGGGCAGTATCTGGGGAACAGAGGGTCAATAGGTGACTGGGTCCCTGCTCCTTACACGCTTTTTGGGATGGGCTGATGGCCACTCAGGAGCTCAAAGGGGCATTTGTGTGAGGGTGGGCCTGCTGTGCTCTGCTCTGTTCTAGGGTTCTCTTCTCTCCCCTCCCCTCCTCTCCCCTCCCCTCCCTCCACTCCCTTCCTTCTCTCTCTCTCCTCCTCCCCTCCATTTTCTCCTTCCCTCTCTCCCTTCCCTCCCACCATCCCCCCCTCTCCCTCTCTCCCTCTCTCCTTCTCTCCCTTCCCTCCCTCCTTCCTTCTCTCCCCTCCTTTCTATCCCTCTCCCCCTTTCCTTCCTCTGCATTTAACCAATAAATAAAGCAGAACTAGGTCAGGCAGGAGGTGTGTCTCCCATTGTAAAGAAACTTGATCTGGGGAGAAAGAAAGGGGGGGAACCCCAGGCACAGAATGCAGTGACCTTTTTTATTTACTTATTCAGTGTTAAGGACTACATTCATCAGGGCTTGTTCTTCACACAAAGGCTGTGGAGTCTGTTCCAAGCACATCTGCCTGATGCCCCTGTTCACCCTGCTGCTGCTGCTCTGCCTCCTGGCCCCGCCTTCCCCGGCCACTAGCCGGTGGGTGCCAGGGTCCCCATGGTGCCGCTGCCTGTGCCCAGATGCCACCACACGTGCTGTTTCCTGTCCCCCCTCCCTCGGGCCTGTGCTTGTTTCCCTTCCCTCACTGCCCTCTGTCCACCAGCTCCCCAAGGCTACGCCACCACCCAGGAGCGCGGGGGCCACAGGCTCCATGCTGCCTGGGTCGCCCGAGAAGCATGCCTGGGCCACGTCCTCATGGCCCTTGTCCAGAGCATCTTTGAACTCCTGCGACAATCCCTGTTTGTAGTGAAACTCCTTGGCTTCCCCCCGTGACTATCTCAACGTCAACAGAGTTTGGTTCTGCTCTGATATAAGCCATTTATTTATCTTTTCATGAAAGCATTTCTCATTTGTTATGGAAATTTCCCCTTTCCTGGGCTCTGCTGTGAGCGGCTGAAAACTGGAGGAGTGTGGAGTCTGGCTCTCAAGTCTCCTACGTAAATATCAGAAATTTAATGTGGAAATTACAAAATATGAAATATTTAAACTTCCTCGGTCTGCACGTGTTTCCTCTATAGAAAGTCCTTTGCTCTGCATGGGGCAATGGCTGAGGATGAACTTCCAGTCATGGGATTCCAACACAAAGGAGCGCATATTAACCCGGTGACCTGATCACTGGCACACTGTGGTTATTGAGTTTAGCAATGCGCAGTAGCCCTGGCTGGGTAGCTCGGTTTGTTAGAGCTTCATTCTGAAGCACAGAGGTTACTGGTTCAATCCCCACTCAGGGCACGTACAGGAACGGATTGATGTTCCTGTCTCTAACTCTCTCTCCCCTTCCCTTCCTCTCTAAAATCAATAATTCTTTTCAATGAAAGGTGAATTGTAATGAAAATTAGAATGCCTTTTCCTTGGACTACAATGACCCTGACTGCCCATAAACCTGGGTTGCTATGACAACGACCCGAGTCCACCAGCTGACCCCCTTTGAGAGGGGTCACAGGACATCTCGGGCCTGTGTTTGCATACCTGAGGCCACCAGTCACTGCTGGCAAGATACGGTGACAGAAGCCAAGAGGGCCGGCGTTTTCCGGGGAGCCTGCCTGACAGCCTGCGTTCACCCATGGGTCTGGACACTGGTCTTCCGAGTGTGCACCTGGCTGACAGCCCAGGGAATGTCAGCGTTCTAATTAATTCCAGCTGGAGAAGGCTGCCGTGAGGTTTGAGGTCCCTCTGGCTGACAGGATGAGAGCATCTCTCTCGCACGTGCGCGGAGGGGTCGGGAGGAGGCGCCGCAGACCTGCAGTGCCAGGCTTCCTCCCGGGGACAAGGTCTCTGTTCCGTGTGCTCGTCACATGCACATGTATGAAACAAGATGCCCAGGTTTGTTACCCAGCCCTGTCCCATGCACACACCAGGGAATTCGGTGCTTTTATTGGAATAAAAAGGAATTGCACCGAAGCCTGTGATTTTCTGGGCATTGCTTCATGAAGGGGTTCTGAGGGTTTGAATTCTATGATGCTAAACCCGATAGTTTTCTTCTTACCTTTGTGAAATGTATAGACAGGACCTTCTGTATTTATATTAACCTTAAAAATAAACTGGTTAAGTTTCTGCCTAAAATCACAGGATTAAAATGGCAAGAATATAAGAACACCATCTACTTTTCTAGATACTTTAGGCAGATGCTGATACACTAGAATAGAATTCTTTCCTTGAAAATCATATTCAGCAAATCAAAATTCTCTGATGACTTTGTGCCAGGAGCCATGAGGTGTTGAAAGCTACAAAGACAGCTAAGACCTTGCCTGGGAACTTCGGGAGCCATGGAGACGTGAGCTTTCAGGAGTTGTGAGATGCACATTGGCCTTTGGGAGTCATGGAGAAAGTGGAGCTTCAGGCATCATAGAGGTTAAGAAAGCACTGGTGTCAGAGCCCTGGCCTGTTGGCTCAGTGGTAGAGCATCACCCCAGCATGTGGAAGTCCCAGGTTCGATTCCCAGCCAGGGCACACAGGAGAAGCACCCATCTGCTTCTCCACCCTTCCCGCCTCCTTCCTCTCTCTCTCTCTCTTCCCCTCCCGCAGCTGGGGCTCCATTGGAGCAAAGTTGGCCCAGGCACTGAGGACGGCTCCATGGCCTCCGCCTCAGGTGCTAGAATGGCTCCAGTTGCAACAGAGCAACACCCCAGATAAACAGAGCATCACCCCCTAGTGGGCATGCTGGGTGGATCCTGGTAGGGCGCATGCGGGAGTCTGTCTGTCTGCCTCCCTGCTTCTCACTTCTCACTTCAGAAAAATACAAAAAAAAAAACACAAAAAAAACAAAAAAACCCCACTGGTTTCTCAGGCATGAGGGCGTCAGTACTACCTGGATCTCAGTAAGCAACCCGATCCTGTTGGGAAAGAGTGTTTCATTCTGATTGAGGGAGTGGGGGTTCAGAGAGGAGTGACTGTTGAGTTGGTCTTTGACATGTGAGAATAATTTCAGTACTTGAAGAGTTGAGGCAGGGAGCTTCCAGCCTGAGTAAAAGCTTGGCGCAAAGACCCAGCACAGCATGTTGGCTGCAAGGCCGGGGTGCTGCACGGTGGGACGTGACGAGGGTGCAGGGAGGGGCTGCTGTGGAAGCTGAGTGAGGTCAGGGTACAGGGGGCCTGGAGCCGGAGGCTTATTTCTTGGTGGTGGTGGTAGGGAACCATTGTGCGTGTTTGGTGAGAAAGTCCATGAACTGACCTGTGTTTTAGGCAGACAACCTTGTCCCCATTGTAGACAAGAGGACCAGTCAAGAGATGACTGTGCAGGCCCTCAGGGGAGGCTGTGGGAGTCTGGATGAGGTCACGATCTCGTTTTTCTCCCGGCCAGGTGAGTGTGGCTCACACTACGATTGACCGGAGAGGCTGAGATGAGGGCGGGAAGCTGACTCCAACAACCCAGTCTTAACTGGCGAGGCCCGCCCCTCCGTCAAGCTCCTGAACACAATTAAAGACACAGCTAGTCCTGGTCCTCAGAGAGCAGAGTTCTAGTTAACACCAAGGAAATAGAATGTTGAGGAGGACATGGCCCAGACCAGTGCTGGTTCTGAAAGTGAGTGAAGTGCGCAGCACCTCCCGATGAACTGAGTTTCCTCCTAATGCCCCTCTCGGGGTCTGGACGAGGTCCATCCTCCTTGGGGAGCAGGGCAGACAACCTCAAGGCCAGACTCTTTTGTCATCTGCTCTGAGTGATGCTGTTGTTGAAGTGGTGAACTTCATGTCTCAGACCGATGGGGTTCTGGGTGCCCAGATATGCAGTCAGCAACTGTTTCTGGGGTGTCTGTGAGAGAGATGCTGGTTGAAGTTATTAACATTTGAATTTGGTAGCTGAGTTAAGCCCACGGCCTCGCCAGTGGGGGTGAGCCTCGGCCAACCTGCTGAGGGCCTGCGTAGAACAGAGGAGGAGGAACGAAGACAGTGTCCTCTCTGCTGGGCTGACTGCTTGGACCAGGACTCTGGTCTCCTGCTGCCTGTGGGCTCAGACACAGACGGCAAGTATGCCATGGACTCTCCTAGCCTCCAGTGTACCAACTGTGGGTCCTGGGCTTCTCAGCCTGCAGATTCACTGGGGTTAATTCTTTGTAGTAAATCTCTCTCTCTTTTTAAGTGAGAGGTGAGAGGCAGAGAGACAAGCTCCCTCGTGCACCCTGACTGGGAACCACCCAGCAATCCCACTAGGAGGCAATGTTCTGCCCATCTGGGGCGTTGCTCCGTTGCTCAGCAACCAAGCTCTTAGTGCCTGAGGTGGAGGCCAAGGAGCCATCCTCAGTGCCCGGGGCCAACTTGCTTGAATCATTTTAAGCCATGGCTGCAGGAGAAGAGAGAGAGAGAGAAAGAAAGAGAAGGGGAGGGGGAGGGCTGGAGAAGTAGTTGGTTGCTTCTCCTGTGTGCCTTGACCGGGAATCGAACCCGAGACATTCACATGCCGGGCCGATGCTCTACCACTGAGTAAACCAGCCAGGGCCTCATAAATCTCTTTATATTGATATAGATATCAATATTCCATATCTATCTATCAGTGGTTCTATTTTTCTTGAGAACCTAGAGCAACACAGATGTTAATTTCTTATTAAAAATTTTTTAACGAGTTTGCTTTTTTTATATGATATAATACATATTAAATATACAATCAAGTAATACAGATAAAAGTAGAAATGAGAGCCAAAAACATTACTCATTATCCAAATATATTGTTCTAAGGCTAATAAGAATTTTATGAAATATTCAATCACGAATTGGAATTATTATATTTTTTAACTCCATGTTTTAATTTAATTTTATTGTTATTTTTTTCTCCTTTTTATCTCCATGTTTTAATTTTAGGTGTTATCAGCTTCTGGCTATAAAAGATGAGGGAATTAACGCACTTACAAAACTCACCAAATTCCCTCCTTCCCACTCCAATTTTTATATTTTTAATATCGTTTTAATATTGTTAAGGTTTCTAATATTTACAGAATTTCCACATTGTTTAATATCATATTAATAGAAGTGACAAGATCAACAATAAATTAATAGTTTTTTATGAGCTTTTTAAGGATGATGCAGACAGTAATTTCATCTTAATTTTCAGAGTAATTGTTTTTTTGTTTGTATATTACTTTGCATTTCAAAGATGTTTACTTCTTATGGTTGAGTTTCAGGGGCCAAGATACGCCTATGAACGAAGGAGCTTCATGTGGTATTTGATTTATGAATAGTGGTCTCTACTACGTGATAATTTACACAGTTTCCTCTGAAATCTTTCTGTGAATGCTCTACATGATTCCCTGACATCTTTTAGTAGGATCACAAACTTTCCTGGTTTTATGCTATGATTTTTCAGAGTATACGTTGCCCACAGTAAGCATGGCCACTCAGATTTGGGGGGCCTTTATGGGTATTTGGGGAACATAATGTAAACCAGAGCTCACTTTGGCCAGAATCAACTATCAGGGAAGCTTTTTTACTGGGCATAAGCAAAGATCACCAGTGAAATCTCTACCTGTTTACTTTTCACAGAAGTACTAAAATTAAGATAAAGGTTAGCTCCTTGTTAAGGGCAGATTATTCTCAGTCTCAGAACAACCTTGACATTTGTGGCTCCACTGGACCAGTTAGGGGAGCGCCCGGTCACCACCTCAGACCCCAGGGAGGCAAGGCGGAACACCCACTGCAACCATGCAGCTGTCGTGCAGTGTCTTCCTGGATCCCTTGTCCATAGGTGCTCTTTCTTCCCATGTGTGTCTCCTCCTGGTGTCATTCTGGCTGCTGCAGCCCCAGCCATCTTGGCTGTGTTCCAGACATTAAGAGCCTCGTAGGTTTATTAAGATTCAGTGATTCAGACAGACAGTCCAAGGTTCAAGCAGATGACACCCTTCCCCAAATCACAGAGCTAGGAGGAGGTGGTGGAGCTCATCCTTGGGACCAGATTAGCCTTGTTTTAAACCCCATTCTCTCTGCTCTCCCTCTGTGATTGGGAGGGACAAGTGTGAGCATTGGGCTTTCATTCCCCATGAAGGGCAGACAGAGTGGGAGGCCAGTGGGGTCCAGCTTGCTGCGGCCCCTTGACAGGGTGTCTAGGAAGGAATTCAAAGTGTGTCCATGCCAGGCAGAGACCTTTCCTTGTACGTCACCTCTTCACCCTTCGATCGTAGTGCACTTTGCGGTTATTTAACAATGGCATGAGTTCACAGTGACATGGGAAGTGTGTTCTGTTTCGGAGACTTGCTCACAGTAGATGACTGGCTGGTGGGGTGAGATGTGGGGCTGGGGGTGGAGGCAGTCTCCGGGTCACCCACATCACGTCACTATCTTTGTCAGGGAACGGGTAGAGCTCTGTGTTCTCATGCTCACTGGTGCTCTGAGTCAGGTGTGGCCTGGAGTAGTCATAGTCACAGTGTCTGCTGCTCCCGGGCAGCCCGGACGTGCAAACCAGCAACATGATCCTGTTACCCTGGCAATGCCACATGGCACATGCATCAGGTTCTCCCGAGTGCACTTACATATAATGTACCCTATAATATTTGGTATCTCTGTACCCAGAATGAGGTTCATGTCAGGGACTGGCTCACATGACTAGGGCCTGAGAACTCTCACGGTCGACCATCTATCTGTAAGTAGGAGCCCCCGGAGAACTGAGTGTGGCCCCCCGTCCAAGTCTGAAAGCCTGAGACCGTGAACTCCGATGGTGGGAGTCCCGCTCCAGTGGCGGGAGAAGACTGGGGTCTCAGCTTGGCAGTCAAGTGGAGAGTGCCTCCAGCCTTGCTCCGCCACTGTGTTCCTGTTGGCCCCTCACTGGGTTGAGTGGTGCCACCCTCCCTAGGGATGGCAGGTCTGGACTCCATCTACAGATTCAAATGCTCATCTCCTGGGAAACACCAGTGCAGACATGTGCAGAAATAGTTTCACACCGCACATCTGGGTGCGCTGTGGCCCCATCAAGTCAGCAAAAGTGACCCGTCACACATGGATTGGGCCGCTGGTACATCAATAGTGGGTCATTTTCAGCCTCGATCCATCAAGCACCGTTTATATTATAGCACCTTTCCTTTTCTCAAATTTTTTCATATAAAAAATATAAGTTGTTTTTTAAATTTCTTTAAAATTAGTCTGTTTTTTTAAAAAAAATTTAGTCTTTTTTTAGTTTTCAGTGTATTGATTCCTGGCACAAGCCTCTTCTACTGTTTGTTATGTATACGGAAGAAACATGAGAACAAAAAGTGAAAAGGAACCCATGCACTGGGTGTCTGTGGAAAGGCTATAGGCCCTGAGGCTGAGCGGGGCCAGGCCAGGTGGGGCTGCAGCCCAGGAGGACTGCCTGGAGAAGGCGCTGGTGGCCTAGGCATGCCGCTCACTCCCCGTATTGTCGCCATAAGGAGAGAACCATGCCAGGTGTTCCAATCTTTCAAGACACAGAGTCCTTTCCTTTTTCTGTAGAATAACCTATATTTTAAAACATTGGGTCCCTCAAAAAAAAAAAAAAAAAGAAAGAAAATAGTGAGTGGTCTTTAAGAAACCATGGCTGTGAGTGAACCCAGCTCAAGGGTTCTAGTGGAGACCTCTGTTCTGGTAACAAAGGGTTGTTGGGATTCTGGTCCCTGGAGTGCGTGTTTCACTTCATTTTGTAATTATTTTTGTGCCTCTGATGTTCGGTGTCCTCAAATGTCAGGCGAAGCCACCTGCTGCCCAGGGCTGAGAGTCTGTGACCTCCTGTTCCTTGGCATGTCCTGAACTGAACCCAGCATTTCTTCTCCCCTTTGCAAGACCGCCCATCTTTCTGTTTCTCCGGTAAAGGACATCATCGCTGTCCACTCCGCTGCCCAGGCCGCTAAGGCCAGGGCCCTCCACAGTTGGGAATGTTATCTTCCTTCACTTCCAAAACTACAAGGCTTATTAATTCCAGATTCTTGCTGTCTTCTGGGAGTGCCCACTTCTCTCTGAATCCTCCGACATGACTTCTGTGAAGGGCCTCATTATTTATTTTGTGGGTTATCGATAGCGCCTTCCTGTCCACCTCCTTGCTTCTGTTTTTTAGTCCATCCATCACTCTGGTGCCCGGTCTTCCTGACCTGCGCCCTGGATGGACTGTTTCAAACTTCTGATCACAGAATCCCTCTACAGGTGAAGTTGTATCTTTAGCACCTAACATAGTTATTCACCATGTTCAACAGTGTTTGATGGATGAGTAATAAATGGATAAAATCATTCTTTGCAAAACCTCCTATTTTATATGCAGAAAAATATTACCCAGCACTGCATTCAGCCATTGGCTCAGGACAGTGATGGTCATTAGGGTTGGATCAAAGAATAGTCTGGGTTTCTTGTTTAAAAAAAAATTCTCAAATATGCATACAGGTCTCATTTGTATTGGCTAAGTGTTCAACCCTCGGAAAATAAAAGTTTTTGTCGACGTGCAGAGTTAAGTTAAAAGCAAAGGCATATCTTTATTATATGCGGCTTAAGTGTCTGTCGCCGATAGCTTATTGGTTGCTTGCGTAACTGTACTAGTCAATGGGGTGAAGTTGCCACGGCTGAACGCAAATTGAGCGTGTCAGGGGGAAGGTGAACATTTGTTTGCATTGGCAATCATCTGTTTTACATAAAAACTACGTTTTAACATAATTTCTTTTAAGAATGCCTCCTAGAAAATACAGCACTGAAGAGGAGAGAAAAGGAGCTAAAGCTGCACAAAAACGGCTTTCTCGACAAAAAGAAACCACTGAGCAGAGAAAGACAAGGCTTGCTTCAGTCGCAGAGCAAATGCGTCTTTCTCGGCAAAATGAGACTGATGAGCATAGAGAAACAAGGCTTGCCTCAGATGCAAGACAAAAAAGGCTGTCTCAACAAAATGAGTCCCTTGAACAAAGGCAGGAGAGAAATACAAAAAAACAACAGAGTAATGCTGACCGAAATGAAAAAAGGATTAAAACAGTTTCAAACGGAGAAACTTTAATTTTTGAGCATTCCTCTGGTGACATGAATATTAAATGTGAACACTGTCAGTCCTTAAACTTCAAGTTAGAAATTAATCGATTTGACCGTGGCAAGAAAGGATTTTCTCAATGTTGTTGGCATTTTTTTACCTGAGCCTGCATTTGGACACGGTCAACTTTATGTTGCCTGTTCAAGAGTTCGTGAAAGAACAGACGTAAAATTAAAAATAATTGATGGTCCTCTGCAAGGTGAGCTTAAAAACGATGGAAAGATCTACACAAGAAATGTTGTATACAAAGAGATCTTTGACATGTGAATTAACATTTTATTATTTAAATCACCTTTATTTATTGAGCTAGCGGTGGCTCTTAAGAAATGTACCACCAGTGGTTTCCTTCATTGCACTCTACTTTAAGCAATTAAGCAAGTAGAAGGAGGAAACCCCGTGGGGCACTAAGCAAAGGGGCGTCCTCGCCGCCTGCCCTGGGTAATTCAGTTTGAATTAGCAGACACCTTTGCACAAATCATTTTAATTACAATTTATAATATCTAGAACAGTGGTCATTTTGTATGACTGCCGGGCTTTCTAGTATATTATATTCATGGTATAATCTATTTTTTTTATCAGATGCTTGACCTCATGAAAACCTACATGTCTCTTAGTCAATGGAGACAAATCAGAGTGTTTGTTGTTGTTGTTGTTGTTTTAATGTGGAAATAACAAACTTGTTAGTGGACTATTTTTATATTGAAATTCCTTGTCACGTGAACAGCCTTGTTCTCTGTGTGGGGATCATTCATGCATTGATTTCCTGACAGGGGAGAGAAAGGTGTGTATTCCGTGAAGCCGAGAAATGCTTGCTTGTGTCGTGGAAGGACCTGCAATATCTGCCCCACCACGGAGAGTCTGTCTGTCTTAATTCTTTCCTGGCCACATTGTGTGCGAGATGAGAGACAGCGTCTTTCTGCTAATTCCAGTGTTCGGTTACCGGTGAGCACGCTGTCTCTGGATGGCCGCCCTCCTGGCTACCAGATGTCATCGGGACTGTGCAGAGAGACCCTGAAAATTAACTGCTCGTGCTAATTATAGGTTCCGCTGACAAACTCACTTAACTTCGACCTGGGAAGGGAAGTTGCAGGTTCCCGCCCACGAGCGGAGGAAAGTGGCGAGCAAGCCTCGGGGTCCAGGAGGCACATTTCTCTCTCTCCTTCCCAGAGCCCCTCGATCTGCAAATGCATCTTGTCAGGATCACCCCTGGGTAATTTGTCTGGAGTCTGCAGGAAGGTGCTGTTGTTTATTCTGTGGATTTACGTGCCATTTCTACAAAATAAGCTCTCTTTGAAAATGGATGAAAGAGGCCCTGGCCAGTTGGCTCAGCGGTAGAGCGTTGGCCTGGTATGTGGAAGTTCCAGGTTCAATTCCTGGCCAGGGCACACAGGAGAAGCGCCCATCTGCTTCTCCACCCTTCTCCATCTCCTTTCTCTCTGTCTCTCTCTTCCTCTCCTGCAGCCAAGGCTCCATTTGAGCAAAGTTGGCCCAGGCCCTGAGGACGGCTCCATGGCCTCTGCCTCAGGCGCTAGAATGGCTCTGGTTGCAATGGAGCAATGCCCCAGATGGGCAGAGCATCACCCCCTGGTGGGCATGCTGGGTGGATCTTGGTTGGGCGCATGTGGGAGTCTGTCTTTCTGCCTCCTCACTTCTAACTTCAGAAAAATACAAAAGAACAAACAAACAAAAAAACACAGATGACATAGATGGCCTTAAACTGGAAAGGAAATACTAGTGTTGGTTCCTGTTGTCACACAGGTGAAGGGGGCGCAGCCAGGAAGGGACTGGACTTGGTTCTGAGAGGAAAGCAGTGATAGTCACAGCAGCGTGCGTCATGGCGGGGGGTGAGGGGCAGGAAGCAGATGTGAAGGAGTCCAGGCTCGTCCACAGTGGGGGTGAGGGCAGGTCTGGAGTCAGAGCCACCCTCTACCACAGGGCTGCCAGCCGGTCAGGAGGGGCGCTCATGCAGAGTCGGAAGACTTGAGTCTCTGGCCATGGGTCCGCCGAGGGCTAGTCAGGGGAGCCAGTAAGTTAACCTTTCAGGGTCTTGGTTTCTCAGCTGAGAAGAAATGGGGTGGTGACCCAGGGTCCTGCGCGTCCAACCAGGTAACGGATGGAGGAGAAGCACAGATGGGAGGGATTCCTCTCGTTTTTTTTTTTTGTTTTTTTTTTATCACTCTTGTGATACCCTAACCAATGATTTTCACTGGTAAGAACTGTGACTGGTTGTCTCTGAAACCACCCCCCACACCGAGGAGAGCTTTGTAAAAAATTGAACTCATTGGCAAGGATGTTGGAAACAGAATTTGAAGATTTGTCCCTTCTTAGCACTTTGTGACGGCGCACCATGTTGGACTAATTCCTTTATGGATCCATTTCTCCTGCTAGAATTTGAACTCCTCAAGACACTGGGGAGGGTCTCTGTGGACTACTATCACCAGCACACAGTAGGATTTACTGAATGTGACGTCCCAACGACTAGTTGAAAGATTTGCTGACGACGTTTGGCACAGTCACAGCATGTCCTGATTCAAGGCCACCATCTACGAAATCAACACAGTTGCCCCTAAACACGGCGGGTGTCCATTTGGACAGGCATCGGTATGGAGCATGTTGAACCTTCAGGCTCTTGGCTCCAATTGCATGTCGAGGGGCAGGAGATGGTGGGTGAGGTCTTGTTGCCTCTGAAGATATGCTGGCCTCCTCACCTTTTTCTGGTCTGGAACTAAAATTCTTGAACAAAACAGGAAAGCAAGTTATTAAAAAACAAGGTGCTCATATAGATCTCGCCGAAGTGGCCCTGTAGCCACTGTACCCAGTAATAACCAGGATGGGTGACGTGGGGCAGGACAGGGCGGTCAATTTGGACAACAGCAGCAGCAGCCTTCACCTTGACAGTTGAACACACATTTCTGATCTTGTCTTCATTGTTGCCAAGCCTCTGAAAATATGTGAGGGCAGAGATGGCGTTCCATAGAGGGCTCCGTGGTCATCCCAGGCTGGTCACTGCTCACGCACTGGGTGTCCCGGGGGGGCCTGGCCGTCACCTTGGGAGCCTGGTCCCTGCCCCCTGTACTAATGTCTGCAGAGCCGCTCAGTCTTGGAGTGTGTCTGGTCACCTGCACTCGGCAATCAGCAGGAGTGTCTGGCGAGGTGAGGCGGGCGGTCAGAGGTGCCCCTGCAGATGGGCGAGCTCTGGACTTGGGTCTGTCAGGTGGTTTGTAGGTGGATCTTGCCTTTGGCAGGTTTTTTCATACTTATTTTCCTCCATGAAGTCTCACAGGAAGATAGAAAATGTGGTGTCTACTGAATACTAATTACATGAGACTTTTAGATTTTAATTATTACAGAGTCTGGTTTTTTTTAACTTTTTAAATAATTGATGCAACTTAAAAAAACCTAAAAACCTTTCATTATAAAAAATAATTAAACTTCCACCAAAGTAGAGAGACAACTAATAAATAATAAACAGCCCAGGGTAATAAACCGCCCAGGTCCCTGGACTCAGCCGCCACAGTGACCTGCCTCGTGACAATTGGGTTTCACCTATCAGGTGGGAGGGGATGTTTTTGAAGTGTGTACTTATTTTTCCCCAGTGAAAACTAGGTTTCCTTCTTCCAAAATATTTACATGTTATAAACTTAAAAAAAAAAAAAAAAGAACATCTAGGGTGGGCAAATGTAGATTCACAGTTGTGAGTATGCAAAACAGGTTTATTTTTGTATTATTTATTATTCTAAAAACATTTTATTCATTTTACAGAGGAGGGATGGAGGGAGGGAGCGAGAGAGAGAGAGAGAGAAAGAGAGAGAGAGAGAGAAAGAGAAGGAAGGGGAGGAGTAGGAAGCATCAACTTGCATATGTGCCTTTGAACCAGTGACCTCAGTGTTCCAGGTTGACACTTTATCCACTGCGCCATCATGGGTCAGGCAGTTTATTAATTGTTGTGTTACTTTCCATGAGCAACGGTAAATCTCCTTTTGTCTCCTCCCTCCCCAGGTACATATGCTAAATTAAACTGCACAAACCTCAGCTAGCGCGGTACGTGTGTTATCAAAAGTCACCACACCCCGGCGCTGCAGCCCACGTCTAGCTATGAATGAATCATCACCACCAGCACCCTGGACCCTTCCCCAGGCTCCTTCCGGTCATTACCCCTCCCCGCTAAAGGGGTTCATTCTGTTGCTTTTTGTCATCATAGATGTGCCTGTCTCGAAATCACACGAATGAAATTATGCCGGCTCTGTTCTGGCCTGTCCGTCTTCCACTCAAGATTTCATGTCTGTGAATGTTTCCATGTCGGGGAATTAAACATGCTGCTCTGTTAAACTCAGGCACATGTCAGCGACGGGCATGTTTGTGGCTGGGGCGGGACTTGAGTGTGGGAGGGTCTGCATGGGTCCTGTTGGCACGATACTGCCCATTAGTGTCCCAGAGTGGCTGTGCCGGTTCACCCTTCCACTGGTGACACACAGGAGTTACAGTTGCTGCCCACCCTTCACGCTGTCTTTCGTTTCCTCCATAGCCGTTCCGGTGGGCGCGTCGCAGCACAGAGCTGTGACACACATTTGCATTGTTGTGATACCTGGTAATATCAGGCGCCTTTTCTGTGCTTGTTCAACATTTGAAAAGAGCCTGTTGAAGAGTTTTGTCCAAGTCTCTTGGGACTTTCAGTTCTTTTAAACAGTAATTCGTATAAGTTCTTTCTATGTTATGAATACAGGTTCTTTCTCGGGTATTTGTACTGCAAAAACCCTTCTCATGGTGGCTTGCCTGCAAATGTTGTCTTAGGATCTAGACAAGTTCTTAATTGTCATGAGGTACAATTAATCATCATGGTGGCTTAAGTTTAATTCTTTTTTTATTTTTATTTTTTATTTATTCATCTTACAGAGGAGAGGGAGAGACAGAGAGAGGAGACAGAGAGAGGAGACAGAGAGAGAGAAGCAGGGAGGAGCTGGAAGCATCAACTCCCATATGTGCCTTGACCAGGCAAGCCCAGGGTTTCGAACCGGCAACCTCAGCATTTCTAGGTCGACGCTTTATCCACCGCACCACCACAGGTCAGGCTAATTCTTTTTTTAATTCACTGAGAGAAAGGGAGGCAGAAAGACAGACTCCTGCATTCACCCTGACCGGGATCCACCCAGCAAGCCACCTATGGGGCAAAGCTCTGCTCATCTGGGGTGTTGTTCCATTGCTGGAGCCATCCTCAGTGCCCAGGGCCAACTTGCTGCAATTGAGCCATGGCTGCAGGAGGGGAAGAGAGAGAGACAGAGAGAGAAGGGGGAGGGGTGGAGAAGCAGATGGGCACTTCTCCTGTGTACCCTGGCCAGGAATGGAACCCAGGACATCCACATGCTGGGCTGACACTCTACCACTGAGCCAACTGGCCGGAGCTTAAGTTCAATGTTTTGTTTTGTGTTCTGTTTAAGAAGCTTTGTCCACGCCGGTTATGGAGCTGTTTGTCTATGTCATTTGTCTATGTCATTTTCCACAGGCCATTTTGGTTTACTGTCCTCACTTGGCTCTACAATCAGTATGGAGTTAATCAGGGCCCCAACTCTGTCCTTCTTCTTCGAGATCATTTTTGCTATTCTTGGCCATTTGCGTTTCCACATGGAATAAATCTGTCCACAGCTCCCTGCGTGCTCAGTGTGAGGTATGGTAAGATGCTTCCAGAGAAGATCGTAGGCGGAAAATTCACAACCTCTTTTTGATATTCCTCTTCCTTCTGTGATCTTTGCTGCTAAGTTTTATCTCCTGACGCGGTGAACCTTCCATCTGTTCTAAGCCCCCATTTGGCCTCTTGCCTCCCAGAGCAGATTAGGCAGTGGCCGTGGAGGGGACACTTGTGGAGAAACTGCAGGTCACCCCAGCCTGCTCCTCCCCCTCTCTGGGGTTGTGGCCTCTCTATGTACGTCCTGGGTGTCTTCCATGGTCACTGGTCCTCCCAGTGCCTTCAGAGATTATCAGCTTTTCACATTATTTTTGGTGGGATGATTCCTCTAATACCAGATCGAGTGGCTCTCAGCCAATGGCAAGACCCTGTGGGCAGTCAGAACCATCTGCATGGAAATGACTGTCCGTTGACCCCAAGAAGCAACACTCCTGAAACACTGAGAAGTAACTAATGAGCTCAGTTAGACCTGAAGCAAACAAGCTCACGGTCAGTGAAGTTGATTCATGGTACGGCTGAAGCACGTTCAAAGTCTGATCAGGGTGTAAGTGCTTGGGAATAGCAATGCTTGGAAGTAACTAAGGAGGTTGAGAGCCACCACCAGGGAAACCTGTGAAGAAGGTGCGACTTCAATCCAGGACCTGTCCTCAGCGATGAGTGCCTCTAACCCACCCGTGTCTCCTGTGCTGATGAGAGCCAGTGTGCTGGCTCAGTCCTGTTTCGGTGCCGTGGGACCAGAATCTTACAGAGGAGGTACAGCTAAACCACACAGGCTTCGTTTTGGGGTGTTACATAAAAAGTGATGAGATGACCAGTTTATCCACCCCCGTTCAGGAAGGGACAGTTGACTGAAACTCTCAGTCTCTGCATCTCAGTTTCTGATGGAACGAAGGTTGTTAGGACCAATAGGCACCGTGTCCCTGTCAATAGCCTGGCACGTGGTGAGTGGCCAGCATGCTCTGTCCTTTCTTGCACTGTCCCTCTTAGGTTTCCTTCCTGTTTGGGGTCACTGCACACAGACAACCCTTACTTCTTGCTTCAGCAAGTCCCCTCTGGTCTGCAAGGGTGTGAGAGCTAGGAGGGCAATGGTGTAGACAGGGAAGGGCAGTAGTGTGCACAGGGACAGGCAGTGGTGTGGACAGGGGCGGGCAGTGGGATTTGTGCCATGTCCACCTGCTCCATCAGAATTCTGGAATCCTGCAGTGTCCCCTCCGAATGCAGCCCCCCAGGTGGCGTTCATTGTCCCCACAGGCCAAGAGGGTTGGCCTGGCCCTGGAAGAGAGAGAGGCGACAATGTCTGCACAACAGAAGTGGTTGTGGGAGGACCGCTGGCCCACGCGGATCCCACGGTGATGCCGTCATGGCCCAGCACAGAGTGGGGTTTCAGCAGCACACAGGGCAGGTCTGCGGGGGCCCTGTTAGAATGGGTAGTTACAATGGGGAGCGCAGAGCAGAGACTCGGAGGCTTGGCCACACGGACATCTGTGTGCAGCGACAAAGGAGATGGGCAACTTCAGGTGCAGAGCCATTCTGCGCACAGGTCGGTCTGCGGGGCCAGGGAGGATGGGGGGACCCAAGAGTCGGGGACCCCTGGTTGGGGAGAGAGGCCAGCTGGCAGTAAGTGACAGAGGCCCACAGTGAAGGCAGTGTCTCTGTGACGACTCGTCCTGGGCAGGAGAGAGGGTGTCTGGGGGAAGGAAAGACCACATCCTTGCAAAACAGCCAAACCTCCCCCTGGTGCCAAGCGCAGGTGGCTGAACAAGAACACATGCCTCCTCCTCCTCCTCCTCCTTTCAACAAGGGACTGCGGCACTCACTATTGCAGAGCCACCCAGAGAGTTCCCCACTTCTCATGCTGCATCTGACCCAATCACGGATCACGTCAATGTAGCCAAGGAGCAACCTGGGGGCTTGGGACAAAGGTCACGCCAGAGGCCACCGACGTCCTCTCGCAGTCCCCGTCACCCCAAGCTGGCTCTCATGCCACTTTTCCTTGGAGACAGGATGACTGTCTCAGAGGCTCCCTGTGCCGTGTGTCTCAAACACTCCAGACACACCACACGGCCCGTTCCACAGAGAAACAAAGGGCTGACGGCGACCCCGCTGCCTACCTAGCTTTCCTACCTGGCCGGGGCCTTACCAGCGTCCACTCGTCACCGGGAGCCGTGTGTTTCCCATGTTGCAGGGGTCAGGGGAGCAGACTGAGGAGGTCAGGGAGGTGGGCTGGGACCGTGGACTCCTGACTCATCGGCGTCTCTGTCCACCAGGTGTGGCCGCCGTCGGCTCCAGGAACGGCCGCATTTCTGATCCCTCTCCATTCAGCTCTGCCCTGCCCCAGGTGTGGCTGATGTCAGGATGCGCCTTTGAACGGGGTTAAGCAGCAATAATTCCTTGTGCTTTATGATCAGTTACACAGGACTCGCTTCAAAGTCCAATGTGAAGGCCACACTGGGCTGCATGTGTCCACGGGGCTGGAACTGTGTGCCTCTCATTGCCTGCTTCTGACGCACATGCCACTCAGTGCGGGGGCAGGTTCTCGGTCGGCTCAGTGAGAACAGATCTGCCTGAGAGAGAGAGAGAAGCAGCTGCATGAAAAGCCCGAAGTCAGCTGGGAATCGCTCTTCCTTGTTTGCCTGGTGATGATAAATAAAAGTGCCCCCCCCCCCCACTAAAGAGATGCTGCTAATCCAGGCTCCAGAGGGAGACTCCTCACTGACAGCTCCTCAAACACACACACGGCTTGGTCGTCTGAGAAGAATTTTTATCTCAGGATAAAGAATTAATCACTAAATGATCACTTCCTGCTGTCTTTTGGCTCCATCCATGTACTGTCCTGGCATGGGCCACCGCTCCAGCGGGAACCACCATCACCTCTCTCCCAGTCACCCTGCCTCCTCTCTGACCTCTCTGATCTAAACTCTCCCGTGAAGCCAGAGTGACCTCTAAAAACCCCTGCCTCGCCACGGTCCTGCGATGTAACAGTGTGGTGGGTGCTGGATTTGTGGTCTGGGGACATGGGGAAGGGCGGGGCTCTGCTGACCAACCCCCTGGTCACTCTGGCACCCAGCCGAGGGTCCCTCAATGTCAACACGTGGCTCCCGCGGTCATCCTGGCAACCCTGTGCACCTGCTGAGCAGGGAGAAACCGTGGGGGGCCCCGTGGGTGGTTTATCTGGACCAGGACAAAAAGTGGGAGCCCCTCCTCTTGAGTGCAACTTGGTCACAGGCTTGTCCAGCCGCATACAGGAAAATGCAGCCTCTGGCTGGCAGGGTGCCTGCTGGCTTCCGCTAGGTTTTTTCTGATGGTTTCCATCTCTCTGCTGAAGCTCCCTGTCTGTCCATTCATGCTGGCCACCTTTTTTATGAGAGCCTTGAACACACGGGTCGTGGCTATTTAACCCCGTGTGACTGTTCTGAGGTCAAGGCCCTATTTGGGTTGGGCTCTGCTGGATGTACACTTTGTCCCTTGACTGTGTGTTTGCTTCTTTGTGCAGCATGAGGGTGTTGAGTTCATCATTGGCAGTGGCGCTGGATTCGGGTTTTGTGGTTGACGTGGTCACCCTCTTGTGTAGGGTAGGGGATGAGTTCTGGAGGGGGTTTCCTAGCTGGGCTTGGGTCATCCTTGTGTAACCATCGGCACCTGCGCGGCCCACTCTCTGCGACCCCGTCCTTTCCCGGAGCAAGGGGCCGCTCCTGGTCACTCGATGCCCCCAGCCCGTGCTGCCCTGTGCTCCCGTCCGGGGCTGGTCTCAGTCTCTGAGAGGCACCGTGTCCTTGCACCTTAGTGTTGGGAGGCGGGGGGGGGGGTGTCTTCAATGTGCCCCTGCCTCTGCCTCTGCCCCTGCCCCTGCCCTGCAGAGCGTCTCTAAGGTCTGTGTCCAAGATATTTTCCTGCAGGTGCAGCTGCTGTCCGCCCTTCTCCACACATTGATGGTTTGTCCTGTGGGACTTTGTCTCTTACCCACAGCGGCAGGGCGGCTGCTGCCTGCCCCACCCCCACCCGTCCACCTGGTGAGGGTGGTGAAGCAGGACCAGTGAGTTTGTGTGAATTCCCACTTGGTTTTTGGCTTCCTGGGCCCCTTGCTCTCACATGAGCCTAAAGGTGTCCTGAAGCTGTGTGTTCAGAATTTCAGTGGAATGCTTCTTACTGGTTTTCATGGTATCTGCCTCAAAAAGGAAAAGCCAGTGCCCACTTCTCCTTGGGGCCATGTGCCCTCGGGACCTGGTCAGCTGGTTCCACTCGGGCTGCAGCTCTCTTCTGGACCCCAAGTTCACATATTTGTGAACTCTGCGTCTTTGTACAGATTGTTGTGCAGGTGGGCGTGACCCTCTCCCTGGCTCTCCACGTCGGAACTGGGAGCTGGAGCTCTGTGTTCCCGGTTCTAATGGCTGATGGTGCTGCTGCTTCTTGTGCTCGAGCCTTCCTTCCTGAGACTCCTGTCCTTGTGAAATGGAGGCAGGATTCCCCCTCGTTCCTCTGGACGTGAACGGCCAGTCTCTGTTTCCTGAAGATCGCTTTGTTCCTGGCGAACCGTTCAGGTGGCTGGCCTCCTTGCTGGAAGCATTCCTCTGCAAACTGGTATCCCTTGACTGTCTCCTCACACTGGAGAAGGACATGCTCACCTTGGCAGCTCAGAGGGACTGGGCAGAGGCGGCCGAATGTGGCGTCCCTGCATGGCGGTGGGGAGGACCACACCAAGGTGCTGCTGTCTCGATGTGGTCCCCCCCTGCCACTGCCAGTTCTTTCTTCTCCGACGAATCGGATCGCCCGACAGGCGCAGAGAACATGGGGCGGAGGGCCTCTCTGCTGCTGAGTGTTCCTGCTCAGGTGTTCTATTTAAATCATCCGGGGATTTAGGAAGGTCTTTCTGGAATATCTCTCCTCTCTCATTCTTTGACTCCTTTCCCAAGGCTGGAGAAATCAGAGCTCGCTAAAAATGCCCAAGTAGACGTAAAAATGTAATTAAACTCTGTGGCACGTCCTGTCCCTGCTTCCCAACTCCTCGGGAGGACACTGTCCTGCTATCCACTCTCAGAGCCTATGCCCTGCAACCGGGTGCCGGCCCACAGTGGCTCCGGGCCAACCAGGGAGAGAAGGGATGGAGGGGTCAGTTGTCAGCACCACAGCCCTGGTCTCCCACGTGGGAATTGAGGGGCTGGCTCTCCTCTGAGGCTGTGCCCACACCCCCAGGGGTTCAGAGTCCCCCATGGAGGTAGGTCTGACACTTCCAGGGGACTGGGGTGCTCATCTGGACCCACAACAGGTAACGACAAGTGGCTGAGGTTAGAGGCCCCATCACTGGGAAGG
Organism: Saccopteryx leptura; assembly: GCF_036850995.1. Classification (NCBI taxonomy): domain Eukaryota; kingdom Metazoa; phylum Chordata; class Mammalia; order Chiroptera; family Emballonuridae; genus Saccopteryx; species Saccopteryx leptura. Next base: position 145,286,772 of record NC_089507.1, on the reverse strand, counting down.
CGTGGGTGGTGGCCATGCTGCAAGTCCTTGGGGGGTTGTTGTCTGTCATGGTCACCTGCATTTACATGGGACTCATGCCTTGCCACACCCTTTGACGCCCCTCATCTTGTGACTCCCTCAGCATCTCTGAGCCAGGAGCAGTGCCGAAGGTCCCCATTTACCTGTTGGCACTGTGAAGACCTATCTCGTGAATGGGCTGTCCAGGTGACATAGCAGAGTCCCGGTGTCGGCCAGCTTGGTGCTGCCATTCTTGGTCAGAATTAACGTGAATCAATGGGGAGCAGTTTCCCTAACACGCAGGTGCATATGGAAACTCAGAACGCAGAGCTAATGTGGAGAAAGCCTGGGGGGCCATGGTTCCCCATGGGGGCAGAATGAGACATGGGCCCCTAGAGGCTTTCCTGCACCTCCCCGGCTCTATGGCCTGTGTGAGCAGGTCACTCCCTGGTCCTCAGGAGCCTATATTTGTCCTTTGTCTCTCTTTACGCTACCAGTCTCTACAGCTCTCCTCATGCACGGAGCTTGTGTGACAGGGTCTTATGTGAAACACATCATGGCGCGGGTGGAGGGGTGAGTTGCCGGGACATTAAACAGCTGCTGAGTCCTCTGATGTGTTGTCCAGCCAAGCGGAGCAGCCTACCCACCTTGGGCAGGGAGTCAGAACGGGGTGACCTAGGCCGGTGCCTCCACCATGGGCCTCAGGAGCTTCCACGCCCGTCCAGCTCCATTGTCCGGGCGGGGTCTCGCGGGGCTCTGCGTCACCTTGCCCAGCACTGGCCACCTCTCAGGAATGCGGGTCCTTATCTGCAGCCCCGCGCTGCAGGCTTCTCGGCGGCCCTCGATCAGACTCTTCGTTACAAGCGTGCCGCCAGGAGCCTCTTAGCATTCCGGCAGGGCCATTGACGCCTGTGTGTGAGGGTACCACGCGTGTGCAGGGGGCTTGACAAACGACGGGAGGGGGGTGGTGCGCGTGTTGTCAACTGTGCCGGCACAATCGTAAATCAACCTGTCCCGTGTCAGGGGTCAGTTCGTCTGATGTTGAGAGTGTCTGAGCCAATCTCATCAGGCTGGGCACACCCGGGTGGATGCGCGGTGCTTCCCCACTGAACCGGGATTGATCCGAACCGCTCTCTACCCCCCACACTGCCCGCTCGGTCTCCCGCATCATGACTCGGAGACCTCAGACCGGGGAGGTGAAACAAACAGCCTGCGGTTGAGGGGCAGGAGCCGCCCACCGGCCTCCGTCAGCTCCCAGAAGCCGTGCTTGGCAGCCGAGGGGCCCGCAGGTTCCTGTGATTTAGCTCCAGGTGGGTGAGACATGGTTTTAAACGATTCATTCTGATGTTCTTTTTAGAGAGGGGAGAGGGTGGGCTGGGGGGGGTGAAGGGGAGCTGGCTTCATCACTGCAGGGCTGGCTCAGTGTGGAGTAAAATTGTGGATACCTTGCTCCAAAGTACCATTAAAATTAGTAAAAAAGATAAACATTTTTCCTCTTGTCTGTGGTCTGTCTGTCTGTCTCTCTCTCTCTTTAATGTGTCATGTTGCTTTTATTTTTAATGCCGTTTTAAAGAAAAACCGGAATTTTGAAACGCAAGCATGAATTTTGCCTTTCATCTTTATCTTGCGTGATGCCCAGTTTAGATGCAGATGTTGGAAAATTTAACGCATGCGTTGAATCACGGACTCACGCCGCTTGGGTTTGGGATTGTCCCCGGGGGCTGCCTGTGGCCCATCAGAACAGACCACCGCCCGCCGACTCAGGCAGGCTGAAGAGGGAAGAGGGTCTCCAGTCAGGAGCTGGTGGCAGGTGGGGCTCAAGCAGAGGGATGCTTGTGAACCCCAACAGGTGTTCGGGCCATCTGCAAGGGTCCTGCCGACACCACACACCCAGAGGCATGCACGGTGAGGCTCTCACACCTGGGCAGAGGCCCCAGCAGAAGACAGGGCCAATGTGGTCACGTGGGGTGGGGGACAAGCAGGGGCAGAGGCCCAGGACGCCCGGGCTGGGGAGCCGGTGGCCAAGGACTTATCCCAGGGAAGCAAGAGGACAGCCCAAGGTGAGTCCCAGGTGAGCTGAGCCTCTAAACCTCCTTGTCCCTCTGGCTTCACTCACAATAAACAAGTTCAGAGATAACATCAAGAATTTCAGCAGGAGCTCAGAGCAGCCTTCTGAGCGGGTCGGGTCACGGGAGCCCCTGGGTCCCTGCCACGAGGCCAGCTGTGCTCCGGAGGCACCTGACGCCCAAGGCAGGCAAGAGAGCTGACCGCATGCTCTGCTCACCGGAGTTGGAGTGGGATGGCTCAGAATGTGCCCCCTCCCTCCGAGAAAGCAAAACGTCACAGGAATTGAGGGTAAGGGCCATCCGGAAAGCTCCGTGTTTCCCCTTTGTGCGGGGATAAGGCATGGAGCAGAATGTTTTCAGGGTTTAGAGAGATCGTTAAAGCACCTACAGCAGGGGAAGGCGGGAGGAGTGCCAACAGCATGTGTGTGACCAGCAGGGACAGAATAAGATGGGTCCCGGCAAGCATGGGGACCCCCAGCTGGATGGAAGAGGGGAGTGGATTTGGAGCCGGAGCCGCTCTGACAGCGGGCAAAACTGGATTATTAATGCGTCTGGATTTGTGTCTAATTCCTGCACCAACCTATCCTTATGGCCCTGGGCATCGTTTCTGGAATTCCAACCCCTCCTACCCCCCCCCCCCCCCCAGTTCCAAGATTCTTTCATTTCAGGCTCGATTATATAAGGTTTTTGTGTGTCTTCAGTTGACTTTCTTCCTCTTCTGTGATATCCAGGAAGATTTTGTGAATTGTCACAGCAACAGAAACAGTGCCCACCACCCCAGTAACGACTGGCTCGTGTCTCTGTCACAGGAGGTAGGAGGACGTGCCTGCCCTAGTCCGTTGAGAGTCAGATGCCATGGATGGGCAGCATATAATCAGCAGAAGTCTCACTGCTCTGGTGGCTAGAGTCCCAGATCAAGGTGCAGGCAGTTCGGTGTCTGGTGAGAGCCAGCCTCCTGGGTCCCAGAGGGAGTTCTCTCTCTGTGTCTTCCTGTGGTAACAGGCAGTGCGTTTCCTAGGGCCTCTATTATAAAGGCACTAATCTCAGTCCTGGGGGGGCCTCCACTCTCAGACCTCCCCCCAAAGGTCCCACCTCATCATCCCTCCTTGGGGGGGGTTCGCTTTCAACCTGTGAATTTTGGGGGGGCCACTCAGACCGCCGTGCCGTCCAGTCCTTAGGGCAGGAGGAGACAGCTGTGTCTCCAGCTTGCTGCTCGTCGAGACGGGTGGGGAGACCCTGGCTGTGTGGCACTGGGGAGAGGCTCACCTCCAGACGTGGGCGAGACCGGGTAGCATTTTGGTTGGAGAAAAGTCCAGTCTGGAAGGAAGAGGAATGCAACAGAGTCCTATGTTGGAGTTTTCGAGGAATCCAGAACGAGGGTTGGGGGTCCTGGGACAGGGAGGGAGGAGACAGGACAATGATTTCTCATGGACGGTGGTGGTGGGCAGTGTGGCCGCTGGGGCTCCGTGGTGAGGGGGGTCTCCGCCGAGCGACAGACAGTGCACATGGGGCACCGAAACTTGCCTGTCACCTCCCGTCCACCTGTTCTTCTCTGGTGTCCTGGTGCCTCAAGGTCACAATTCTGGACAGTATGGTAAAGGGAGAAGTCCTCAAGGCTGAGGGTCTATCCCCCCCCCCCAATGGAAATGCAGTCTCCAAAGCAGAACGCACTGGGGCCGCCAGCCTCCCGCTCACAGAGTGGCTGACACTTCAGGTGTGACAGCCACACTGGGTGGCGGCCAGGGGAGGGGCATCTGGTTCTCTGTCCCCACAGACTCCCTTGGACTTCTTGTTTGATGGGAAAGGCCACCTCCTGGTTTAAGCTGCAGTTTGTCATGTGTCCTGTTGCTCAGGGCTGGACACGCTCAGGGCGGGCTGCCCGGAACCCACCTGCCTTCATGCCAATCCTTTAATAAAACTCTGTGGTGGGACAAGCCCTGTGGGCGCATGGGGGTCCAGGTGGGGGGTTGTGGCCTGTATGCAGATGAGTCAAAGGAGCCACAAGTGACCGGCCCTGGGGGGGTGGGGGTTCAGACAGGGCCGCCCCCCAGGAAATAGCATGGAGAGGGCCTGGAGGGGCCATGCCCCTAGTGAGGGGACTCCATGGTGGCCACAGAGAGCTCAAGGAGACAGGAGAAAGCACCTTCTAGAAAGAAGAGTCAGAGAACTCAGTACAGCTGCAGGTGATGTCTGTCGTAAGTGTTCTCAGGTTCCCAGGAGCTGGCTCCCTCCGTATTGATGTCCAAGTGGATACTTGTCTGCTGGACATCTTGTCCCGGCCGAGAGGAAGGACTCAGGAAGATCTGAGTCCTCCTGCTTACCTTCCCCATGTCACTGTGGCGAGGGGCAAGCAGCAGACGTGACAGCAGCAAGGGGTGGCCCCGTAGTGCGTGGTAGATCTGATTAGAAATTTGCTCCCTAACATTCGCTGACAGCCTCCCAGGAGGCTCAGAGCTCATGCGTCCAAACTCGTGGCTAGCCATGTGGCCAGCAGCAGACAGTCATGCTTCTGGCCTCTGTCTCATTACCACAGAGAGAGGAGGACAGGCCTGTGGAAGGTGAGGTCCATGGGATTCGACCCATCTGTGCTGGGCAGGCAGGTGACTGTGAGGACCGGACGCTTCCCAGGCAGCACACTGTGGCCTCTGCACGGTCACCTTCTCCAGGCCACCGGCACCGAGGTCAGAGTGGGGCCTGAGGGCTGCAAAGAGCTGGCCTGTCTCCCAGTCTTTTATCGATCATGCAGGTAGAACATGGCTGGAGGGACGGGAAAAGGAGATGCCTCCTCCCGCCTGAGGGGAAGCCGGCCAGAGTCAGACAGAGGTGCTGTCCCAGGGTGAGCCCGCAGGGATATAGCCCAGCGGCGTGGTGGCCGTGGAGGGAGACAGCACAGTGCCGGCTGAGCTCGGGGCACAGGTCCATGGCACGGCCCCTGTGCATCTGTTTCTGCATCCCCCCTTCCCCCAATTCTGAGGTGGTTTAGTTTCAGACTATTGTATGTTTTTTTGTGACCTGACCTGTGGTGGCGCAGTGGATAAAGTGTCGACCTAGAACGCTGACGTTGCCGGTTCAAAACCCCAGGCTTGCTTGGTCAAGGCACATATGGGAGTTGATGCTTCCTGCTTCTCCATCCTTCTCTCTCCCTCTTCCCCCTCTCTAAAATGAATAAATAAAAAAATAAATAAAAAGGTTTTTGTGTATGTTTTAGTTGATTTGCCTTCCTTAACCTACTTGTTTCCAGTGGGCAAAAACCCCAAAATATACTTTGAGATTGAAGAAAAATGTTTCAGCCCTTAATATTTAACATATTTGTCATTATACTGAGAAGTCATGATGTATAATTTTAATTTTACTTTTGTAGAGGACCAGCCAGTGGGGGCAAAGAGCTGGGGCTAGAGCCAGTTAGCCAACTGGCAGTGGACATGGCCACAGGTGTGGCCGGTGTTCCTGGGTGTGTGGTTCATATGTGGGTCCAACCCAGCCATACATCCTCCCGTGATCGTACTATGTGTTGCTTCCATACTCGGACAACACTGACTTCTTAGAGTTGCTGTGGGAGATAGCTGAGTACACACACATGTGTGTGCACATGCTCATATATGGCCTCCCCATGTGTGAATAAGTGAAGCCTGGTGCTTTGATTGGGCTTCTTGTAACACGAGTTTGCTCAGAGCCATCTGTAATGGTCTGGGGAGGGGACTGGAGCATGTGGTGTGCTGTGTCCGTTGGGGCAATACTGGGGTGGACTTGTCTGCAGCAAATAGAACCCATGACCAGTCTGTGGCTTTCCCAGACAGAAGTAAGAACTGTGTGCGTTTCCTCCTCAGTGTTACCTGTCACACCAATCACCTCCCTCCATGAGCATGTGGACCCCAGTTTTCTGGTACTGCCATACATTTGAGGGGTTCTTGGAAACATAGGATGCAATCTGTGCCTTTAGAATTGCATCTGCTGGCCCGATTTCATCCACCCAGGCTTTCCTTACTATTCAGAGCAAATCTACAAAGGAGGAACTTTTGCTCTCACACTGTAAATAGGCAGCAAAACTCAGAACATTTGGGTACCTGTCAAGCAGCCAGGACTGAATCCTTGGGGCTCCTGTTTGCTGGCCTCCCATTGTCTTTCTTTCAGATTGGGAAATGTTAATGACCTGGGTTTTTGTACCCTTGGAATGCCCAGCTGTTAAGATATAACCTGAGTTGTTGCTTCGGAGTCACACAAGGGAGTCATGGTGCACCTTCTAAACTCCCCAGTGGCCCGGGCACAGCCTCCATCCTGAATGAAAGGCCCTTAGAAAGCCCCTCAGCAGCTGGAAGCCAATCACCTCACATCGTCGCAGTCCCCATGCCAAACACTCAGGTGCCCTCCTCTCTCCCACCCTTCCTCTCCTCCTGACTCATACCGCCCATGGGAAGGAGCCGCAGGTGTGGAAACAGAGGCCCACGTGCCATGGAGCACTCCCATTGGTGGCCCCCAGGGCTCTGGGAAGGCTGGTGTGACACCTGTCACTCATGCAGGTGGAAATGCCCACTGGCTGGGAAAGCACCACCGGCCATAGATGCTGTCCTCAGGGAGGCAACCTGACCACCAATGAAGATCACCTAGCTTCCCCTTGACTGGTGTAAATGATGAACACTATCTTAACGTCATGCATTGAAACTATTTTCTTCAACCTAAAAGTTCCCTGCTGATCTTCCGATGTTAAAAGTGTTGTATCTACACCCATGCCTTTAGTCTCCCGTAACCAACGGTGAGGCCTCTGGCTGGTCGGGCCCCCAGGAAGCGTGCCGGCAGGGGAAGTGGAAACAAATCGTGCCTTTTAGAAACCTGTCTATTGCCCATAATAAAAATAATAATGTGAACATCAAGAGAGGAGTTTTGACATACCAAGGAACACATCGCTCTGTCTGCCAATAGTATTGATGATATCTTTGCCAAGACGTTATCCCCAAGTTTAAAATAGAAACGTTTCGAGAGGAGCTGGATGGTGCCATCTGGATATTTAAAAACATGGAACGACTCCTCCCCTTCCCTGACCCCCAAAAAATGCATCACAGGGAGAGGAACAGACTGTCCTGATTATCTCCTGGGCTCCAAAAATTGGGTCACGTTAGAGAAGCAGGAACGTTTGGCTGCCCACCCGGTGTCCTCGGCAGGAAATTTCCTTGGCTGGAGCCCGGAGTGAACCAGGCTCACTCTCCGCCATGCGCGTGTGCCGTGATGATGTGCAGAGCGGGAGTGTGGAGCCAACAATCTGCAGCTTCAGTCCCCTGTTACCACCTGGGGACTGACCACAGGCACCTCCTCTCTCCCAGGCCGTGGTGTCTTAGGGACCGGTAACGTGTACGTGAATCCTGGCGCTGACAGGCTCCCCTGACGGAATGTATGGAGAACTGCTTAGCTGGGGGCACAGTGGATTCAGACCTTGTTGGATGGCAATTCAGGAGCATGTTAACAGGTGACGCGTTTGGACCTTTGGCTACACCAGAGTAGTTCACAGCAATATGATGGTGGAAGGTGGCAATAGACTGAATGTTGGTTCCCTCCCAATTCTCCTGATGAAGCCTGACCCCCGAGGGGATGGTGTTGGGAGGTAATGAAGTCATGAGGGTGGAGCCCTCATGAACGGGATTGGTGCCCTTATATACCAGGGGCCCCTGGGCTAGCTCACTCTCCACCGTGTGAGGACACTAGGGCCTGCCAGTCTGTAGCCCAGAAAAGGACCCCCCCCCCCCAGAAGCTGACCACAGGGCACCCTGCTCTCAGACTGCTCATCTGCAGAACTGGGAGAAGCACATTTTGTTGTTTATAAAGCACCCAGTTTGTGGTGCTTTGTAATTTCAGCCTGAGCCAATGAAGACAAAGACCACTGGAAAAGACCTAGATGTAGTCAGGTGCTGAGCAACTAAAAACGGCCCAACAGAGCAAGCGTGCTCCATCCTGGGCGACAGTTCACAGCTCTTCCCCAAGTCCAGGGGGGAGCGTTAGCCACAGCTGTTCTTGCTGTCCCATGTCCCCCCTGCCAAGGAGAGCACCGCCCCACAGGAGAGCAAGGCCAGGCCCCTAGGAAACTGCAGACAATGACAGGCAAGTGTTTCTGTTGGACGAGCCCTCCCCTCCCTCCCAAGTTCTTCTGGGAAACTGACTGCTTCCCTTCTGCATCATGAATCGGAAGACCTGGGAGACCTGGCATTGAGGGCCCTATTTCAGCTCACCTGCCGGTGCTCACCTTAGACTTCCATCTTTATGGCTTCCTTTCGCACTGGTGGGTGAAGAGAAAGTGGAGGGAGAGAAGAGTTCTTCAAAGACTGTATTTAATGGTCCAAGAAAGCGTTTTGGTGATGGAAGGGTTGTTTTCAGAACTCCAGGGACCATCTGAGTTGATTGAAAAATCCCGTTCCAACCAGGTTCCGGCTCAGGGTCATGAGTTCACTAAAAGACTGAGACGTACCCTTCGGATTGGAGAATGCCTTCCCGTCCCTAACAGCTCACCACTGCATCACAGGGCTCCCATCTGAGGACAGAAAATCACAACTCAAGGAATGGCAGGTCTGACCCTATGTAAGAAGGAGTCTCCAGGGAAATCTAAAGACACAGGAAAGACAAAACCAAAGGCCCTGGAGGAAAATCCACCCTCTGAAACCCCAGTCTCTGCAAATTCCTGGTAATTCCTTTTGAGGAAATTCCTAGGATCAAGAGAAGAACATGTTTAGGGCATTTGATGCACTTTTTCTTCATTTCTTACCATTGCCCAGTCCCCTCCGCCCAAGTGGTCAGTGTCCAACAGACGGGAATGTGGTCAAAGTACCTGTAGAAAAACTCCCCAAAGAAACTCACCTCATCCCAACAAACAGAAAGTGGGCAGCGACTCCCCACTGGGGTCTCAGTGCAGAAATCTCAAAGTGCCGTGCGGGGCGGGGGGGGGGGGCCTGCTGTCGTCTTTGAGGGTGAGTGCTCCCCCTGGGGTTGGTAGGGCATCCCAGGGCACAGGAGGGGCTTCCTGCCAGGCAGGTGGTATTGAGCCTGGTTCTGAGGAAGGGCTCATGCTGCTGCCATGCTTCCAGCAGCAGGAACAGCATGACCAGAGTGTGGAACAACATGGACAGCCATAGAGCACCAAGCATGGGTCAGATGATGTGGTGTGAGTGGTATGGAAGAGGGAAGGGCAAGGCCACCACCCATGTGGGAGGGCCCAGAGCAGGGCTGGGCCGGGCAGCAACACGAGTGAGAAGACGTGGAGGTTTCGGGTTAGGGTGAGCAGGCATGGACCCTGAAATCCGTAGGGGGCAAGATTACCAGGCGTGATGACAGGTCCAGTGCTTGATTTTGTCATTTGCTGAACAAACACAGCCTCATTCAGCAAATATCCACTGATCCACGTACGCATCCCGCGCGGGAGAGAGCGCTGAACAGAACGTGCCATTTCTCTGCATTGGCCGAGTGCCGGCTCTGTGCTGCCATGTTTGATAATCATGGTCAATAACAGGAAGGTCTATGCTGGGGATAAGTCATACTATCTTTCAGGAGCAAATTATATAAAACGTCCCCAGCTTCCTTCTCTGGACCCCTGTGCTTTCCTTGGCTCACCTGCCACACATCCAAATATCCGTGCTTCCCCGGCATGGCCCTGTCCTTGTTCCTGCAGGGTCACCTCTATTCCAGTGAGCACGCCTCACTTGAGTCCTTTAAAATGATTCATCAACGATGACCTTTGAATTAAAATACCATATTTCGTGATTCTAAGATGCATATTTCTCACCCGTGAGTGTTTCTGAAATCTGAAGGCAGCTCATAATTGATGGTTGCATTTAACGGGGACTTTTTTTTTTATCTCCTCTGGAAAGCCACTAATAAGTAGATGGTGCATCTGATCACCAATGGCCTCTTGGGTCCCAGGGCCTGTGACACTTCTCTCTTGGTGAGGGGTTCTGGGGAGGGCTGGCTTACATGCACGATGAATTCCGTTGCCCACAGATTCTGTCTAAGGAAAGTCACAACAACAAAGCTCACCCAAGCTCTGGACAGCCGCTTCATTTCGTCCTTTTGTTTGCTGACTGGACTGCTCTCCGATTCCTATTAGAAGATGCTCTTCTGCTCCCCATGCGGTCCCAGAACCGAGGCACGCGAGGGTCCCTCCCACTCACCCCAGCGGCGTGCGGGTGCACGGTTCCCAGCCATGTTCAGGGTGGTGCCTGAGTCACCTCACCAGTGCAGGGCCCTGTGGGAGGACTTTCAAAATCCCAACCCTGCTGAGGGAGCATCCTCAGGGGAGGAGTCTACCTCACTGACAACTTAAAAGCAAACACTTAGACATGGGACGATATTTTACCTGGAAGGGAACACTCTACCTGCACGTGAAGGAAAGATACTAGATTAAGCTTTTTGTAATGGAAGGAACAAAGCACAATGCTGTTTAAAGGGGAAAGTGAGGTTTTTAGACTCCCCCTCCCCGGAATGGAGGTCCTTTTCCCTAACGCAGCGGTCAGCGCGTGTGAGGGCGTCGTGGTGGGTGTGCAGCTTGCAGGCATGGGTGTCCCAGCTCGCTGCTTGGGCTCCACGGGCAGGAGGAGCTCAGTACGTAGGCACTGTCCTGGCCAGCGGGGTCTCCCTGTGGTTTCGGGGGTGGAGCTTTCCCTGTCACTGCTGTCCCCTCTCCCCCACTCCTGCTGAGCTGTGAAACACCAGTCAGTCCTCCTCCAAGATGCCTTTGGCACGCTTCCTGTAATAATGTGTCCCGTGGTCACAAGGGAGATCACCGCCTGCCAAAGCCGGCGGGTGTTTGGTGGTCCTGGTATCCAATGCCAAGGGTGAGCCGTGGGGTAGTGGGCCTCATCTCCAAACTGGCCTTGCTCCCCCACCCCTTGCAGCCCGCAGCCAGGCCTTGCCCTGAGGCTCTTAGAAAGTGCTGGAACTTATTGTGGACATCATCCAGCCCAGGTACTTTAACTTACAAGTGAGAAAACTGGGCTCCTGAGAGGGGAGCTGTTTGTCCAAAGCCCTGCAGCCCAGATGTGGACGCCCCGGCCTGCATTTGCTCTGGGAACGGAGAGCTGCTTGTGTGTGCTGGTTTCTGATGTGGAGCAGGGAGAGGTGTTGTCCTTACACAGACTGATCAATATTGTCATCATTCCTGTAGCCACAGAGTAAGACAATGAGTGGACATAAAACCCTGGTCCCAGAATATCAAGGAGCAGGTATTCCCCCACCCCTTACAATGACCTATCGGTGGAGTCTTGATAGATTAACCTTAATCCTAATGGTCCAGCTGAGAATGACATATTCTAACGTGTGCTGTCTCTTTGTGGGAGAGAAGAAGGCACAGGCTTTTATTCAGAAGTCACGTATGTCATTCAAGTGAAGGATTTTGTGAATGTGTCTCTAAATGTCAGTGAGCATATTCCAAAGATAAAGAGTGAATGTGTGAAGGCCCGCACGCCGGGCTCACACCATGCACGGTGCTAACCAGCTCCAGGGGGAGCCGCGTGCTGGGGCCTCACGCCCGGGCATTTCCCTGGACAGGAGTGTGTGCCTCGCTGGGACCTTTGACAGCTTGGAGTGGAGGGTGGGAGGGGACAACGGAAGATGAAAGGGAAAACATTTTGTACAGACCGACCAGACCTGGAACCAAAACACCAGGAAAGGCTGGGAAAGGGGAAGGAGACCCCTCGATGTGAACTTGAGACTGGGTCCCGTGTGGGCTGGACGGGTTGACAAAAGGTCCTTAGGGAGGTCCAGACAGGACACCCGCACTCACTCATGTTTCGTTCAGCACCAGGAATTATGGTGAGCCGGCGTTCCCGGTTACAGAAGGAATGAACGGATGTTGCCACCGTTTTCATTTCTGTTCTCCTCCTCCCAATTTCTTCCTTGTGGACAGCCAACTGTGTCACCAAAATAAAAATGACCACTATGCTCGTCTCTGGGGATAAAGAAGAGAGGGCATCTGAACTTGCAAATGCCCAAACCGTGTGCAAACGAAAGTTCCGCTCCTGGAAGCTCTGGGCGATTGATCTCCCCGGGTCACCTGCTATAGCGACTTGTCACCTGTCACTGGCACACGCTGGCTGGCTGGCACCCTCGTCTTTGTCTCTTGACCTTGCACATTTGCTCCTCACAGAGCACAACCTGTTTAGAGGGAATCCTGGTGTCGGGAGACTGGGGCTGGCTCTGCGTATTTTAGGGATCGCACATACTAGGTGAGCGAAAAGGTACAGTTAACTTTTTCTTATTGATTATCCCCTTATTTATACTGCTCTGAATCTGCCATGGTCCCTGTCCAGTTGCCTTGGTGTGTCATCAAAGTCCGTAAACGCAACTGAGCACCTTTGGTGTGCAAGTCACCGGCCCGGAACCTGTGAAACCGTGCCACATGTGACAAGACGACGAGAGGCCGTCTCGCCCACAAGAAGCTGACATTTCCTGGGGGAGAGAACATTAGACCCAGCCATGGTTGATGTGAAATCGGGGTGATGTTTCACCCAGGATTTATTGTCAGACTCGTTGTTTGGACTCCGCTTGCCGAGGGCCTCTCCTTACCGTTGATTTTAGCGTGGGCTTAATTCCTTGTGCGTTTTGACTTCCCAGGGTCAGCCACCTGCTAGGGCTCAGGAAGCATTTCTTAGTCAATGAGTGAATAAATGAATGAGGCCGTGCTCTCAAGATGGGATGGACGGGAGTGTCCCAGCACAGGTGGGTGACCATGTGGTGCAGAGGTGACTGCTCTGTGGCAGTAACTGGGGTCCCACCTGCTCCTGTGGGGTGCAGAAAGGCAGTCGCTCATGTGTAGACTGAACCGGGTGATCCTGACCCTGGACGTGCACCAGTGGAGACCAGCAGCTGCCACACACGCCGGAGCCCCTCGGTGGGTCCCCCTCCTCCTCCCAGAGCCCCCGTCTGCAGGGGCGGGCAGTAGTGAGGGGCATATGCACAGCCTGGCCCAGAGAGTGAACAGGTCTTTAACAGAAAGAAACAATGTAAAGGGAACCAGATGTGTTGATGTCCTGGCGGGAGAGGACAGTGCCCAGCTCTCTGTCAGCACAGTAAGTTCCGTGGTATCAGATGGGGGACTTCGAGAGGGTAGCACTGACCCCCTGAGCTGCCTAGTGGCCCAACAGGGTGAAGCCAGAGAGGGGAGCAGCCCCGAGGCCTGCCCTGGGGTCTCAGCCTGCAGAGTCCCCCGAGTTACAGGACCCGGCGCAGGAATGGGTACTTCACCTGAAGATGCCACGGCTTAATTTTTCACAACCATTCCTAAAAGGGGGGGCAGGCGTTGAAGATTCAACTCGAGTGTTTTGTTGGGGATAAGCTCACATAAACGGCAGCCTTTTACGCAGGATTTGACGTGAAGGGTTTCGGGTAGGATGACTCACTCGGTGCGGGAGGGGAGGAAGCAGAGTTTTGGCGTGAGCCGCTGGCTGGGTGGACCTGCTCTCGGGATCTCCACGCAGGGAGGACTGAACAGGGTCCTGACCACGGGTGCCCAGGTTTGCGGGAGGGTGAGAACCTACCTCTGCTTCGTGGGAACAAGTGACTGTTCCCGATGGTGACAGGTACTCAGGCCTGAACTTTCAGAGGTTGTCTGATCAATTACGGTACCAGCCCTGCGTGCTAGAGGCTGCGTGCCTCAGACGGGGTAGGGGATGGCATGCTTAGTTTTCAGAGAATCATTCTCGCCATCTATAAAATCGGAGACTATTTACCCTGTGCAGTTGTTATGAGAATTAGAAATAAGCTACATGCCTGGCACGTGGTACACGGCACACGCTCCATGAATAACAGCAAACTTTTCACTTGGTCACCAATGTGTTATTTATTCAGCAGTCAGAAGGTCCCAGGTGCCTGCCGGGTGCCAACACACAGAGGTCATACTCCCAACCCAAAGTGCTTTCTTGCATCAAGTTTAAAAATTCATACCTATGAAACCTCAGGGCCATGAGAGTCCAATTTTGCATCCATTATAAATACATACAAGGTGGTCATGTTTTTGTGCATGGTGAGTTTTCCTCCCATCACATTGTTCAGGGGACAGCAGAAGCCCAGCAGGGAAGTCACTTTGCCCCGTCTCCTGGTTCTGCACAGACAGCATGCTGTGTGAGCGTCTCCCGGCGGGTGCCCTGCACTGGAGGGGCTTCCACATCCCTCTGCTGTGGTGGGACACCCCAGGGGTGATTCTTGGTGCTTCCTCCACAGGGCAAGTCTGCATCGGCCATCAGCGTGGCCCCGAGGTGTCCCTGCTTTGCTCTCCTGCGCCCCTTCCTCGGTGATGTCCAGGTGCTAGGACTGAGCATCTCAGACCCGAAGTCTCCTCTAAGATTCTCCTGCCAGTTCTCCAGTCTGCTGTGAGCCTCGCTGTGTGGACACATCTCCTCGAAGTGGTCATGTCACACTCCTGCTGGGACCTTCCACAAGTAATGATCAGCCTGCCACCCTTACTAAGTGGATTTCGGCCTTCTCTCCAATGTTCCTGCCCGTTCTTGGCTCAGACAGACAGATGTGTCTATACTGCATCACTGCATCAGGGTCCGTTTAGCTCTTGGCTTACCATGGTTCCCCTTCCCCTGGTTCGGGGTTCTGCCGTCCAAACCCCACCAGTCCTTTAAGACGACAGCCAACGAGCTCCCTCCTGGAGGGGTGGCTTGGACCCTCCTTCACACCTTCCACGCTCTGGGTCGTACATGGTCAGCATTCACCCCACAGTCAGGAGCATCTGGGGAGCACAGACCTTCCTGCAGTCACTTCCTTCCAGCCCCCTGCCCTTAAATGTGTGGGACACCCTGTGTCACACAGGGCAGTGCTGAAGAGAAATGTGTGAGTTGTGGTGACATAGACAAGGGGGTGGGAGACGAGTCAGCACAGGATGTTTCCCAGGTTCCTGGTTTAGCTCCCTGAGTGCCGTCAGACCTGTCACTCTCTGCTGGATCTGTGGGGCTATAATTAAAACGAAAGCCAAATGAGCATTTGCCCCCAACGCGAGCATCCAGGGGATGGAAGGAGTTTTTTCCTTGTGTGGAACGTTAACCCTTTCCGACTTAGGCATCAAACGGTCTCTGCAAAGGGCTGATCTGAGCAGAGGAGTCATCATCGCTCGGAAGCGGTGGTGCACCCCTGTGCTCGTTCCAGCCCCCATCACCCTTGCCAGCGGAAGGGGGAGGTGGGTGGGGAGAGAACATGCATGTGGGAGGAAGGACAAAAGTGAACCCCACAACAGTCTCACCCACTTCGAGTTCTGAGCCCCCAACACCCTCAGGGTGGATGGAGTCAGTCATGCCAGGAAGCCAAACCTAATAACACCTTCGTTTTGGGGAAACTCAGGGTCGGGGAAGGAAAGGGATTAAAAAAAAAAATGGCAAGAGAGACATGCTTGAGACATAGGTACCTAACAGGAAGAAGAAGGCGGCCAGTGGTGTAGACCCTCGGGGACACTGGACAGCGATGGTAGGGCACCAACGGCAGCGCGGTCACTTGGGGATTCTGCCACATTGGGTGTGTTGTTCAGACGGCCCCTGGAACCGGGGGGTGGAACCCCTCCACACCTCTGTGTCTGCCCCATCCTCACTGCGGGTCATCCCTCCCAACCACCATAATGGAGGGAAATACAGGGGACACAGATGGGTGAGGCCCTGACACAGTCACATTTAAGCAAAAGCAACTTGGTTTTACAGGGGGAATAATCGGCGATGGCTGGACTTGAGCCTGTGTTGCAAGCCCAGCTCCTGCAACCACAGGAAGGAGCAGGGTTTCTCCGATCACCTCCTTGAGACTCACATGAGTGCCAACAGAGCTGGATCGATCCAAGACCTTCTGGCCAGTCACTAGAGAAGTTCTTCCCACCAGGCGAGCTCTCCTGCAGGGGATGCCAGTTAAACATGAACCTGGCTCTGCGTAATGGAGTTGACGTCCCTGAGCCTCGTTTTCCTGACCTATCGAGTTTTGGATCCTCGCTGGATGGAGCCTCTGCAGGTCGCTCAGGGTCAGTGTCTGCACCAACATAAAGGATGGTTCTGTGCTGTCTCAGGACCCGTATTCCTGCCTGGCTGTCTGGGCCAGGCCAACACGTCTCTGAGAGGCACTGAGGTCTGCAAGAGTGTGGAGAGGGTCCAACAGGAAGGCCTGAGGGTCAGCTCAGGAACCCACAGACAGAAGGGGATCTCCAGGAGTGACAACGGTGATCTTATGGAGATTGTGCACACAGGGGCCCCCTCAGTGGGAGTGTTGGGAGGAGTAAGAGACCAGTCATGTTTGGTGACCTTGGAAAGTTCCAGAAAGTCATGACGTATCTTCTTGGCTCTCTGCCCTGAGGTTCTCAAGGCATTGAGTCTACAGAGCTGGTCTCTGTTTCATGTCAGTCTAAGTCTTGGTTCTGAACCACATGATTCCATTATGGACCCCGGTAACTGAAAGAAAACATTCTAACAATGAGTTCACGCTGAGCAAACCTGCTACCCAAACCTCAGCTCAACCTTTCCTCAATCCTTCAGGAGCCTGCTTCTGCATCTCGGCTATTGATTCCAGAAACAAACGGACTGTGTGGGAACAAAGCCCCAGTCTGTGGGGACATGAGCCAGGTCCCTGCTTCCTGGAGACCCAGGGATCAAGCCTCTGGCTGGCTTCCCCAGCCTCCCCTCTGACATGAAGACCTCCTCTCAGCCTCACCAACCACTTGTCCTTCCTCCCTCAGGGGCTTAGCTCCCACGATTCCTCAGAGACCGGCCAACACTCGTCCTTGAAGAACAGTCAGTTCATCCTTCTAGATGTATCTTCAAGATGCCTCCCCCTGGAAACCCTCCTTGCCCTCAGGCCTACAGAGCTGTTTTTAGTGTGTTACTTGGGGGGGGGGGCTTTCTCTCATGTGTCCACCTCCGCCCAGGAGACGGAGCAGTCTGAGAGTTGGTGCGGCAGGCTTCATATTCTGCAATGGCAGGTCCCCGACAACGGGCAGGCCCTTGATGCGCGTCTGGTGAATAGGCGAGTGGTCTCCTGGTGACCTGAGTTCAGTAAGCAGCTTTTGTGAAGGAGACGCATTCATTGCGAGCAGCTGTGTTGCCAGTACGTGTGATTTCCCAGAAACCAGTCGGTGAGCACAGGATTTGTGCTCATGGCAGAGCAGCGTGGGGCTGGGAGCCACTCTGCTTCATGTGAGACTCAGTGGGAAGGGATGCTCTGTGGGAGTTCTGAAAACACCTGTGTCTGCAGTTCCTAGGACAGTGCGTTGGGAGCCCCCTGGTAAACGTGTGCTGAACAGATGGACGGATGGACAAACGAACGGGGAGATGGATGGATGGACGGACGGATGGATGGATGGATGGACAGACCAATGAACAGATGGATGGTCGGATGAATAGACAGATGACAAACTGACCAATGGATGGATGGATGGATGGATGGATGAGGTGCTCTAGGCTTTTCACATACATGGCCTTGCAGTAAAATTCACACACAGCCCCAAAGACACGTGTGTTGGTAACTGTCCCACTTTCAGACGTTACCCCGAGCAATGTGTGCTAGGTTACCTGACGACACTGGCAGCCCAGAGCCAGCCGCAGGCTGAACAGAACCCCTTGGACTCCCGGCTCATTGTGGCTGCTAGTCGGAAGCCAGTGAGGTCACGTGCATTACTCATGACTCCCCAGCCAAGTTGGGAGCACCCTCAGAGAGCAGGCACTGGTCTTGGGGCTGAATGACTCATACGTGGGCCAGCAGTGACTGCGGTGGCCTGCTTGGAGGTTGTCCATCTGCATGAGGTGAGGTCCTTGTGCAGGGGTCAAAGGAAGTCACTGCTGATGAGCTTGGGGCCCAGCTCGGTTGGACTGTGGCAAGGGCTGAGACAACAGGTTATTGGGCACCTACTGCACGCAAGCCCTCTATGTGGCTCTGGGATACAGAGAAGCAGCCAGGTCCCTGCCCTTGGGGTGGTCCCAGCTGGGGCGGGGTGGGGGGACAGACTCCTGACAGGCATTGTGGGGTTGTGTTGGTTATAGACATATGCGTCCAGCCACAGTGAGGCGGGGGAAGGGCCAAGGCAGAGGGGAGGACGGCTCATCTGGATCCGAAGGGGCCATGAGGATGTGGGGTGAGGGTTCGAGGTCAGCTGCAAGGAGCAGCAGGTGTAAGGCAAAGTGTCTTTGGAGCACTGGTGACAAGTCTGAAGGCAGGAAGCTGGAGGCATGGGGGCAGGTGAGGAGACGGGCAGCCACAGGCAGGAAAGAGCCCACGCAAGGCTGATGGGCTGAAGGCCCTGGATAGCTCCCTGCGGACCAGAATGAGTCTGCCCTTTGCTGAGGACAAGGGACACTGCATCCTGTCCCCATCAGCATCCCTGTCTCCATGTCTACTCGAGCAGACCGGGCTCTCCCTGGCGAGGGGTCTCTGACTCGCCGTGAACTTGGGCACCTGTTATCTTGGGCCAGGTGGTGCTTCTGTGGAAAGCAGCAGGCGCCCACGAGGCGCCCCTTGCCCACCTGCCCCCTCCCTTTAGGTGCTTGGGGCTTTCAGCCACAGGGAGGACACAGCCCGGCGGGGGCCCCTCCCAGGCCTCCCCCCCAGCTATGGGCACCTGTGTCCCGATGCCCTCCTCTCCCTCTTCTTCCTCCTCCCCCTCCTCCCCCTCCTCCCCCTCCTCTCCCTCCTCTCCCTCCTCTCCCTCCTTTCCCTCCTCCCTCTCCTCCCCCTCCTCTGCCTCCTCTCCTTCCTCTCCCTCTCCTCTCCCCCTTCTCTCCTCCCCCTCCTCTCCCTCCTCCCCCTCCTCTCCCTCCTCTCCCTCCTCTCCCTCCTCTCCCTCCTCTCCCTCCTCCCTCTCCTCCCCCTCCTCTCCCTCCTCTCCTTCCTCTCCCTCTCCTCTCCCTCTTCTCTCTTCCCCCTCCTCTCCCTCCTCCCCTTCCTCTCCCTCCTCCTCCTCCTCTCCCTCCTCCTCCTCCTCTCCCTCTTCCCCCTCCTCCCCCTCCTCCCCCTCCTCTCCCTCCTCTCCCTCCTCTCCCTCCTCCCCCTCCTCTCCCTCCTCTCCCTCCTCTCCCTCCTCCCCCTCCTCTCCCTCCTCTCCCTCCTCTCCCTCTTCCCCCTCTTCTCCCTCCTCTCCCTCCTCTCCCTTCTCTCCCTCCTCCCCCTCCTCTCCCTCCTCTCCCTCCTCTCCCTCCTCCCCCTCCTCTCCCTCCTCTCCCTCCTCTCCCTCTTCCCCCTCTTCTCCCTCCTCTCCCTCCTTTCCCTCCTCTCCCTCTTCTCCCTCCTCTCTCCCTTCTCTCCCTCCTCTCCCTCTTCTCCCTCCTCTCTCCCTTCTCTCCCTCCTCTCCCCCTCCTCTCCCTCCTCTCTCTCCCCCCTTCAATTTCAGTGACCTGGCTACACACATCCCTGGGTTTCTACACTCCACGCCCAGTGTGAGTCTTGATTCTGTGTATTTGTTGAATAAATATTGGATGAGGGGGCTGCCTTTGATCTGTCCACCACCAAGAGCTCTTGGCAAGAGGTTCCTCCAACCTTGATCTTGTGGGAGCCGCATTGGCCACCCGAGGAGAGGGCAGTGGATCTGCACCCTGAGAGCTTGCCTCTCCTGAGCTGAGTCACGCTCTCCCCCCTCCGCCCCCTGCGAAGCCCACAGGCCCCAGTGTGGCTTCCAAGGGGCTGAGGACACAACCATGGGACTTTTTCGCTACCTTTGTCTTTCACGTTCATTCCTGGCATCTTTCATGTCTGCTCTGATGATACACATGTAAGGCCATCCCAGCTCTCGGGAGCCGACCTTGGTTGCCATGGAGACACGCAGGCTGATGGAACCTCACAAAAGCCGCTCCACAGAGCCGTCCTTCCTTCTCAAGGACTCTCTTTTTAAAACCCAGCACGTGAGGGATGCACTGAGCAAGGAACACGGTTGTGCTGGTATTGAGGACAGAAACGCCGCAACCACTCAACGGGCAACAGGCATCTTAACTGCTGCTCTCCCCCCTCCCAGGGACTCAGCACCCTTTCTGGCTGTGCTGGACTGGTGGACAAACTTGGAAGTCGTCGCTTCAACAGGCCGCTGCTCTGGGTCAGCAGCTCCCCTGTCTGGCGTCACCTGGCGCTCACTGGACAGGGGTCAGCTGGAGTCTCCCACCCCCTTGGAGACCCCTCATCTCATCAGCGGGATGAGCAGCTTGACAAAACGCGTCTCCCGAGCCCCTGCGGTGGCCTCTTCGGTGGTTCCAATGCTGTGTCCATGGATGGATGGGCTGGTGGCCGTCCGTGTGGCCCACATGGTTCCATTCCCATTTAGTGTTCACCAGCAGGACTGCAAGTGACTGACATTCTGGATGGAAAGTGAGGAAAAAGGAGCAGACTCAAAATACAGCCAGAGAGCCCTCCCTTTCCCTGCTCCCTGAGCGTCTGGGAGGTCAAAACAGGGTCATTATCTTGTGATGCTTGTTTGTTATCAGGTTTTTGCTTGTTTGTGACGAACTGGACCCTCCACACCTCCTACTGCTCACCTGCCTTGGCCACCTACCTAGGTGGTGAGCAGCTGCGTGTCCCTTGCAGGTGCTTGCCAGCTTCCGCTGCCTCCCTTCTGTGATGGAACTGGGGTGACTTCTCCTGGATGGGCCATCTTTATGTCCTCCTGTGGCTTTTCTTAGTACGGTCCCAATATGTTTTCTATTATAGCCAGTACTGTGATGGAAATTCTCAGAGTGAAGCCTTTTTATACTTTCATGACAATGTATTTTCTTAAGATACATTCTTTTTATTTTTTTATTCAGTGAGAGGAAGGGAGGCAGAGACAGACTCCCGCATGTGCCCTACTGGGATTCACCCGGCATGCCCACTAGGGGTGCTCTGCCCATCTGGGATGTTGCTCTGTTGCAACTGGAGCCATTCTAGCACCTGAGGTGGAGGCCATGGAGCTGTCCTCAGCGCCCGGGCCAACTTTGCTCCAATGGAGCCTTGGCTGCAGGAGGGGAAGAGAGAGAGAGAAAGAAGAGGGAGAAGGGTGGAGAAGCAGATGGGTGCTTCTCCTGTGTGCCCTGGCTAGGAATCGAACCCGGGACATCCACAAGCTGGGCTGGTGCTCTACCACTGAGCCAACCAGCCAGGGCCTGCTTCTGGAATTCTTAAACTGGAGCTTCAAGACTCGCCTTCTCTTAGAATTTGTCTCATATTTTAAACCTATCTTGTTCCCCTCTGTGGTCCTACTTCATGGGTTCAGTTTTCTGGAGATTTTAGCTCGCCTGTCTCTGCCTACATATTGGTCTCTAACTTGAGACGGGTGTTCCTGTGTTTTAGGTATTGTTTCCTGGTTGATTATAGACTGTGGCTCCAGGTCTGGGGGTGACATGATCTTTGACTTTTACTGAGGCCACAAATTAGGGACAGTCAGGGGGCCTGTGGTTCCCACACAGGAGTGGGATGGCAGCCAGGTGTGTCTGGCTGGAGCCTGGGAGAGGTGGGCCATCTGGGCGAGTCAGGGATAAGGACACAGGTGGTGGTCGTGATGACGAGTGTGGGGACTGAGGCACGTCCACGAGGGAGCTCCTGACTGGGCAGGGGACATTGTGAAGGCTGCTCGGGACTGTGTCCTGTGAGATGGGTCTTCAAGGATGAGGAAGGGGTCCCAGAACAGGGGAGGGTGTGCCAGGTCAACACAGGTGAATGATGTTGAAAGGTGTGTGTCCTGGGCCGAGCGAGGCTGGGCTGCCGCGTTGGTGAGAGGAAAGGAAGAGCAAAGATGTCACCACACCTGTGTTTTGGGGGACCCAGGATGGCACCCCATGGGCTGGACTCACCTGGGACGGGGAGTGAGAGTGGGCCCACGGTCGTCTCAGGGTGACTGTGGTGGTTCCTTGTTCCCAATGAGACATAGCAGATAGGGCTCAGCGAGGCATGAACAGCACGATGTCGAATTTCAGGGGGCGCACGCCCCGGCCTCTCGAGCAGTGTCACAGCTTGCGTTTACGAATGGCGCACCTGCGTGGAGTCTGCTTGCTTCTCCCCTCTTCCCATCCACACAGAAGTGGGCAGTGAGCCTGTGATGACCGGTCAAGACTGCTAGTTTTATTTTCTAAATTATGCAGAGGAAGTACTTCCTGGTTGACGGAGAGGTTTATCCACATGCAAAGTCTGTCTTGCTGGTTAATGTGGTGATCTCCATTGGAAAGTACTCATCCTATACGTGTTAAATAACTATCAGTTATTTTTCAGACAATAGGCACTTTTTGGTTTCTAAGAGAACAAATACTAGACTTTTAAAAGAGTGTTACTCCTTTGTCCACGACATTGATTACTTTGATGTAAAGGACCATAAGTGCGTGACGCCACACAGGGACCAGGCAAGCCCGGCGGCATCCGCAGAGCCGGGGGTGTTCCCATGCAGCGCCGTTCTCCCCTGGCTCAGGTCGGAACTGGGAGCCACCCGTGATGTTTCCTCTTGTGCCCATGTCTAGCCCCTCAGCAGGTCCCGCGGGATGACCTCCCGACTATTGGAACCAACCGCTGGTCATCGCACTGGTGCAGCTGTCAGCACTTCTCCCTGGGCCGTGGCTACCGCCTCCCAAATGTCCCCTCTGCTGCCCTTGCAGCCTTCAGACCTGCCCCGCCCAGCACCCAGACTGGACCTGTTATAGCCCGAGTCAGGTCCTGACACATCCTGCTCAAGACTCCTCAGCGGTTCCCATCCCATTCAGGTGAAAGCCTGGCCCCTTCGTGGTTCACGGGGCGGTGACCTGTCCCCCTGTACTGCCTCCTCCCTGCCCAGCAGGCGGTGCATTCTCTTGCCTCTGGACCCCAGATGCCCCGCCAGGAGCCCTCATGGTCCCTGTCCTTGGGGTGGGGCAGCCTTCTCTGAGCACCTGTCTGGAGGTTGGCCCCCCACCCAAGAGCTCTCTAGCTAAGGTTTCCCGCGGGACCTCGGCCGGCCTCCTCTTCTGTGCGTAGCTTTTACCTTTTTAGTGTCTGTTTCTATGTTTCTATCCACCTGGTGCACGTTGCACGAGGGCAGAGACCTCCCTCATCTTCTTCTTTTTTTTTGTTTTTTGTATTTTTCCGAAGCTAGAAACGGGGAGAGACAGTCAGACAGACTCCCGCATGCGCCCGACCGGGATTTACCCGGCACGCCCACCAGGGGGTGACGCTCTGCCCACCAGGGGGCGATGCTCTGCCCACCAGGGGGCGATGCTCTGCCCCTCCGGGGCGTCACTCTGCCGGGACCAGAGCCACTCTAGCGCCTGGGGCAGAGGCCAAGGAGCCATCCCCAGCGCCCGGGCCATCTTTGCTCCAATGGAGCCTCGGCTGCGGGAGGGGAAGAGAGAGACAGAGAGGAAGGAGAGGGGGAGGGGTGGAGAAGCAGATGGGGCTTCTCCTATGTGCCCTGGCCGGGAATCGAACCCGGGACTTCTGCACGCCAGGCCGACGCTCTACCACTGAGCCAACCAGCCAGGGCCTCCCTCATCTTCTTAAAAGCCGCTGCATCCCTAGCCGGAAGAGGACTCCCAGTACACGTGGGGGGGGGGGGAGGCTCAGGACATTTTAGAAGGAACAGAGGGCACTTGAGTGACTCAGGAAAAGGCTGTGGGTTGAAGAACGTTTTCCTAATGTTCATCTCAGCCCAAAGCTTGCTGTGTGACCTGAGTGGGGATGCAGAGGGGGGCGGCCAGTGTGGGGTGCAGGTCTCTGGGGGCTTCTGCACTGGCCTGAGACTTTAGCTTTGTCAGTCTCTCTGATTCTTGTTTTGTCCACCTGTGGAAAGGGGACCCATGGGATGGTGTGTGTGCAAGTGCCCCTCACCACGCAGGTGTACCTGGACATATGAGGGTTGCAATCGGGGTTTGTAGGCAAAGACAGACAGACAGATGGGGCCTGACTGGGGTCTCCTGTGGGACTGAGAGGAAGGGAAGTCGGTTGGTAGATGTCATTACTCAGCTTGCAGCTGTATCCAGTGGAAACATACCCCAACGTGTCTCAGAAACTGACGATTTGACGAGCTGACTGGTGACAGGGCTGCACGCATGCTCTGAAGTTGTTCTTCACTTCCTGCCTGGCTGGGCTGGGCGGTGGCTGTCCCTGCCACGGGGGTGGCCATGGTCTCAGCCAGCCGGCAGCGGGCCGTGGCAGGGAGGCGGGGGTGGGGAGACAGGGTGCCGCGCCCGCCTTGGGCTGCCGGGGCTCAGAACCGTTCCACACGCCCCTCGTCAACTCACATTCTTCTCCGCAATCAGGGACCAGGAAGCGATTCGACACAGAACATTGCATCAATTATGATCAGATTGGGGGAAATTCTCCTGATGAGCACGTTCAGCCAGCCCGCGCCTCTCGCGCTGATGGCAATCAGCGGCAGAAGGGACTGTTTTTCTCGCCAGGCTTTGCGGAGTTCGGGGTCAGGGCCTCCTCCCACCCCCCACTCAGGGCCTCCACATGCCTTCTGCTCTCGGGGGAGCCCGGGTCCCCTCCTGCCCATACGCCTGCCCACCTTCTGGCTCCCCTGGCACACCTGGTGTGCCCATTGCAGCTTCAGAAGTGAAAACATGAAAGCTGTTGGTGGTTTGGCTGCATACAGGCAACGTGCACGTGGTTTAAAATGTGGAATTCCATTGTTTGGACAGGGCTTGGTCTTGCTTTTGAAAAGGGCACCTGGTGAGGTGGTTTGTGAGTGAGGATAAAGCCATCAGAGGTAGATGGCGATGGGCGTGCAGGTAACGAAGCAACCAGGCACGAAGTGTAGAGAAGGGACCTCAGAGCCGATGCCACAGACTGGGGGTGAGTTCAGCTTCCCCAGTTCCAGCCCCCAAGGTGCGAGGAGGGACCACAGAGCGTCGTGCAGCCACTATACGCAGGGACAGGGGTCCGGGACGGGCTCCACGCGCTCAGTCCACTCTGAGGCAGCTCCTCTCCTTACAAGTCAACACACCTCAGAACACTGACCTGGGTTGTCCCCATCCTCACGGGGGCCACCTGGGGAGGGACCGTCACAGCTCAGACCTTCACCATTTCCTCCAGTTCTGCACCGCGTGGTTCATGTGCCCATGGTCAGAGTTAGAGTAGGCCACTGGAGTAAGGCAACTCACAGGTGGCCGCACGGCATACCCACTGGGTTCCGGAGGCTGCAGAGGCAGTGCCCTGCTTGCCCTCGGCCTACAAGCCGCACACTCGGGAGCACAAGTGCAGGTGTGTCCTCTTCCGGCGAACGCCCAGCATGGCATCACTGGACTCACGCGCTTCCTTACACACTGAATGTGCTTCAAGCACATTTCCCTCCACCTGAGTTTTAGTTTGGTAAAGTGGTGTCTGTGGTGACTGGCCTGGACGATGACATGTCCATCATGCCCCCGCTCGCCCCTTCCAGCGTGTGCTCCCCATTCACGCCTCTCCCTCAGGTCTCGCTGCTGTGAAGACCTCCGGAGGCCCCTGCTCACGTGGAAAAGAGGACGGGGAGGGTCATGGGGGGTTTCTGGAATCTGTGGCTGGGGTGTGCTGGCAAGGGCATAGGGCTTCTGGCAGCTCCTTCCACAAAAGCAGAGCATGAAGTCAATGAACTTCCTTCCCTTGTTCTGCTGAGACATGAATCCCCTCCACGTGCGGTCCCTGAGGACACCTGGGTCTTTGCCGGAAGACAGAAGGGACCTGGGAGGCCTCAACATGATCTTCAAGGCAGTGACCACAGTCTCCACCTTGAAGGTAGCTGCTGCAGGGACAGAGCAGTCACATCCTTTCCTGCTCAGCCGGCTGCCATCACACTGCGAGGCCGCTGAGGTGGGGGTGTGTGATGCTGAGATCCGTGGGTGGCAGGAATTCTGTGCATGCGAACCCTCAGAGGGACAGCAGCGGGCCTCCACCCCAAAAGAAAGGCCACGGTGGTGACCATCACAAAGGATGATGAAGTTTTCTCCTCTGTGACAGTGTCCAAATGAAGTGGTCGGTGGCTAGATGGGCACCAGCCCCTGTGCTTTCCCAAGGACGGTGCAGGAGGGGTTGGCACCCCAGAAATCAGGGGGGCGAGGTTCGTATTGTTGGCTGGCATCCTCGACGGACTGAGCAGGTGCGAGGGTTCTGTCTGCTCCCGGGACTCGATGCTGGGGGTCCTGGCACAGCGGCTGTAAGGGCCTCCTGTTTGATTCAGCTCAGGCACCGGGTGGTCATGCTAGCAAGGTTGGTGCTTTCTGGGGGCTGCAGAGGAGACACGCGTAAGAGATGCCCCATCTTTTTTTTTTTTTTTGCATTTTTCTGAAGCTGGAAACAGGGAGAGACAGTCAGACAGACTCCCGCATGCGCCCGACCAGGATCCACCCGGCACGCCCACCATGGGGCGACGCTCTGCCCACCAGGGCCCATCCTGGGCGTCGCCATGTTGCGACCAGAGCCACTCTAGCGCCTGAGGCAGAGGCCACAGAGCCATCCCCAGCGCCTGGGCCATCTTTGCTCCAATGGAGCCTTGGCTGCGGGAGGGGAAGAGAGAGACAGAGAGGAAGGCGCGGCGGAGGGGTGGAGAAGCAAATGGGCGCTTCTCCTGTGTGCCCTGGCCGGGAATCGAACCCGGGTCCTCCGCACGCTAGGCCGACGCTCTACCGCTGAGCCAACCGGCCAGGGCTAGAGATGCCCCATCTTTCATAGAAGCAAGGGCTTCAGGTGTGCAGCTGCTCTCCACGTTCGCGAGCTGACGGCTGAACCAGCCCTGTTCTGTTTAGTTCTAGCACTCCTGATTGAAGTCTTGAATTTTCCATGCAAGAGTTCAGTGGCAGCTACACCCCCAATAAAACCACCCTTGAGCCTGTGTGCACTGCAGCAGCTTAGCTCCAAGCCTGTGCTCCTGGGGTTCCCTCCTCCTGGGAGGGCTGGAAGCCTGCAGGCCACACCTCTCCCTTGCTGGGTGCTTGCTGGGTCTGCAGGGCAGCACTGACGGGCAGATGTGGGACCCCAGGGACAGCACTTGCAGGGCACAAGGCTCCATTCCTGAGCTGGAGAAGCTGCTTGACTTTTGGGTTCTGTCCCTCTGGGTCTTCCAGTATGTTGGTAAACACCTCCCTCTGCTAAGCCCCGCCCTGGCTCCTGAAGGCATCTAAACGAATACAGGCTGTTTAGTGACACTGTCTTATTCCTAAGTGCAGTTGTACAGCCTTGGGAGTCTCATAGGCTTTGAGGCAAACTAGCTCCATCCATTTCTGGCTCTGTGACTCAAGGAAAATGACAGGGGGTGGGGGGTATCTGAGTCCAAGTTTTCTCTTCTGTAAAGTGTGTGTGTGTCGGTGTAAGGTCTCACGCGTTGCAAAGATCATGTAAATGATGTCACCACCACTGCACTTGCCAGTAGAGACATTCAGCTCCTGTTCTGGCACCTTCCTACCACCCTGCTCCTTCCTTGGAATCATGTAGCTTCTTCAACACGTAGGTGTGTGACATACGTCTGGGTCCTGGCTCCTTAAGGAACACATTTTTGTTGTTACTGTTTTCAGGAGAAAAATCCACGATTCGGGTGAGTCATCTTCTCAGTGACTCTCCAGAAAGTCAACCTGGTGGGTCTTGGCCCACTGACACCAGAGAGCCCTCTCGAAATGTGGCTGCAATGGTCCACGGGGCTGTCAGGGACATTGGTGAACTTGGAATTACTTAGTAAGTGTATGCAGTGGGTTGGAGTTAAACTTTACTGAGTTAGTGGATGGGTGGACACACAAGCAAGATGGACAGATGGCTCTGAAGGGAGAGAACAGTGGGGAGCACCCTTGGGGTCCGTCCATGGCCGTCACAATGTGTCTGAGGTGCTTGAGTCACCCTATAGTTTGTGAGGTGACTTCTCTGTTTCCACATTTCAGCATCGTGACAAGACGCTGGGGTAGGTGGGAAAAGAGCCTCAACGTCTTTACTTTTACTTTTTGATGACAAAAGGGAAGCCCCACCTGATTGAATACGTTTCCTGTGGACCCATGACTGGTGAAGATGCAGGTAACTCATTCTGGGACCTGACCACATGCCAACGCCCTTTCTTAGGTAAGGTACAGGCGCCTTTGTCTTTAGTCGCCTGTTACACTGGCATTCCTGTTCACAGGGGAGGACACTGGGCCCAGCAGGGTGAGTCGCTCTCCCAGGAGACACGGGCACACGTGAGCAGCCCAGGAGGCTGGAGGGTGCAGTCGGCCGTGGGCCTGTGGGACAGGAGCGCACAGCTTCCCTGTATCTCTCTGCTCCAGGCAGGCTGCCGTTCCTAATGTGGCTGTGGTGGCCCCTCGTCTGTGTGGTCGAAAGCCAATCCCGTGACCCAAGCAAGACAAAGGGCTTTCTACGGACTCAGATCTTACGGAGTCCAAAGCTTCTCCATGTGCAGAATGTGTAAAAATAATCTACACCAGCAATGAACGGTGAGGAAATAAAGTAGAAAGTAAAACTCCATCTACATTGGCAGCTGCCACTACAAGTGATCCAATCATTGACAATGAATACCTAAGATCTTCATATAAAACAAGTCTTAAAACTCTATTCCAGAACATAAAATTAGATAGAAAAACCCAAGATGTATACCATAATCATGGACGAGCTTGGCATTGTGAAGAAACCTATTCCCCCTCCTCCGCTGCCCCAATAAATCTGCCCCATGGAGTGCTCTTCCAATAAAAATTCTAGTGCCATTATTTCTAAAATCAATCTATTTCTAAATTTTTGCAACAACCAATGTCCAGATTAGACAAGACAGTTTTGGAAAAAGGAAAAAGCCTGACCAGGCGGTGGCACAGTGGATAGAGCGTCGGACTGGGATGCCGAGGACCCAGGTTTGAGACCCTGAGGTCGCCGGCTTGAGGGCTTGAGCGCGGGCTCATCTGATTTGAGCAAAAGCTCACCAGCTTGGACCCAAGGTTGCTGACTTCAGCAAGGGGTTACTCAGTCTGCTGAAGGCCCACAGTCAAGGCACATATGAGAAAGCAATCAATGAACAACTAAGGTGTTGCAACCAAAAATTATTGATGCTTCTCATCTCTCTCCATTCCTGTCTGTCTGTCCTTATCTATCCCTGTCTCTGACTCTGTCTCTGTTAAAAAAAAAAAAAAAAAGAATCAGAGGGAATGAATCTATCAGATATTCAGATGTATTAGATCTGTCTGGTGGAAGAGCTGAATGAGAGACAAAAGGGATGGAAAATGGGTTTCAGAAATGTGTTTACATGTTTGGGAGCCTGGATGTGATGGCGAGAATAGAATGAGCATCTTGGCGATTCCGTCCACAGAGACACACACCGTTGGATGGCTACCTCAGACCCAACTAACGTCACCTCGGAAGGAGTGAATACCCCCAACGTGATGGATGAAACTGTAAAGGCTCTTGAGAAAATATGGGTGTGACTTTATGGTCTCTGGCTGGGAAAGGACATCCACATTGCCTCGAAAGCACAGCCCATAGTGCAAGGCGATTTGACCACGCAGAATGTTGCCTCCCTGAGTGGAGGATGCTGACCAGTGAGCAGGTGAGTGACTGACCAGGAGAAGATGCTGTCAGCATCTAAGACCGACAAGGAGCTACCATAGAGGATACCTTTATTTTCAGGAGGAATAAAAGAGAAAACTCAAGAAAAATGTGTGAAGAAAATGAACAGCTGGTTCAGAAAAGGAGCAACACAGAGGCCCAAGAGAATGTGAGAGAGACTTCATGTGTGTGGTCAGGGACAAGCAGAACCAAAGGCCATCGGGAAACTTCACGTGTGTGGTCAGGGTTACGCAGAACCAAAGGGCATTGGGAGACTTCACTCATGTGGTCAGGGATACGCAGAACCAAAGGGCATTGGGAGACTTCACTCATGTGGTCAGGGATACGCAGAACCAAAGGCCATTGGGAGGCTTCATGCATGTTGTCAGGGACACGCAGAACCAATGAGCATTGTTCTTCCACACATGTGCCTGATGGATCTGTGGCTGCTGGTATGAGGGTGGCAGGGATGAGACAGCAATACAGGTGCCCAGGTCCTGGATGAGTAGAACTGGTGTCTGTTTGGGCAACGGTGTGGTGATAACTTCCTGAGAAGGACACATCCCCCCGCAGCCCAGAAGTCGTGCACACACAGCAGGTGTGAGAGTCCTAACACCTAGCACTGCATAGAGCAGAGTCGCCGTACCCGAGCGTCCATGCCTCACATGTGTGGTGGTGCTATACTTGCACCTTTTGGACACTCTGCATCAGCAACACACCAGACCCATCTGCGTCCATGGGGTCAGGTACACTGTGTGAGACACGGAATGAGGTCTCAGCCCAGTTCTGTTAGGTCAAACACGCAAGCTGGCATGCAAGCATCTCTGCAGACAGAAGTCAAACAGGAAGTGTTCACTGGAGGTGGGGAAGGGGTCGATGGTGAACGCAGGAAATGAGCTGGGAAACGGAACAATCAAACCCAAGCAAAGGCAGGTGTCTGGCATCCTGGGGGGATGGCTGCACACGCGGGATAAAAGAATTCCTGTGAGGAACTCAGAACCATGAGCGGCATTAGAGGGCGATCAATCAAGGTGCCAAATGCTGAGTGTGGACTTGTGACCAGGAGGTGGGTCCTGCTCCAGTGACTGTGGTGGCTGTCCGCTGTGTTTGTGGGCAGCAGGGCTCTCCCTGGCACCAGGCCCATTAGATGATAGTGCAGAACCCAAGTAAAGGACATCATGGCCCAGAGACACAGTGGTGCTGGGCAGTAGCTCAGAGAGGGTAGACCTGTACGTGCTGAGGACCCTCGCTGGGCCCAAGGGTCACATCATACTTGGTCAGAGCTGAGACAAACCTGAGAAATCTTACCTCTTCAAGGGTTCTTTTCCAAAACCATTTAAAACCAACACTTTCTAGTGTAAATCCTCCATGGGCCCATGTACCCCACAGTGAGCTGTCCCACCCCCTGAGAGGCACCTGTGTCCCGAGGGGCCACCAACAGCCCCAGTCGGTGAGGACTTGACTCACATGGATCCCAACTCAGTTCCAACGGAGGGAATAAACTTCACCCCAACAATAAAACTTGGTTACGAATCGTAGTACATGTGACGTGTCCTGTGTCTATGACAACCCCTCAGTATCTGCCACTCCTGCAAGTGCTGTGGGTTCTAAAGTCCTGTAGAGATGGCAGGGCAGCCACCGTACACAGAGAGCCCCATGGAGCAGCGGGTCCACCGTGTGGGGGCACAGGGCTGCATGCCGCAACCTTGGAGACCGTGCCTCCTGCGGTGGGTGACACTGAGCGCCAGCTCAGTCCTGTCGGGAATGAGCAGGACAGAATGGCAGGAAGTAGGCACATCCCTGGGACAGTGACCGTACATGTGTGTGAAGCCCAGGGACAGGGCCCTCCGGGCAGCCGGGGACGACTTCTTGCCCTCACCAGATCTCGTGCTCGGAAGGAAGAACAGTGATTTTGACACCCAAATGTGTCACTACTTGTGCCAGTAGAGGGTAGGACAGGTCATGGGTGATGGATGAGCTGTGGAGGAAACCGTCTTGGCCCATCAGCAGCGCCGGTAAGGAGGTTCTGACACAGGACACCCTCCCTTGAAGCTGAAGTTGCTGGAAACACCTGCCCAGGAGCCATTGAACCAGCAGGAAGGCAGGAAGGACCCCCCTCCGAGGGTCAGGGACAGGCTGCAGGGTGACCCACACCAGGTCTGACCAGTTCTTGCATGCTGCGAGGTCCGTAAACCTTTGCTGAGCTGAGTAAAATCCGAGCGGGTCAGACTCGGGGTGGGGCAGTGTACACAGTGGGTTGGACAGAGGCTGAAGTCCAGATGGCAGTTTGTTCCCAGATGAAGCCCAGTCACATGGTGGGTCTGGGAGACTCCACTAGGGCAGTGATGTGGTCATCCAGTGCCAGGCTGGGGGTCAGAGGCCCAGACATCCATCCTAACTTGGGGTGGACACAGATGCAGCTCACGGCTGTTTTATATCCGTACTGAGGCTATGGGCTTCTAGGAGCCTTGGGGGTCGGAAGGTCCTGAGATGAAGGGATTCAAGTGGGCTGTGCATGGTGGTGGGCAAAGACGGAGTCCTCCCGGGGACCAGTGGTCTGAGGGGATGTCACTCCCAGGGCCAACTCCCAGGTCAAGTTCCCAGGGGAGAACTCTCACCAGACAGGGGTTGCCTACCCCCAGCCACATAGCCCCCACTCTGGACAAGATGCCCCGTAGAAGGGTGTTCAGCCAGCAGTCCAACCTGAGCACCTGGGGGCAGAGGATACGCTCGTCCAGGGTGGGCGTCCGGGCAGGGCCGAGCAGCCTGGGGCCCGGGCCAGAGCGAGAACACTCTTCTTTGTGCTGCTGCCTTAGCCATGCACCATGACAAGTCTCGTCGGCCGGGCATGAGCTGCTCTCTGTGGTAATGCGAGGTTTCTGTGAAGAGCAGGTGGAAAACTGTGTGTGAAGGATGCACCTGCACAAGGCAAGGTGGGGGCAGTTCAGGGCCTCTGCCCTCCCACCACCCTCTGAGTCCCATGCTCGGTCCCATGAGCCAAGCTGAGCACCCTTGAGCAGCCGTCAGCTTCAGACAGGCTGTCCCTCCAACCAGCACAGAGCTCAGTGCTGGCTGCAGCCTCCAGGTCTTCAGGCACCAAGAGCCCAGCGCCCTGCATTCTGGCCTGCCGGCCTTGACCCTGCCATGAGAAAGGCTCCTGTGGTCTCAGGAGGGGAGCACCTCTCTCCCTGGCAACCTTTTTTTTATAGGGGAGTCCTAACAGGTTGGGGGCTGGCGTCCTGTTCCCGTTTCAGCTTTCCTCGCCACCTTCTGACCTCTGCAAAGCCACAGATACGTTTCTCCACAACCGACGGCTGCTAAAATTAATTGGCTTGGGGACTCTGTGCCTGGAAATGCCAGGCACCGAGGCTTGGTGTTGTCCTAGGGATGCCCACGCCTGCCTGAGGCTCGGAGCACCCAGGGTGACCTCTGGGAGACTGCCAACGAGCCCCTGCTGACCCAGGTAGCCCAGTTGTTCCATGGATTCTGAGAGCCTGGGTAAGGGCTGTTGGAACGTGCCGCTTGCTGCTGTGGAGGTACTCAGATGGTCACGCTGCTGATTTACCAAGGCCAGGGTCCGGTGTCCCCCGTAAATCACAGTTGTAATGTGCCTCTGAGTGATCTCATTAGGCTGCAGCGTTCAGAGGAGTGTACACAGATGCATAACTTATACAAATGTATGCAAATGCCGCGCCTGCTCTGCCTCCCCCCCCCCCCCCGAAAGGCCCAGAATGCAATTCCTTGGAGGATCCCCTGAACTCCAAGCCGCTGCCACCACAGGTGGACGGGCTGCTGCTTTCACGGAGAGGAAGAGCACGCAGCAGGGACATGATTATTTTAAAGGTGGGGAGGGCAGCCGGCAACCAAAGGCAAAATGATCGCTCTCCACGTGGGGCGGGCAGGGGTGGGGGAGTGGATCTCCCGGTGGGGCAGAGGCTGCCAGGCGCCTCGAGCTGGTTTGCAGTTGTCCCAGTGCCTGGAATACTAATCAGCGCTCAACTTTTGAACTCCTGTCGGTAGGAAAAAAAAAATAACACGGGAAGAAGCCAGTTCCATACCCAGTGAGGATTGCTTTTCATTTCCTTCTGGGGAGGGGGCACGGGGCACCAGAGACGCCGGGGGCACATCTCCAGGCCGGCCCTGTGGGGCTGTACCACCCTGTGTGCCCGGGGAAGATGTACCCCGTGGGTGACCATGGCGCCAGCCTATCCCCTTCTCTGCGGAACACTACAAGTTCTTATTAGATTTTTTCAGGTTAACCTTGGAGCGAAGGGCTCAGGCAGTGTATTTATGGAGGACTTGTGTTTGGGGGCACCCCTCCCCTTGCAGGACTGGGGATCTGGCTACTTCTGCACCTCCCCCAAAGCCAAGGGATGATGAGGGAGGCAAGGAAGATGTGGGGTGTGAGCCCGGAGCCTCTGTGTGGACGAGCACACACACTCGGAGAGCAAACACAGGCCACAACCAATGTGCGGGGTGTACCCATCACCAAACCCCACCAAGCCCCCGTGTCGCCCCTCCCACAGTGGACTTCCCTGCCTCTCCAGACATCTTTAAAATGTGACAGCACACCCTCTGCTCTCAGAAAGTGATGTACTGGGGCCTCGCTGGGCAGTGCTAGAGCCAGAGGATAGGGGGCACCATCAGGGCTCCAGGTGTGAGTGTCCAGTTCAGGGGAAGAGCTGAGCTGACTGGCCTGGTGACGCGGCAATGGCCACGAGCAGGAGTGAGTAGGGAAGGCCAGTTGGGACCTGGTGGGTCCGGGAGCTTACCGTGGCCATGTGAGCTTGCACGGAGGGGGGAGCCCCCTAAGACCAAAGAGGGCACCTGGTGACATGGAGACAGAGTGAAGGACTGTGTCCCTCTCAGCAGCCAGGCGAGGACACATCAGATGGGACACTGAGCTTTGAGCTCCCAGAACAAGAGCAGGGACCCTGAGCCCAAGAGGGAGGAGGCCTGGAGGCAGCGTGTGTGACGGCCCCGGGCAGGTGCTCACACTTTCCACAGAGATGGTTTCAACAGGACAAGAGTCTGTGATTTGAGGTCCTATTTGATTGGGTTTTCTATCTGCCATTGACTTGAGGCCTCTTACGACCCAGAGCCCCCGAGTGGTCATGGGGTCTGCCTAGGATTCCGTCAGGGGACAGTTGTCAGAGAGCAGGTCTGCCAGGAAGCTGGGAACTGAAGTGGTTCTGCTCACAAAGGAGAGCCCAGGTGCAGCCGCTCAGCGGTCACTCCGGACAGCATTACAGTGAAGCCTCTGTTTGTGTCTTGTGGTCTCACCAGTTGCTCAAAGAAGAGCTATCTATCCAAACCTCCTGTTCAGCCCAGGGTGCTTCTTTGCAGAGAGATATAAACAGAGACCTCCACACGCGTCTGAAAGTGTTTCCTCACACACGTGCCAATGCAGCCATTGGCTGTGAACACGGGAGCCACAGGAGGAGGTGCCGTGTGGATCCGTGGTGGACAGCCCGGCTGGGCCTGGGAGGTGCTCCCCACGAAACGTGCATGCTGACAGATGTGTGCACCGAGGGCACGGAGCATACAAGACCCGTGTTTGACCCTGGGGGCTTCCTGAAGTGTGAGGCTGGATCTGAGGTTTCTAGGATGAGCCAAACTTGGACCCGGGCCGCGCTCCCCGACACACGAAGGCAAGGTTCACGTTTCCCCAAGGACTTCTTTCATTTCTGAGGGGTAGGAGTGGAAACCAGGGGTGCTGACAAGAGATGGTGGAGACCTGCTCGTGACCGGTTGATGGAGGAGCGATGCACTTAGCAACTATTCTGGGGGTTGAAATGACAGGATGTCACCGCCCAGTTGATTGGTTTGGCTGGGGTGGTGTGAAACACAGAGGGGCTGGCGAGCCTCCTTGTTGGGGCCTGAAGGAGTCAGCCACACTCCCGGTAACCCAGAGCAGGGACAGAAAAGACGGTGTGAGTGTGGGGCTTGTGGGGCTCGAGCTGTTCATGGGCCGTTCGTCCGAATGGAGTCTGGTGACTTGTCTCAGCTCCGGGAGGTGATGGTCCTGCGCAGCACAGTCGGCTATCTTCTGCGCGCGTGTGGAAGTGAAAACTAGGAGCCTGCTGAGACCGGCAGGGAGAGGTTGTAGGAAGACATGTCCAACGCAGAAGTCACTGTGTGGGGCGCCCAGGGACAGTCCACTGTGCTGCTTACTGAGCGACCGAGTGGACACAAGAGGTGACTTGGTGTCCACTGGAATTTTACAGTGATCTCGGCCTCTTCCTACAGGGGGGCGATGACGTGCCATTACCACACACCCTGCCCTCCTTGCATGCACAAAGTCTTCATCTGTCTTGTCAGTGAGAACACTGGAGCCCAGAGAACTTCCGGCCAGACAGTAGGGCCGTGACCCCGTCCTCCGCCTCCTTCCTGTCCTGTCTTCTTGAACCGCATCAGAATCTGCAGTCATGGTTCAGATGGGGTCAGATGGGTGACCCCTCCCAGGGGTCTTGTGTTACGACTTTATACAATAGTGACTACAACGTGGGACTTTCCCCCCACTTATTAGAGGTCGAGGCCCCCCTGGGCTTGATTGATGCTCATGTGGTGGGAGTGGAGTGTGCCCGCAGGTAATGACGGTGGCATCAGCCTCAGCACAAGTTGTACGTTGACAGTGATCGGAAACAGGCCTGGTCATGGGCAAGTGGATGCGCTGAGCATCACTGCAGCTGGGCTTCTCCAGCCGCATGGTCCGTGAAGCCCACGGACCCCGTGAAGCCGTCGCGTGGTCCAGGAAACACATGTCAGAAGTCAAACAGAGAGTTAATTATAGGGGTGCAAGGTTTCGGAGTCCACAGCTGCCCGCCTCCTTGTTACCAGTCTTCACCCTTTTCTCCTGTCTTCAATTTGCAGTTGCTTCTTAGTTGAAATTTTTATCAGCCTCTTCAGGATGGCTGACAGAATAATTTCGCATCTGCCCTGTGGCCGGAGTGTGGGTTGGAGTCAGAGACGTGCATGTTTCCAAGAACATTTGAAAGTCAGCCTGGAGGTCCGTCCACCCCGCATGCCGTTTCTGGGGAGACGGGAGGGGGGTCTGGCCCTCATTCCTTCCTTCTGTCATCAGCACGAGCCCCTGAGGACCCGGGCAGGTGGGGGCGTGGGAGCAAAGGCATTCAGGTTCTGAGCTGCGTTTCTGCCACGAGGACAGGCAGGGCAGCCGGAACACTGGGCGGCTAAACACAACAGAATTTGTTTTTTCGTCATTCTGGAGGCCAGAAGTTCAAGATCAAGGTGTCTGCAGGGCCATGCTCTTCATTCTCGGGGTGTCCTTTCTGCCTTGTCCAGATCCTGGGCACCCCGGGTATTCCTCGGCCGGTGGCTGTATTCCTCCAATCTACTCTGTCTTCCTCCTGGGTCTGTGTCCCATGTGGCAACCTCCTCCCGTGTGCTGTCATCTCAAAAGAACACTGGTCCAGTGGATCGGGCCCCTTCCCGGTGACCATGTCTTACTTGGTCATCTGCAAGTAAGACCCATTTCCCTATAAGACCACAGTCACAAGGACTAGGGTGTTAGGACTTTGATGTATTGTTTGGGGGCACACAGCTCACCCAGAACAGCCAGGCCCCCTGGTCCAAGGTGGTCAGAAAGGCACTGAGCAGAGCTGCCCAGGGAACCTCAGCCCAGCAGTTTGGGGCCAGCCGCTGGCAAGCCAGGACCGGACCGTGAGTGTCCTCGAAGCAGACACTTCGGCCCCCCTGGTGAAGTCCTCCATGGGTTTGGGGTTGGAGCCTTCAGTGCCCACACCTCCCAGGAGAATAACAGGCCTGCATAGGGTCCTGACAGGTTTAAAGAGAAAAATTCCCATTAAGAATGGTGTCCCGCACCTTCACAATGGGTTATCGTCACCGCCAAGATGCACAGGGGCCAGGAGTGGGATGCGACTCTGGGGGGAGACTACCCTCTTTAAACCTTCCTTCCCCTCAATAATGACTGCAATTCACCCTCACACAAGTGGAGGCTTATTACCAGCAAAGGCTGGGCTCTTTACCATGCAGGTCCCCTGTGGGCACCGCACAGTAGCTGTTAGCACTCATTTAGGCTGCAGTGTGACAGGTGGCCCTGGGGGGCGAGTGTTGAAGGGGATGAGGTCCCGTCATCCAAAGCTATGCGGACTTCATGGTTCTGTGCAGGGGGCCGCCTCCAGACCCCCCTCACCTCCAACCGCAGCATGCTGCTGGTCCATGTGCTGCAGAGATCCCGAAATAATGAGCTACGGAGCTCTGGCAGCTGCAGGTGCTGAGCTGATGGGGCGCAGGAGGGAGGGGGCACAGCCCACAGCGCCATGACAGTGTGACACAGGCCGCTGGGCCCCATGTGGGAGAGGTGGACAGAAGTGACGGGGAGGGCCCAGAGAATGCTCAGAGCCCCGCAGTGTCATTTAGGAGATCTCCTGGGCGTTTTCCAGAGCAGGAACAAATCTGCAAGGGCAGGGCTGGTGCCCGCCACCCGGGGTCCCCTGACCCAAGCTCGGGAAGCCCTCCTGGCTCCCTGCCCCCTGGTGGGTTCCTCCCCCCTCAGCTCTCCCTCCCCTCCCCCCCAGGCCTGGCTGAGCCCCAGCTCAGAGGCAGCACCTGGTGATTTGTCCCCACATGTGACCAACTCTGTCTCAGCTAACAGAGCCTTTTATCTGTCTCCTTCTACTGTTCCTGCGTCCCTGGTTGCCTGCCAGCGCCAAGCTCTGCATGGCGGGGAAGGAGGGAGACGAAATGGGCAGCTGTTGGCAGCGGGTGGGGATGAGGACAAGGCTGTTGATGCTTCAGAAGAGGAAACATGAAAGCACCGCTCAGCCTCCTCTGAGCAAAGTGCCTGCGGTGGTGGGGGGAGAGGGGAGTGTGTGCCTGTGTGCCCACGCATGTGCATGCCCGTGTGCATGTGTCAGCCTATGTGCACATGTGTATGTGCCTGTGTGTGTGTCTGTGTGCATGTGTCTGCCTATGTGCATGTGTGTGCCCATGTGTCCTTCTGTGCATATATGCATGCCTGTGCTCACACATGTGCACACCCATGTGCATGTGTGTCTGCTTACACACATGTGCGCACATACATGTGTGTGTACACACATGTGCTGGTGTGTGCTTATGTGTCCCTGGTATGGGGGGATATGGAGTGCTGGGAGGCCCAGTCTGAACCTACCTGTCTACATGGCGAGGCCCCTGGCTGGGCTGGGAGCAGAAGTGTCCCTGGGCCACCAGCTCAGCTCAGCTTCCCGCCAGACCCACAGGTTCTGTCACCGTCCAGGCCCCGGGCCATCGGCTGCAGGGCATTGTGGCCCTGGGTGCAGTCCTGGCTCTCAGGCTTGTCCAAGGGCTGCTGCACTGTCCTCTGCATGTAGCCTGGGGAGTCAGGATCTTGGCTCACCCAGAGGGTGTCAGAGATGATGCGCCAGATTTCCGGGGCTTTCTCTCAGGAATAAGAGCCAAAGCAGAGCCATCAGAGGCAGGACCCCAGGAATGCCGTCTCACAGCCATCCCTCTGAGGCCCTAAACTGTCAGCTTCAAATGAAATTTTCAAACAAAATTTTCAAACAAGCACGGGGACCCAGGGTATAGCCTCACAGGGCGATCGAGTCATAGCCGTGGCCAGCGTATCCTTGAGATGTCCTCCTCGTCCTCACTTTGTCCCCCCAAATTGGCCCTCAGACCCCATTGTGGGTGATGCTGAAAGACCTGACTGAGGGAACAACGACAGAGGCCCCACCCACTCATGCTTCTCGTTCTGAGGTCGGTGGTCTGCATTTGTCCTGCAGCTGGGTGCATCGTTTATGATGACCGGAGCCAAGGGTCTGTGCTCCTTCCAAGTTGGGGGCTGCAACCGGGGCCATGGAGGGAAGGTCAACCATGGAACATCGTCCCGTGGAGAGGCACGTCCATACTAGTGGGTGGTGGTTGGAGAGAGTGCCTGGAATCAAGGGGTTGTGTGGCCTGGGGACTTGACCTCAGCGCCTCACCTGTGAAACAGGTGGACATGGTCGGCCTTGTGCTGAGCTGTGTGGGTTAGGTGCCAAGTGAACGCCAAGTGCCTAGCTCATGATTAGCATGGAGGAGGGTGGGCCCTGGGCAGTGACATGAGCTCGACAGGCATGGATCTACAAGGACCTCCTCTGAGAGACCCCCTCTGAGGTGACCACTGGGGACTTCACTTAGGGATGCACCGGCCGGTTCACACATCTGTGTCACCCTCTTCCCGGAACCATGGTATAAAGTGGTCAGCAGGGCCACGGTGACAATGCCATCCTTTGCAGGGCCCACCCCTGTGGCCAGCCCCGATGAAGTAAACCAGCCAGCTTGTTTTGGGGGCAGGAGTTAGCACACGGGTCATGGAATTGTGGGATAGGACGAGGTGAGGAGTGGACGGAGAACTGTGGGAATGGTGGGTCCTCAGCAAGAAGTTAGTGCCTGGTTTGTGCGTGTGTGTGTGGGATGCATGTTATGTGTGTGTGCGTACCATGTTGGGACCAGGGACGGTACTGAGTGATGTTCCTGTGGCTCACAGGGACAGAGAAGGTCAGATTGCCATCCACGGTCTGGGGAGCATGCACACATAATACACACACACACACACACACACACACACACACGTACACAACACACACCAGGATCAGGCAGACTGCAGCCCTGACACCAACTCCCTGTGGGCAGGATCTCTGCTCTCACTCCAGGGTGTCTGCGACCTCCATGACCACCCGCCAGCTGACTCCCCGCGTGCAGGTGGGTCTTCGGTAGCAGGACGTGGAGCCCAGGATGGCCCTCATGTGAGCTCTCAGTGCTAGGTGGCCAGAGCCATTGGTGCCCCCCTAGCCTGCTGTCCCTGCCCTGTCAGTCGGTTACCCATCTATAGGGTCCCACAGACCTCCCTTCTGGCAGGAGAACCCACAGCTTTCTATAGCCTCAGCAGGCCTGTCTGGGCTGCCCCCCACCCCCCATCCCAGAAGCTCTGCACTGAAGCCGCCAATCCGGGTGCTGTTCCTGTCCCAGGCCAGGCATCCCTTGAAGAGGCTCCACAGGCAGGCATCCACAAGGGGACTGGCATGCAGGAAGACAGGTGCCCAAGAGCCCTTTGGAATGGACTTCGGGCAGCAGGTCACACAGGGGTGGGTTCCCAGTGCCCATGGAGCAAGCCACAGCCTCGAGGAGGAGTAGGTGTCTCCGACGACACCCGTCGAGGTGAGCGAGGGCCTGGTGTGTTCACCCGTTGCTCAGCAGTTATGGCTGGCCATCAGCACAGGACGTCCCCCACAGTCAGGTGTCTGGACACACAGGTGCTGCCCGGCTCTTGCATTCTACCTTGGGACTTGGAGAAATCACAGGGGGATCAACAGGGAGAGATGGATTCGCGTCGTGGAATGAGGGCCTGTGATGTGCATTTCCCTGTCCAGCATCTGAAAACGCAGGGAGCCACTGCTGACATCTGCTATGAGCCCCAGCCGGGGACTGGGGGCTGAAGGCCCAGTGCTGCCAGAGGGAGGGGTGCTCTGAAGCCTGTTCTTTATGTGTTGTCTAAGTCCCTTCCTGGGCTATACAGATGGCAACACTGGCACCAGCCACCCATCTGTCAGGGGCCAGAGATGAGAGATGCCTGCTGGGCCTTGTGGGCAGCCTGCTGAGGACCTGCCTCCGGAGCAGTGGCGAGGAAGGGGGTGGGGGTGCAGCGCCTCTCAGACAGGCTCTGACTCTGGCTCTCGAGGAACCAGAATGAGCTGGAATGATCCAGAATGCCTACAGAGCTGCTCCCAGGTGTGCAGGCCACCATGCCTCGGGTGCCATGCTGTGTCCAGCTCTGACGGGTCCCTGCCGCACCATCTGTCCGCTCTGGCTGGCGCCCTCAGCCTTCCCCGCTGCAGCTGGGAGCCTGGAGTGTGAGGGTTTGCTTTTGCAGAGAAATGAATATGAAATCCCCCTCCCTCCAGGCCCCCTGCTCCAGGACCAATTTATCTGCCAGTCCAGCCTCCATGTGGAGTCCAGGCCAAGTGGGCACACTGCCCACGCCTGTCAGCCTCTTTGACCAGATGACAGGAGAGCAGTACTGAGCCAGGAAAGGGCCACATGTCCCTGTGTCTGGGCTTCCGGGAGCTGTGCCAGGGACCGGTGACCAGAAGGTGCTCCCAGGCTGCTGAGGAGCTGTGGCAGGGGGGTGTCCCAACCCCCGGGGGAGACACAAAGCCATGGTATATGTGCATGAGTGCACGTGTGAGTATACCCATGTCGTTCAGTGTGCATGCACATGCATGTGCCCATTATGAGTGGGTGTCTGTGCACGCATGCCTGATTATGTGGGCACGTTCATGTGCACATGTGTATTCACATGTGTGCATTCATGTGTTCTATGTCACATCTGAGTCAGTGCACCCCCCCTTTTCTCCTTTCAGTCCTTGCCTGAGTCAGGGGTGTTGGACCTAAGGGCTAAGGGAGACTGTGGGTCAGTTAGCCTACGAGAGGGAGGAGAGTGTCCTCAGCAGAGGACCCAAGTGGGCCTGGAGAGGGTGAGGGGCCGGGGGAAGGGGTGCCCAGAGCCTGTCCAGACAGGTTAGCCTCCAGGGCCTTGCGCCTACTTCCAGGCGGCATGACCGCTGCACTTCCCCAAAGTCAGGGGCACGCCTCCTTTGCTCCACCAGGCAGAGCTACCCCATCTTGTTTCCCTGCATCTGAAACACTGTCGCCAGACTACGGATCTGCGTGTCCCTTTGGGGCCTCTGAGCCAAGGGGAGTCCTGTGACAGATGGGTGTCTGGGTGCTGGAGGAACCGGGTGCCCCTCAGAACTGTGTCTAAATTCAGCAGATACCATGAGAGCTTCAAATCAACACTTTGAGAATGGCTTTTATAATTGTGGCAAGCAGTGATGGCTTCCACCAAATGACGGTGATTTTAAGGAATGGGATTGGTTTTGGAGATCCGGGGAGGGGGGAATGCATAC
Source organism: Saccopteryx leptura (assembly GCF_036850995.1). NCBI lineage: Eukaryota > Metazoa > Chordata > Mammalia > Chiroptera > Emballonuridae > Saccopteryx > Saccopteryx leptura. The sequence goes on along the minus strand of NC_089507.1, from coordinate 145,244,383 downwards.
CCTTAGGAAGTGGACGGCAGAATAGGCAGTTCTCAGGCCTTCTCGGGATGTTAGGACAGGATGTGGGGCAGAGTATCCTGCGTAACTGCCTGGCCCGGGAGCAGAACCCGCGTCTCCATGAACCCGAGGTCAGCGGATGGTCTGACAGGTCCCCAAGCTGGACCCGGCATGCATCTGTCTCCCGTCCAGCCTGCCAGCCGCACGCTGTGGAGACCAGCTGCCCAGAGCTCTGTGCTCAGATGTAGGTGTGTGAGGCAGCCATGTGCTCACAGATCTAAAAAAGATCAGATTGCTGCTACGTCCATGGGAAGAAGCCTGCATGTTAAGATGGTGGGTACATGTATTTTAAACAAACCAGTGCACACAGGCCAAGAATTTTTTCAGGGCTCAGGGCTGACTTATAGTCCATGTTTCCCATGTTGCTTTGGACACGGGGACAAGGGCACGTGACAAGCAGAAGGGAAGGCAGGATACTGGGCTGGTGATTAGGACTTGCGTCCTGTGGCTTCTCTGAGGGTCCCTGCTGGCCTGGGGTCCCACATCAATATTTCTGCCCTAAAGACAGCCACCCATTGGGACAGAAACTGCTGTGACCACTCGGTCCATGTCTAAGAGGATGTGAAGAGAGCCAGAGACAGTTTCCGTCCTGCCCCGAATCCACACTTCAACCCAGGACCCTGGGAGAGTGTGGGGGTGCATCTGCTCTGACCCCACCGAAAGAGCTGTTGGTTAGACTCTGCCCGGCACCCCATAAAGTGAGCTTGCTCCGCCCCTGACATTATAGGGTGTGTGCCTCTCCCTGACTTTGGGAGCCGCTGCCCTCTTCTTACGAATCAGAGGACAGGTCTTAGGATTGGTCCTCACCCTCCTGACAGCAGCCAGGCAGCTGGAGAGGAGCCAGGACCTCGCCTGGGCGTCGCGAGGTCCCCATGTCACTCCTGCAGGCACACGCTGGGCGCTACGGGGCCCAGAGTGTGCCTCCCCAAGTTCTTACGCTGAAGATCCCAGTACCAGGACTTCAGAATGTAACTGAGTTTGGAAATAGTGTCTTTAAAGAGATGGTAAAGGCAGAATGAGGCCGTTAGGGTGGGCTGTAACCCAACGGGACTGGCGCTCCCGGAGGAAGAGGTCATTGGGACATAGACACACATGGAGGGACAACCACGCGTGGACACGGGGAGGCGGCAGTGGCCTGCACGCCGAGGGGTGGCTCCGGAGGAACTGACCCTACCCACACTCGGTCTCGCACTCCCCTCCCGGTCCTGGGAGAAAACACATTTCTGGGGTCTAAGCCCCATCGCTGGTGTTTGTCCCGATGGCCCTGGCCAGTTCCATGTTCCCTCCTTGACTGGAGTTCTCGACATGGCAGCTTGGAAGTAATGGCTGTGGGTTCCTAGGTGCTTCTCCAGGGTGAGGGGGGCTGTGGCCTGTTTCCTGGCACCCCAGTGGGCTTGGGACCGCTTTGACCCTCTGAGCTGGGCGCTCCACTCCACTGGGGTTTGGGGTGCTTGTGTGAGCATAGCCCCTCAGACTCAGCCGCATGCGTAGGCTGCAGAGGGAGACCCCGTGTCCACATCTGGTTGACAGGCCTGCCAGGTCCAGCTTGAAATCACCCCTGCTCAGGCACTAGGAGTGAGTGAGGAGGCACCAGACCCCGAAGTCCCCGTGTCCGGTCATCCCAACCACCCTCACCTGTCTGTGTCCCTCATTAGAGTTCCTGGATGTCGGGGAGCAGAGGGGAGTGGCCGTGCTGTGCCCGGTCCACACTCCTGACCTGCAGGGTCATTGGATGAGGATGCTGGTGGCTGGTTTCACCACCAATCCAGGGGTCTGCTCTGCAGCCCCAGGGGCTAGACCATTGACCGCCTCCCTAAACCTGGTCATCCGTCCACTCAGCAGATTTCCCTGAGGATGTGACACTTGCCAGAGGCTGTTTAGCTGCTGGGCCACAAAGCTGAAGCAGAGGGTCCTTGTCACACAGGCGACCAGGCGGCCTGGCCTCAGACAGCCCTTTGCTCCCAGGCGTCTGTCTGCCCCCCACTCCAGGGCAGCTGTCGGTGAGGCCGGTACAGCCGCGCTCTCTGCCACATCCTCAGGCCGTGTCCAGTTGGTCCTCTGAGCGCAGAGACTCCCTCTGGCTCTCCGTCTAAGGCCACATGAGATTGGATCCAGGACCCGCCCTGGCCAGCCAGGACAGCACCCCTATGTCAGGGTCCTTCATCTCAACTGTCTCCTTACAAGGTCACATCCACAGGTGCCAGGACGGTGACCTGCTCTTGGGGGATGTTATTCAGCCCAGTCCACACACGGAGGCCAGGCGTGAGGGTGCAGCATGGGCCGTGTTCCCAGACTGATGGACCAGGACACCAGCTGTCTGACCAGAGGCCTGCTTCTTGCTGTCAGAGCCTCAGGTTACTCATCCACAATGTGGGGCCACACTGTCCCTTATTCTTGCTGGGTGTCGGGTCTTGTGACAGCATGTATGTGAGGTGCAGGGTTGAGCACTGACACACACTTCCTCCTGCCCTTGGCTGGCACTCCGGGTGTCCCCTGCCCCAGCATTGCTCCCTGGAGCCCACCTGAAGTATTTCTCTGTGCCTCAGGCCACCCTGAGACGCAGGCTGCACCTTTTCCTGGAGACACTCACATGCTGTCTGGGGTGACCTGCGGTTTTGCACCCAGGATTCGCTCCAAGGGGGCCGGGATGCTGTGGGAGGAACTCCCAGGCTGTCTGCGCCCACGGGTGGGCGAGCCTGGCGGAGAGAGCGTGCCATGCCTGGCTGTCCTGGCTCCTCTCTCCATGGCAACTGGGGAGAGGGGCCAGGATGTGGCAGTCTCTGCGGGCAGCGTGGGTGCCACTGTTGACAGGAAAGGCCACAGAACGGTGCCCTGGTTCCGGCCCAGGCTGGTGCTGTCCATCACAGCATCACACAGAGGCTCGGTCCTCTGGTGCCGAAGGGCGACACTGCCGGCCCCGTGTCCCAGGGAGGGACAGGAGCAGAGGCCAGAGGGACTGCCCCATGGGCATTTGCTAGCTAATAGATTTGGGGCCAGATGGGGGCTTCTGACCGTGGCTGTCTGGCCCTCAGGGGTCCCTGGACTGCTCCAAACCCAGGTTCGTGTTCTGATTGCTGCCACGAGGGGCCTCTCTGAACTAAGGGCCGAGCAGGCCTCAGAGTCTGATGCAGAGAAAGCAGAAGGGGCCCCACATGATCTTAGGGGGCCCAGCATTCCGAGGACATCCCCTGCCCTGCATGTCTTTATTGAGGAAAATGCCCCCCAATGGCCTCTCAGAGGGCACTTGTAGCAAGTCATTGCTAGAAGGAGGGGCTGGCGAAGGAGGCACGGTGACAGAGCCTCCCTGGGGGCAGGTCCAGTTCTGCCACCAGCTGGACACCCCCCCACACACACACACACCAGGGTTCCTCTCTCGACTGGTGGCCTCAGCAGGAGCCCAGCCTTTACCTGGGGGACTGTTAGCAGACTGCCTTCCTTGACTCCTACTCAGTGTCCTCACACCTCCCACCACATTCCTCATCTACGCACTGGGCTCGAGGAAGAGTGACCAACCCTTTCCCAACATGGCCCCTCAGGCATGGGTGGGCCTCCTGTGCTGCCCTGCCCTCTCCCCCCTGCCCGAGTGCCTCTGAGGACAGGAGATAGTCACTGCTGCTCCCTCCCACCATGGGCCTGGGTGCTGGTGGCCGACTCCGAGGTCTGAGTTCTTTCTGGGGTTCCTAGTCATCCCTTGGGCAGAGGTATCACCGAAGGTCAGGCAAGTGTCCCCTGAAGGGTATGGCCTCCAGGAATGTAAAATAAGCTTTCTTGAAGGACAGAGAAAGCTGGAATGGAGGTTTGGGGGAGAAGCTATGTCACGAGGAGAAACCTGGAGGTCTGGAGGTGCTGGGGTCCCCCGGGCAGGCTCTGGTCCTGCCTCCCCCGTAAGTGCAGGGCTGCCCAGGAGCAGACGCTTCTGTGGGACCTGCGTTCTGTCCAGGCATAACCAGTGGGGCGGCAGGGAGGCTGGTGCAGCCGTTGGCAGGGAAAATTGTGCGCTGAGCGTCGAGGCACGCCAGGCCCTGTGCTGCTCTGTGCCGCCTTATTTTAAAGAACATTTCGTCCCAATTTACATCTTCAGGCTGTCTCTGCATCCTGAAATGTGCCTTGGTTTGCAATGATCGGTGGCCCAAAGCCTGGGTCAGCTTTCCGGATGCTGAGTGGGTCTGACCTTTTGACACCAGAGCTTTCATTGGCAGAAGGGCAAAGAGGCGTCCCCTGCGGCTCTGCTGGTTTCTGGTTCCCAGGTGGACAAGCGGTGTCTCCCAGAGGTGCTCCTGGCTGTGGCATTGCCAAGGTCAGATGCTAATTTAGCGTTTAAGCGTTTGGGAAACGGCCAACCTCTCCCAGCTGCCGCACCGCCACTTTGCACGCTCAACCCGTGTGAGGGCTCCAGTTCCCCACACCCTCCCAGGCTGGTCCTCACCTGACTTTCTCCTGATGGGGGAGCCCACCCCCACCCAGTGCGCGGAAAGGGGGCCTCTTGCTGTGGCTAGATTCGCATTTCCCAGATGATGGATGCTGCTGACATTTGCGTGTCCTCTTTGAAGAAGCGCCTGTTCTAATTCTTTGTCCCTTTTTCATGGGTGTTCTCAGTTGTTTTGTTGTTGAGTTATGTTCTGATCATTTTAAGGTGTGTGTTTTTATCCTGATGACATCTCTTTACTGTACTTTAATAGAATATATTTGTCTGTATCTTTGGTTGGACCTGTGAATGTGTACAATGTCAATGAAGTCATTACAGTGTATTTTAAGCATCTTCCCTTCTCTCCTCCCCTTCTTGTCATACCACATTTTCACTTGCTTGTTTTCCTTGGTGTTTTACTTTCATATCTTTAAACACACTTTGTCTCTGTTACTTGGCTGGTCTGTTTTCCATGATAACTCCCGACTCTCCATCCATCACAAATCCCAAGATGAATGGGGAAGTCAGGGGTGCCTGCGCCCCAGCCGGAGGCACGTTGAATAACCTGATGTCATCTACTTTTCAGATACAGCGTAGTTTCACCATTTCTTTTTGGAAAATTGCGTCCTGTAATGCGTGGTCCTGACCTCTTGTTTTCTCACTCAGAAATACTTTGTGAAAACCCCTTCTCACAATCTTGCCCGGCTGAGTATTTGTAGTCGAGGCAACGGGAGGCTGACCGTGTGGAAGGGAACACACACTCGTTCCATCCTCTCTCTCACGATCCATGCTCACTCTGCTTCTGGTTCACGGTCAGAATAACTTCTGTCCATTGTTCAGTCAACGAATGTTGACGATGGAGTATGGCTTTTATATGGTGGTCTTTTTGTTTCCATTGACTTTTTTTTCAGGGGGCCCCCAATAACTAGTACCTTTCCCACCTGGGTTCTAAACACATTGAAAACATCAATGGGAAAATAGTGATGGAAATGAACCCACCTTAATCACGGGCAGCAGCTAAAGCAAAGGGTTCGACATATCCGGTTAGTTTGCCAACAAAGGCTTCCTTCCCCTGAGGCCCGAGACCTGGCTGACCTTCACCTCACACGGCGGCACGGCCTCCCTGCGGCAGGGCAGACCTGGAGCAGCAATGGAACTGCGTGCCCCACAGAGCAGGGGGTAGCCATGCCCAGTTCCCTGGAGCAGGGTCCCTGTGGCCTCAGGTGCAGAGGGAGGTCAGGGAGAGAGCAGGTGCGCTCCCTCCTCCACAAGGAACCAGGAGGGGAAACCCGGTTTCCGCCTCACACCTTCTTCCCCTGAGTGAGGTTCCCGTCGGTCTTGGGGTCTTTGCTTCCTGCTCCTGGGTCCTGGCTCTCTGTCCCCTGCTCTTAACAGCTGGCTCCTCCTCCCAGCTGAGGTTGGCCTGAATGGCCCCTCGTGAAGAGTGTGGAGAGGGCTTTCTTTTTTTTTTTCTTTTTTTTTTTTTGTATTTTTCCGAAGCTGGAAACGGGGAGAGACAGTCAGACAGACTCCCGCATGCGCCCGACCGGGATCCACCCGGCACGCCCACCAGGGGCGACACTCTGCCCATCTGGGGGCGATGCTCTGCCCCTCCGGGGCATCGCCCTGCTGCGACCAGAGCCACTCTAGTGCCTGGGGCAGAGGCCAAGGAGCCATCCCCAGCGCCCGGGCCATCCCTGCTCCAATGGAGCCCTGGCTGCGGGAGGGGAAGAGAGAGACAGAGAGGAAGGAGGGGGGCGGTGGAGAAGCAGATGGACGCTTCTCCTATGTGCCCTGGCCGGGAATCGAACCCGGGTCCCCCGCACGCCAGGCCGACGCTCTACCGCTGAGCCAACCGGCCAGGGCCGAGAGGGCTTTCTTGACCACTGATGAGAAGTAAACGCCAGGATGCCCTCCTGGCACCCCAGGGCCGCCTGCTCTGGCCGAGACAGGCATGTTACTGTCTCCCGGACACCTGGGTTCCTGCTCAGGTCCCCCTGAATCCTCCGTCAGCATCAGCGCCATCTGTATTCTCGTCCTGCTTTGTGTCGGCATTTATCTGCCCGAGTGTCCTGTTTTTCCCGACCGGAACACACGCTCTGTAATAAGGAGACCCGTCTGTGCCCACCTGACTGGTCAGCACACAGAATGGCACCCAGAGGGTGGGGGTATGGCTTCTGCAAGAAACCCCACCCCCACTGTCCCCACCCCGTCTCCCACCTGCCCTCTCCGCAGCTGCACCCGTGGCCTCCTGGCCAGTTGGGCTGGGCTCTCTGGTACCTCTGCCCCGTCTGTGGTACATACGGTCCCTTCTTCGCTCTTCTGTCGGTCAGCTAAAGCTCCTCCACCAGTCTGCACCTTCCAGAAATTCCCTGAGCTATATATTCCCCACTGGGGTCTCTCTCTCTCTCCCTCCCTTCCTGTTATTGCTTTATACTTTTGTTTATGGTTTCAGTGGGTTTTTGAGAAAGACGGGAGAAGCGTGCCCATGGCCTGGTGCCCCCACAGCATTTCCGGGTGGGGCCCGTCCCCCTTCCCTCGGGGGGAGGCAGCAGTGGGTAGAACTGAGTCACCAAAATGGAGATCCCAGCTGTCCATTGTTCTGGGGCTCAGTTCTGTGTCTGACATTTCAATTAGTCCAAATATTTGAAGGAAGGGTGTTCCATCTGGGGAACAGGTGCATGAAGAGGCCGTGGGCACTGTCTCCTCGAGGCTGCATGAGGGTGAGATGAGGACAGATGGGGGCTGGTGGGCCTGGGGGGCTGGGTGTGGCCGGCACTCTGAGGACCATGTCTGAGGGTTCTGCTCTGTGGGGTTCTGCAGCAGACAGTGGCACCTCAGAGGGGGGCTGGCCAGATGGTTTCTGGCGTCCCTGTGAACATCAGTAACAAGTGGCCCCCTGGAAGCGGTTCTAACTGAGATGCACGGCATACTCAGCACACCTTTTACCGCGACGCTGCCCCCCCAGAAAACCAGTCTCCCGTGAGCGCCTCCTCAGAGGACACCTTTCACCGCGACGCTGCCCCCAAGAAAACCAGTCTCCTGGTGAGCGCCTCCTCAGAGGACACCTTTCACCGCGACGCTGCCCCCAGAAAACCAGTCTCCTGGTGAGCGCCTCCTCAGAGGACACCTTTCACCGCGACGCTGCCCCCCCAGAAAACCAGTCTCCCGTGAGCGCCTCCTCAGAGGACACCTTTCACCGCGACGCTGCCCCCCCAGAAAACCAGTCTCCCGTGAGCGCCTCCTCAGAGGACACCTTTCACCGCGACGCTGCCCCCCCAGAAAACCAGTCTCCTGGTGAGCGCCTCCTCAGAGGACACCTTTCACCGCGACGCTGCCCCCCCAGAAAACCAGTCTCCTGGTGAGCGCCTCCTCAGAGGACACCTTTCTCCGCGACACTGCCCCCCCAGAAAACCAGTCTCCCGTGAGCGCCTCCTCAGAGGACACCTTTCACCGCGACGCTGCCCCCCCAGAAAACCAGTCTCCTGGTGAGCGCCTCCTCAGAGGACACCTTTCTCCGCGACACTGCCCCCCCAGAAAACCAGTCTCCTGTGAGCGCCTCCTCAGAGGACACCTTTCACTGCGACGCTGCCCCCCCAGAAAACCAGTCTCCCGTGAGCGCCTCCTCAGAGGATAGGGCGTCACACGGTTTGGGTCTCTCACTCTCCCATTGATCAAAAGCCATCGCAAACATGAGTTTATTTTATTAAAATAAATGTTTGTTGTTCCATGTGACCTGGACAGGTATTGTGTGCCCAGGAGGGGTATGAGGAGACTGGGGCTGTTGATCTTTTTGGGTCTCAGCCATCTGGAGTGATGGTCGTCATGTCCGTCCAGGGCCCCCGAGCACAGAGCACGGGGTGTGCTTGTGTTTACAGCCTGCCCCTGACCAGGGCCCACGATGAATGACCAGGAAACGTTCTGCCAACATCTCCTGGCACAGTCCTGAGTTTCACAGAGGCCTCAGAAGGCTGCTGAAAGGAGTCCTTTCCTCAGAGTCACCATGTGCACCCTCGGCAGGGGTGGGGTGTGCACCCGCACCCCAGGGTTATGCTGTGTTTCCCCATACCAACCTGTCTGTAGGTAAGGAGAGCCTGATTTTATTTGTCTGAAAACAACTTCATTGAGATTTCAAAGAAAGCTGTGATGTTCAGTGTCTCTAAATTCTGGGATGTTTGGTCAGCTTTCTAGCCCCCTGCCTCCATGCTTTACATACCTGGCTGTTGGAAGATGCTCAGATACAGAGAGGGTTCCCTCCCCTTTAATTCCATTTAAGTTGACAACTGGGTACCATGTTAGTCATCATTGCTGTATAATCCAGTAGTCCAAAACTTGCTGGCTTACAAAGAAAAGCTTGCAGCCTCTCCCAGCCACTGCAGCTCAGCTGTCCCCTGTCAGGGTCTGTGGGTTACAGTGGGGAGTCCCCAGGCTGCAGGCACCTGGACCGGGTCCTGAGTCCCTGTGTCCCAGTCTGTCTGTAGCTGCTGGACAGTGGATACCTCTCAGGGCCTGGGTTCTGAGAGACACAGGGAGCTAGCGAGAAAGACCAGACCTCAGAAATGACATCCCATCACCGTCTGCTCTGCTCTGGTGATTAGAAACGGGTCACCAGGTCCTGTCCTGCAGGCAGGATGAAGGGGTTCCAGGGGAGTGTGGGCATCAGGAGGTGTCAGATTCGTTAAGGGACAGCCAGCCACAGATGCCCGCTGTGGGACCCTTCCAACAGCAGGGTTACAAAGAGTAAGATTCAGTGCCCAGTCTCGGGACATTATAATTTAGTAAAGAAGCAGCTATTAAACAGGTAAGCAAAATAACACAGGTATTATAAAACAGTGGTTCCCAACCTTTTTTGGACCACGGACTGGTTTAATGTCAGAAAATATTTTCACGGACTGGCCTTTAGGGTGGGACAGATAAATGTATCACGTGACCAAGACAAGCGTTAAGAGTGAGTCTTAGACGGATGTAACAGAGGGAATCTGGTCATTTTTTAAAAATAAAACATTGTTTAGACTTAAATATAAATAAAACAGAAATAATGTAAGTTATTTATTCTTTCTCTGTGGACCAGTATCAAATGGCCCATGGACCAGTACCAGTCCGCAGCCCGGGGGTTGGGGACCACTGTTATAAAAGGTATAATGGTGCCTCTGGGGAAAGAAGGAGTCATCTCTGTTGACAGAGGGCAGAGAGCAAGAAAATGCCCAGAAGGCTTCCTGGAGGAGGTGGAACATGAACTGCTATCTGCAGGGGGCATGCTGCTCTCCATCCTGGAAGGAGGGTGCTATGACCAGGCTGAGTTTGCAGCTGGCTCATCTGGTGGCCCCGAGCCCTGAGGGTCCATTCCCTCTGGGCAGCATTGTGTTTCCCATCAGGGGCGAGGGCGCAGTGTCAGGACCAAGTGCTTCGGCTCACCCCAGCAGCAGTGCGGGGATTAAAAGTGCGCAGGAGCAGCGCCGGGTCCCCATCAGCCTGCAGCGTGCTCTTGCCATCAAATGTTGATAACGTGTGTCTAGGGAATTATGTGAATCGTGCTCCTAAGGGCAGTCAAGCAGAAGGGCTGTTTATTGAAAACTCCCCGTGGGAGTGGGCATCCTTCGAGCCTCCTGGTGTCACTGAAAGAGTGTGGAGGGTCCCCCACCAGACGCTGTGGTGGGCTGACTGATGAGGGTGTGTCGGCAGCTGGATGCTGGGCCAGAGTGTGATGGGTGGGCAGTGAGACCTCCATCACAGGCTTGGGGTGTATTGGGACCTCAGGGAGGTGGCCCTGCCCCTGCCCAGCACGTGCTGATCGCCGGGAGGGAGGCGCCCCTGCAGAAGTCCTCATGTGGGTTTCCCAGGCAGCGGGGTGTCCAGCACTCAGCTGCGTGGGGAGCCACCTGGCCTGAGCCCCACCCCAACCTTGTGCTGCAGGTGCTCACAGCCACGCCCCTCCACCCCCAGACCCTGCTTTTGGGGCCCCAGATGGCCTCATCTCACTGCTGGTTTCCTTGGTATAGAACGGTGCCGGTTCAGAGTAGTTACCAGTCCAAACTCACTCAGAGGTCCCTGGAGGCTTTTGGCTGGCAGGTATCAGTGACCCATGTCACCTCTGGAAGAAGAAGAAGAAAAGCCGTGTCCCAGGCACAGACTGTGACTCTGACCCTCTGTCTCAGGTTGCTCTTAGCAGCCACATGTGCAGGTCGAGCACAGGCTCCATCCAGATCAACCACCTGCGCTGGGCGCAGACCAGTCGTACCCCAGCTTTGTGACCCTGGATGCAGATCCCTGGTCTGCGGGCACACACAGCTGCCTTGTCCTGCACTTGGGGCCTGGTGAGTGCATGCACGGGGAAGCCCCTGTGGTTAGCCATCATTTCTGCGCGAGGCACGTCACCAGTACATCACTGAGCCCTGTCCTGGCTGCAGGGAGTGTTAGCAAGCCTGCCTTGAGCTGGCTTGAGCACAGACAGGGTGCGAGGGCAGCAATAGGAAGAGGCCTGGACAGACGGCCTCCCAGCTACACCATCTCTGCTGTCTGTGTGTCTGCCTGTCCCATGGGCTATCTTCCACGATGTTCTGTGGGCACCAGGCCCCCAGCAGGGACCCGTACAAAGAGAATCTGATGTGACTGTGCTGATTCAGGTCCTCCCTTCCCTGACCAACCCGCAGGGCAGAATTCACGGGCACTGGCACGGACGTGACCTGGGCTCACCTCGCTGGCCAGGAAGAAGGGGTGGAATGTGAGCTGGCCACAGCCCAGGAGAGTTGGCCACACATTCAACATGACCCTTTGTTTCCGTTTGGGTTAGGGTGTTCAGAATAGCATGTTGTTATTCTGGAATTGTGAGTACATTTGTGTTTTCTTCCCTATGCTTTCTCTGTATGCCCTAAATTTTCTGCCGTGAGCACGTAAGGCTATTACAGAAATAACTTTATTATCAAGGTGCCACGGCTCCACTGGGCCTGCTTGGAGGTGACTGGCCTCAGAGGCAGAAGCGCACTCTGGTAACTGGGGAGGTGTGTGGCGTGATCGTGGCATGATAGGGTGTGATCACGGCATGATCATAGTGATTGTAGCTCTGCACATGGTTGTGTGTGTCGGACTACCAGACTTAGTCTTGGCCCCAACCGAAGCATTTCTATGGGTGAATCCTATGGCTTGTTTAAAAATACTTTTCTGGGCCAATAAAATCACTGATATTGATATTTGGTTAAAAACAGCTTTATCACAAACAAACAAAAACTTGGACAAAACCCCTGAAAGTTTGAAGAGCCTGCTATGGGGCAGACACTTGCAAAAGTGGCCAGGACACCATCTGGAAAGATGCTGGGCAGGTTTGCTATTTTGTTTGAGGGATTAAAGGTGAAATTCCTGGCTGGGACCAATGGCAGTGTAGTGGGTGCAGGAGGCAGAGGCGTGTGCGGGAGGTAGAGGCAGGTGTGGGGCAGGTTTGGGTGCGCCTTTCTCAGAAGGGACTGAAGGTGACACAGTCCAGAGGTCTGGCTCCCGCCCACACCAGTCCGTGCTGGAATGCTGCTGCCCGCCTGACTTCTGGTTTCTTTTCTTTGGCGTTCCAGGAGCTGACTCACCTGAAACCATAGGTGCCCTAGAGCTCAGGCTGCGGGGACCAGGGGGCTTGGCTGTAGAGTGCTTGGAGGCATTGAGAAAATGCAGAGGGGCAGCTAGTCTGCTTTTCTTCTTCCCTCCCACCCCAGGACTCCTGCTTTGTCCATGAAACCCTGTGCCTACAGATAATCTAAACAACACTATCCCATAACCTGTCTGCTCAGATCTGTGCTTCTCTGACTGTGAGTTCTGTCCCCAGAGATGCTCAGCCTCTCCTGCGGAGAGAGCAAGGTGCTCCACACCCCTGCTTGCCCAACACACCCAGATGTGGCTCCATACCAGGGGCCACCACAGTTCAGACTCACGTCTGTTGGCTCTGACGGGGCTGATCCCCTCTCCCTCTGAGCCTGCATGGTCCTTCCTGGCACCCTGGCATGTACCTGTGTTAATGAGCATGGCTGGCCATTGGTCTGTCCATCTCTTCTGATCAAGACCATGTAGAACAGTGTTGAACACAGATGTCGCTGGTTGGCGTTGGTGTGAGGACAAGATGCATTCATCCAGGAACTCTGGTCTCATTACCTTCTGCAGGGACACCTCCCAGCACTGCGGGGCCCCTGAGTTCACTCACTGAGTCCCCCATGTCGCTACAAACACGATACTGATATGCGTTTACCCATCTCGGAAGGCCACTTGCATATTCATTATCTCTACTTTGCATCGTGGAAATATCCACTCCACCTGAGATTAGGCTGAGGGAAGACTGCTGTCTCTCCAATTTGGCTGAGCCAGGGGTTCCTGGCTGTGCACCAGCATGCCCACACTCCCCCTGGCACTCACCTGGATGACATTTTCCAGCCCCCTTTACAACGCGGCCTGACGCTGGCATGTGGAATGTGAGCCCAGGTGCATGGGCCGCTGGGGGAAGCCCCACCCTCCCGCTGACACAGAGATGGGCAGCTGCCTGGGTGTGTGTGTGTGTGCGTGTTGGAGATGCCAGAGCCCCACCACCACCACCACCATCTGCTGGCCCGCCACATTCTGCTACGTGGTGAGAACTAAACTTCCACTGTGTCCGAGTTGCCATGCTGCTGGTGCGGTTCCTCACTTCACAGCGACAGTGGAGGCTGCAGGGGACCCTGGTGAGATGTCAATCTTAGGGTTTTTGTTAGAGGGAAATGGTAACAAATAGTGCCTGGGGGCCAGCGAGTGAACAGAAGATAGTTAGCTACGACAGTGGGTATCGTGAGGTGTCAACTAGAAGTAAAGTGAGACAATATATGACATCTAGTCACTTACTTGGATGCATGGTGTGAGATTCAGCATCTTAAATATAAAGTCGTACACAATTCCCACCCATCTCCAGATGTTGGAATCCGGGAAGACCCCATTTACCAAACAACGTCGCACTTCAAAAACTAGCACCTTGTTCTTTGCAGCTGGGGCTCAGCATTCTCTCACATGGTTAATTGGGGTAACAGAATAAAGAGATGATAAAAACTGAAATCTTTTTTTTTTTAAAAAAGGGGTGTTAATGTGATAATTAAACTAATTAAGAATGTTTAAGGCCTCAAATTTTAAGTCCTCGTCCCACAGATGGAAAGAGAGGGTAGTGGGTAGGCTGGTAAGGACCAGATGTCCTTGTGATCCAGGTCATGTGAGCGGACAAGGCGGGAGCCCCTCGCTCCACTGACCATGAGGACAGCCTGTCGGGGGTGCTGTCCTCTGAGACAGTGTTGTCTGAGTCTCACATTGCCTTAAGCCACCCTTGGCCAGGAGGTCCTGAAAGGGATGACCGATTCCTTATGACAACCTTTAGCTGCAGTAAGACATCCTGAACTGTCTGTGAGTGCGAACTTCAGGTTTGATAAACTGAGGACAGAGTTCTCCAGGGAAACCACCAATAAAGTGTTATATGTATAAGGGATTGGCTCACAAGGTTGTGGAGGCTGGTTAGTCTACTCTGCGGGGCAGCCAGTGGGCCGAACGTCCAGTGGGGCGGGTAGGCTGAAGTTCAAAAGCATCTTCTGGAGAATTCTCTCTTACTTGGGGGAGACCCATCTTTTTCTTCCATTCAGGCCTTCAACTGATTGGACGGGGCCCACCACACTGGGGAGGGCAATCTGACTTACTCAGTCTACCGACGTCAATGTTACTCCTACCCTAAAATACACACAGTCGAGTTTGACCAAATACCTGGATACCCCTGGCTTAGTAAAGTTGACACATAAAATTAACCATCCCAAGGGGTCAGCTGAGCTTTTCCGTCAAGGGCCAGACAGTGTGATTCCAGGTTTGCAGGCAGGTGGTCTCTGCCTGAATCACTCAGCTTCTCTGCTGTGGTGTGAAATCTGCCACTGACCACACATGAGCTAGTGGGCAAGGCCATGTCCCAGCAAAGCTTCAGGTATAGAGACAGGCCCAGCGCCATCATTTACTGACTCCTGATGCAGAGAGACAGCTAACATTAATTCTTCACCCACAAAGACATCCTGCCTCTCTGAGCAGCTCTGTTCCTGTGCACGAATGACCCAGGAGACGCTGGCCACCTGGTCTCCTCTCACTTCCTTGCAGCTCTGGCTGTGGCCCATAATATCACTGGCTATTTTTTAAGAAGAAATTTCTCTTTTTTTAAGCCCTAAGACAGAAGGATAGTAACTTTGTTTCTGTAAGATTTCATCATGAAGCCCTGGCTGGTTGTTTCAGTGGTAGAGCATTGGCCCAGCGTGTGGATGTCCCTGGTTCGATTTCCAGTCAGGGCACACAGGAGAAGTGCCCATCTGCTTCTCCACTCCTCCTGCATCTCTCTCTCTCTCTCTCTCTCCCCCCCCCCCCCGCCTCCCCTGCAGCCATGGCAAGATTGGAGCAAGTTGACCTGGGCGCTGAGGATGGCTCCATGGCCTCTGCCTTAGGTGCTGTGAACAGCTCGGTCGCTGAGCAATGGAGCAACACCCCAGATGGGCAGAGCATCGCTCCCTAGTGGGATTGCTGGGTGGATCCTGGTCGGGGTACATGTGGGAGTCTGTCTCTCTGCCTCCCGTGTCTCAGTAATTAAAAAAAAAAGATTTCATCATGTGTGAGGTGGCAGAGAGATATTACTACTGTGTGTGCCAGGATATGCCAACTACTAAGCTGGTAACACTACACTGGTTGAGTCACATACTACTTTCCAACCTCTCTCTGTACTGGTGTGAACTCTATTTTTCTCCAGGCAGGAAACAGACTCAGCGCCTGAGTAATATTTTCATTATCATGTTCTCAGTACATGGAGCAGGGGGAGCCAGGCTGAAACACGTGTGTCCACAGGATGTGTGCTGCCTCTGTGTCGCCTCTCTATGGAGTCTGTCAGCTGCTGAGTTCATCACACTGGGGAGGGTGGGGGTAGCATTGCATTGGGCGTCATTGAGGACGACCCGGAATTTCTGCTTTACCAACAGCTACTTGTGTCTCAGAGCAACGACCTTGACCCCTATTCTGATTATTTCTGCCCATATCTCTGAGAAAGCAACGATTTCTGGTGCAGCTGTCTGTTGTTTCTTTGGGAAGAACTGTAACAAATGCCACTAACGAGGGGTAAGTTGTCACCTCCAGTTGGGGTCCCAGTAGTCAGCAGAGGAAAAATGGCCAAAAAAAATACTAGAATGTTCTTGAGCTGTTATTTTTTGAATCCAGCCTGAGAGCCCATGCATTGAGCAAGTCTTTCCAAATGCAAAAAAATCTAGGACACCTGAATCCTCACACAGGTCAAAGCACAGGTTGCTCAGACCCCCAACAGGACTGGTATTTTGATCCCATGTGAATGGAGCCTAAGGACTACAACAGATGCTTAGTAGTTGGCACATCCTGCCACACACCGTGTGAAAATGCGGGGCACCTGTCCCGGGTGGATGGAGCATGTGGCAGGAGAGGACGTCTTTGCAAGGACCAGAGGCCGTCGGATGAACGTGCAGGGGTAACCAGGATGCCGAGGCAGGTGCTATCCTGAGTTTCCTGGGACCATCAGTGGGCAGACGTGCTCAGTGCTCCACAGTTGAGCATGAGAGTTCGTCTCCTCTTCCCAGCGACCCCATCTGTCTGTGCACCTTCCAGACCCCCCGGGACCTGGGAGCATCCCACCCACTGTCCGTGCCCCTTCCTCCCGGCCCCATGCCAGGTCATCCTAATGACACTTTACTCCTGGGCTACAGTCGCCCAAATGTTCCCACTTTCTGAGACATCTGGTAACCAGCCTATTAAACATACCTTCCTAGAGCTCCATGCCCTCTTCCCTGCTAACTCAAGGACCCAGCGTGCTACGTGAATCCACACCGCAGCCAGAAAAGACCTGTCTGCACTGTGGCCAAAGCGCTCAGAACACAGAGTGAATGCAGGTGCCCCCAACGTGGCCATGGGAAGTAGGAAGTGTCTGTAGAGGGACCCCGCTGACCTTCAGAGCCCACGGGTGTGGATGCCGAGCAGACGACTCATTCAGCTGCGGTGAAGCAGACTGAGTGTGCAGCTGGGAGCCCATCTTCCTGAGGGGGAGGCTCCCAGACAATTCGGGCCTCACAGGGATATCCAGAGCCTCCTGTGTTCCTGGGGCTTGGCCGGCCCTGGAGCCACGGAAGTGCAGCCGGTGCTAAAGGTGCACACAAACAGGGGGAGGAGGCAGCCCGCAAACACTGTGGGTCCTTTCTGTGGCTGGTGTGCCATCGAGGTGACACGGGGCTCGGAGGGCGCTCTGGGAGGGCGTGTGGGGGCCAGGAAGGTACACGTGGTGGGATGTGGGGTGGGAGCTCGGAACCACATCTGACATGAGTCACAGCAGCCAGGTGGGTGAGTGGGGGCGGGGCACCGAGGTGGGAGAACAAAACCTTCAGTTCTTGATGTTTTCCATTACGTTCCGTAAAGTCACCACTAACCCTAAACTCAAGGTGAGCTGTTGCGCCTTGGGGTGTACAGGGTAGTGTCAGTCAGGCAGGGCTCTCCAGAAGACCAGAACTGAGAACGGTGCACGTGTGCATGGAGTGAGATTTACTCTAAGGACATGCTTGCGTGAAGTGGCATCCGGCAAGTCCAGAACCCGCAGGCTGGGCCATCGGGCTGGAGGCGCAGTGGGGGCAAGACTGCAGTCCAAGCCTGAAGGCTGCCAGCTGCAGAGTCCCCCTTCCTTGGGGAAGGCCCGTCTTTGTTCCAGTCAGGCCGTCCCCTTATTAGAGAGGCCCACCCACGTGCAGGAGGGCAATCTGCGTCCCTTGGGATCCACAGATTTAAATGCTGATCTCACTCAGAAGCACACTCACAAGTATCCAGGGGGGTGTTGGACACATAGCCAGGCCACCATGGCCCAGCCAATCTGATACATAAAATTAACCATCACAGATTCCTACACACGTTTCTCGTCACATTTTCATCAACCAGACAACATACACCTTTGCTTTCCATGTGTCTTTTTGTGTAACCATACCTGATTTAGTAAATACCGTTGATTTGTTGACATTGCACTCAGGGCCAGCAACACGTACTCAGCCCGGACTGGGCTTCTGGGAAACACCTTCCCCATGGGTACATCATACTTTGTCACACTGAGGAGCACCAAGGACCACTTCAACATGACACTTGGGGGCCGCTTTAAACAGTGACCTCACCAACAGGAAACAGAAATGTGAAAAACATGGCACTTAGACTCCCAACGAGGACCGCTGTTTATGAAATGTGCTGGAACCAGAGGCAGGGGTGCCGGGTCCGCCCTCATCTGGGCACACTAACGTGTGTGACTGCACTCCGAGCCATCACGAGTGACCGGAAGAGCCACGTGTGTGATGACTGGGGTTGGGGATGGATCTGGGCGAGGGGGAGAGGTTGTGAGTGCAAATCTGTGAAAGCTAAGGGTGGGCGTGGGCCACAGTGTGCACCCGTGGACCGCCCAATGGGGTCAAGGTCAGGTGGAGACCGGGTGGCCGTGGAGATGACAATGGGGACTGGACATCCAGTGAGCGGCTGGGCTAGACGGCTGGAGACCTCGCCTGTGGGGTCTGGCCTTTCACGACAGGCATTGTAGGTCCCTGGAGGGTTGTGAGGGTGAGCGGTGGTCAGTTTTGGGTTTTCCATGTGTGGCCATCACATAGGAGGGACTGAAATGGGACACGGGAGCCCAAGGATCCACGTGAAAACTGGTTTGGGACCTGAGCAAGCGACAGGGACAGTCCACATAAGGGGAGTGTCAGTGGGCACAGAGGGCAGGGGACAGTGTTGGTGGTCCTCCCAGATCTAGGTTCCGGAAGCCAGTGTCTGTCTTCCCTGAGCCTCTGCTTCTCCCTGGGGCCACAGTCATGCTTCCCTCCTCCCCTAGGACTCCTCTGGAAGACCCCTCAGCTCCTATGCCCCCTCAGCTGTCCACATAGGGTTGATGACACCCCAGGGCCTTTTTTCTTCAGCCCTTGGGACAAGTCTATTCAGACCTGTCAGTCTTGCATTTAATCAACGGGCTCCTCTGCCCGGAGGAGCTGAGTCCTGGTCCTGTCACCGCCCGGAGGAGCGACCCTGTGTGGGCGGGCAGGGCCAGCGGCAGTGAGTTAAGGGCCCTGCCAGGGGCTCGGCAGAGGGGTGAGATCTGAGCACGGAGCTGGCCCCCGTCGGCCTGGACCCTTTGTTCACTTCTGTGAGTTGGGCTCGCTGCGTCTTGGGATGAATTACAACCCACCCGTGAGGCTGACCGTGCTCGTTCTCGTCTGATGGGCAGCTAGAGCCTGCTGTCCCCGCATTCTGATCTGTCATCATCAGAGTGCCTGAGGGGGCACTGCTTCCTCTAAGTCAGATGCAGCTGGGAGGCTGGAGGCTTTTTAAGATTCCGAGCCTAGTGGAGCTCCAGCCGAGATGTAGGCTGTAAGTAATGAATTATCCATGATTAATTACAATTAACTAGGTCTCTCCCTTCCCCGGGCACTCGATCCAAATATTTACAAGGAATTCTGATCAGATGCTCACTGTCCAAATTAATATTATTTTGTCCAAGAATACAAGAGTATTTTCACCTAAAATCAGCTGTTTTGAGTCCAATCAGCACATGTATGAGGCAAAACACAACAGAGGACATCGACGCGGTGACCTGGGACGCCGGGTTCATTAGGCAGGGCAGAGCTTGGGGAGTCCACACTGAGCTCCTGGGGCGTGTCTGAGTCCCTAGCCCCCTGCCCCTGATGCCCCACCCTCTCCGCCTCCTCGAATGACCTGCAGCCGTCCTGGGATGCTGGACCCCTGTGCTCGCAGTCCTGGAGAGGGAGGCTGGCAGAGTGCCCTGGGGCTCGTCAGGCTCTGCCCCCAGTGCCCACGGGAGAAGGGCAGAGCAGGCCTGTGCACTCACACCCACGGGGCAGAGACTGGCAGCCGCCCCGAGCCTGGATGCCAGCGGCTTGTACAAAGAGACCAAGTCACTGGAGGAGGTTGGGGTCAGACCCCCAAGCAGAGTAGAATAAGTCTTCACCAGACCGTAATTATTGCTTTTCTTTACAATCCTCAGCTCCATTGTTGCTTCCTTAACAAGGGTAATCGCGGAGAGGGGAACAGCGTTCTCTTCCCGGGTAGGACGCGGCTGAGGTCGACGGCCGAGTCCATGGGCTGCTGGAGCAGGTGCTGGGGCGGGACCCATGGAGTCAGGACCCGGGAGGATTGGAGAGGTGGGGTCAGCCTTGTTACCTTGGGGGGGGGGCTCTTTGTCTGCAGAAGCAGCAGCCTCTGTGGAGGTTACCTCTGAGTAGCAGAGCACAGAGCACAGGTTGGCAGAGGGCCACCAGGTGGGCAAGGGGGGCTCTCTGGTTTCCTGTTCTCCCCTCAGTACCCAGCATCCTTGTCAGTTCCCCGAGGGTAAGTCTGTTTCTTGGGGACCCAGGTCTGTGTGTGACACACCAATAGATTAGTGTGTGGTTTTCTTTCTCTCTAAATAAATTAACTCAGAAAATGACTCACTGGAGGCTCCTCTTCCTGTGACCTGCAGTCGAATGTCTCATGCCCTGGAGGAGGTCATCAGTCCTGTCAACTGGGGGCAGGGCTAAGCCTCCTGGTATTGGGCTAGGCACCATCCTGCTGTCTCTGTGCGGCATCCGTACATCACCAGTTCTGTTACTCACCTCACATTTTTCTTTATTTTTGTTTTTATTTTTATTACTTTAGAGAAAGAAAGAGACAGGAAGGGAGAGAGATGAGAAGCATCAACTCATAATTGTGCCACCTTAGTTGTTCATTGATGGCTTCTACATGTGCCTTGACTGATAATGGGAGGAGGCACTCCAGTTGAGCCAGAAACCTTGGGCTGAAGCCAACAACCTTGGGCTGAAGCCAGTGATCTTAGGGTCATGTTGATGATCTCACGCTCAACCCAGTGAACTCAGAGTTTCAAACCTGGGACTTCAACATCCCAGGCCAATGCTCTATCCACTGTGCCACCACCTACTGAGATGCCTAACATTTTTCTTAAAACTGGTTTTTAAAAGCCAGTCTTAGTCTAAAGCAATGCCATCTATAGGAGTGGGATATGATACTGAGCTTTTTTTGAAAAAATAAATTCATAGTCATCAAGATAAAAATGTCTGTCCGCACACCCTGCCCCTCATTTGAGGTGTGCACTGTGTGCTGGGCGCAGAGTGTCACCAGCAGTAGACCCGCTGCTTCCTGGTTCTGCATTTCCGGTGGGTGATGCCAAGATCTCCTGTGGTCACATAAGGAATCTTTGGGATTATAAGTGTCTCTGATATGCAGAAAAGTGTAGGACTGAGGAAAAGGGAGCGTGTTCCTGATGGCCGTGACTCCCGTGAACGGTTGGCTGACAGATTGGTCTAATTTGGGTTAAAGCAACATCAGATTTTTCCTGGATAAAGTAGGGAGGGGGTTAGGAGAAGAACAAGTGATTTCTAGTAATAAATACCCCGGGGGCCCCAGCTTCTCTTGTGCTGGCTCACTTTCTCCAAGTCCTCTTGGTCCATGAAGAGCGTCATGCAGAAGAGAAACCAGGCAAGCAGCCGTGGGTCCTCGCCCTGACCAGGGGGGACATGAGCATGGGGACACCTGGCTCTTCCCAGGCCACCACAGGAACCATGCCACAACTGGCTTCACGGCCCGGCTCCCATCTGCTGTAAATGGTGGTGGCGGTCGATAGCACAGGAGCCCAGCCCTGTCCGATTTAGAATTCTGTCACTGTTCATCACCGAGCTGACAGGATGACCCAACAACCACGACATGAAGCATCACACTTGTGTTGCCAGTGAACATTCCTGCCGGGCGCCAGGGGCACCCTAGTGGACACGGCACAGGGCACACGGCACACAGCACAGAGCTGTCCTGACCGTCTGCAGCTCTCACAGTCCTCCTCTCCCTTTGTCCTCGGAGCACTGCTGCTAGGAGCTGCCCTGTCCATGTGCGGCTCTGTCTGGGCCTCTGTGTTGGCACAAGGACCCCCTGACATCCGCCACATGCTCAGCAAACTCGGGGTGCCCTTTCCACACGTCTATGCTGTTTTTGTGCAGGTTGGTGCACACACAGCCATGGCCAGTGAGGAGTTATGCCCGTTTACAGCATCTGTTTGACTTGGGGGCGCTGCTGCCATGCCAGCTGGACCATGTGAGCTGCACTGGAATGGGAATTAGGGGCCGTGAGAGGGATGAGAGGGGGACCACTTTGTCCTTCAGCCACCATGTGACCTTGAAGGAGTCACCTGACCTGGTTTGGGCTTCATTCTCCTGCCTGCAAAACAAGAATGAAAATGGGATTCACCTGTCTCGCTGGGTCATGTGAGGACCCAGTGAGGTCACGGATACGAAACAGGGAGTGCACATGCCCGCAACCTGGTCAGTCGGGCAGAGTGGCTCCAATAGACAGGGACCCGCCTGGGCTTCATGTTTCAAACACTAAACAGAGCTGAATTCCCGCCCCTCCCCGCCTGAAAACAACTGCTTTCATAGAGCCTGGCAATCTTCGGTGAAGCTTGCTGGATGCTTTTAAAATGCCGCCTCACTCAGGAAACCTGTCAGAGATAGCGAGATACTGCCAGAGGGGAGGACTTCTCCCATGCTGGCAGGAACAGTGGCCATGTTCCCAGGCCGAGCCCTGTCCAGTGGGCGGAAGCCCCGTCCGGACCATGTTCCAGGGGTCCCGGAGCCTCATGTCCGAATTCACACGCAGGAGCCTCTCCCACCCACATCACTGAATCAGGAGCCCGTGCTGGCCCGTCTCTGATGCAGACAGGAGCATATAGACGCCGTGCGTGGCTCAATCATGAATAACTGCATGCATGACACCTTGGAGACAAAGAACAGGCTGGAAACGGAACCTTACACTTCTCTGACCGCCGGGAGCCGTGCTGGACTCCAAATTTCCATCACACAGCCGGCAGGGCACACGCAGTCCAGGCGTCTCCCCCAGGAGCTCCCTGTGGGCCCTGAGCCTGTGCTCTCCGCAGCACCCCCGCTCCCAGCCTCAGCATCACAGCGCTGACCCTGAGGTCTGCAGGCTACCCTTCCTCTCCGTCCTCCCGCCTCTCCGCAGTCTGCGTGGATTCGTTATTATGTATTGAGTACCTACTGTGTGTCCGGTCAGGGCAGACCACAGGGCAGATACCTGCGACAAGGACGAGGCAGGCAAAGGCACATCACATCACACCAGGTGGTACCTGGCGAGGAAGAGCCGCAGGACACGTCACCGCATGGGCACAGGTGAGGAAGAGCCACAGGAATTGTTACTCCGTGGATGCAGTGGGCTGGACACCCCCTACGTGGATTTGAGGGCTGGGCACCGTTTCCATGCTGGGTGGAGTGTCACAGGAAAGGGTCCTGGTAGTGAGGAGAGGGCAGCTCAGTGAGGAGGAGCTATGGGGAGGGGAGGCTCCCGCCAGCTGTGCTCCTGATCAGAACCACAGCGCTCACCGAGGGCACAACGTGGATGCTTCCTGTCATGGCCGAGGCGGCTCTTGACCAGCAGGGACGAGGCTCCCCCCGCACGGGGCTCCGGAGCCTTTCCTACGCCCTGGTTCACGCAGCACCTCACAGACGCACAGGGAGGGAGCCCCTCCTGGACCACTTCCTGGGGCTCCCAGAGCCTCATGTCCGAGCCCACATGCAGGAGCCTCTCATGCCCACGCTGACAGCACCTAGACGCCCACACACAGCCCGGTTATGAGTCACTGTGGGCACCCACAGGAATTTTGGGCAATTTCAACCCATGCCAGGTCACCCTCACAGTGGAAACTTTTGGTCAGTTATGTGCAGAAGGGGGTTACTTTCTCATTCTTGTTTCCGTGGAGCGTGTAAGTCACAGTGTGTGGTAACTTGGTGACCGCCCCCAAGGAGGACACCAGAATTAAGTGACAAGCGCCTGTTATTTCTGGCAGGAGCCATCAGCAGGAAGCCGGTGAGCTGCTCATCCTCGCAGGCTCTGGATGTAAGCTCTCCCTGGAACCTTTGCTTCAGACCTTGCAAACCTCGGGGTCTGTTTCTTAGTACCTGGTGCTGGATGGCTGTGACATTATAAAGCTGAAAAAAACACAGCATAAAATTCAGCTGAGTTCATTGCGTTCCGCAGGTGGGTCATGGTGCAGTGTCTGGTGCCCGTGCCGTGTCTGCTCTCTCTCTGCCTGAACGATATTTCTCATCCTCTTCTAAGTTCAGTATCGCTTCCTGACTCCTTCTGAACCCCAACAGTGTGCTGCCCTGGCCCTGTTAGTGGACCGGCTATGAGTTCAGGTCCTTTCCTGTCGACTGTGACCGCCCAGTGGGCAGGGGGCCAGACCTGCGTCTGTCTGCACGGCCAAGGGAGCGTGCTGGGCTGCCCACAGAGCGGCCCCCGGTCACCGATCACACACAGAGATCTACCATCTTTCCACTTTTTTTTCATTTACTTCAGATCTAAAAAAATGAGGTGGGTGGGAAACTGGTAGCTGATAGAAAATACATGCTCTATCATGTTCAGATAGCCTGTCTTGCAGTTCCTTAAGTTCTAAGATTCTATTGCCTAAATAAGGTCACTCCTGTTGGACAGATTATGCCAAGGGGTCGGGGCGGCCGGCAGAGGCCTGCTCAGACGCCGTAGACAATCAGGGATGGAGGCTGATAAGCGGCCCCCACAGGGAGCAGGGTCACTCACCAGAACGCCTGCCGATGGGATTCGGGGAGCAGCTCACAGCCAGCGGTCATTGTTGGGACGCAGGAGGAACCCCCTCCCTGGCCTGCCCCCTCCACGTGAGCTTGCATGCACTTGGTCAGGGGCAGCTCCTCCCGCTGGGCAGCTTAGGTGCTGGTCGTAGAGCTGCCACCACGCACCCTGGGCACAGGTGAGGGGCTTGTCTCTCTGCTGGAAGGGAGAGGCAGATGTGGGACAGTAGGTGCCTGCCCACCGGCCCGATGGCCCCCACAGCATGTGGACTGGCTGTGCCCTCATTCTCTCTGCCCCGATAGCTGCAGTAAGAAACACAGGTGAGATTAGGGACTCACCTGCATACCTGGGTAGGCTCTTGGCTTATTTCATTTTCAAGTTTGTCTTAGATTTGAGGCAGAGACACGGGGGAGCCCCATCTCATGAGGTGCCTTCATTTTCTGCATGTGAGAAAGCTAGAGTTTGGGGGCCAGTCCGCGTTACCGAGCTCACTAGGTCCAGTGGGTCCTCTGGGAGTGGATCACGCCACCCTGTGTGGGGATAGCACGTATGTTTTCAAGTGCCTATTGCATGTGCTAGACTGTTTTTAAAAAGGAAACTTTGCTTTTTTGCTTTGTTTTTCATCTTAAAAAGGGTGCCTTCCTGGCCCTCACCCTCACCCTGAATCGTAATCATCACCGCCTGTCTCTCCTGCCTGCTCGACTCTGTGGGGCCATTGCCCCTGCTCTGTGTGTGGCTGGAGCTCCGTGGACAAGCCAGCGTTGAATGTGTCAGACCAGGAAGCTTGGCTGGAGAGCCAGACAGGCCTGTGTGAGTCCAGTCTCAGCTCCGCACACACCAAACTCTGACCCTTTGTGGGCACCGAGCTGTGTCTTAGCCTCCTTGCCCATCAGGGGAAGAGCACAGTGCCTTCCTGCCTAGGTTGTCATGGAGACCTGGCAGCATCCGGTCTGTACATCACAAAGTACGGGGCTGACCCCTGTGTCCTTCATGACCACCGGGTCCTCACGCCCTGTTTGTCCCTCCCATTCCCTTTGCCCAAGACCAGCCCAAGGACACCGGAGCTGTGACTGGATCTGACACCCTCCACCCCGAGGGTACATCTCCACCAGCAGAACCCTCCGGCCCAAGGATGTCTTTGGACTTAGTGCTGCCACAGCAGGACTTGGGGGGACAAATCCTACAACTGTCCTACAATAGGCATCTGGGAGACAGAATGACTGAGAGTCATCTGGACAAACAGAAGCTTTTCCTCACCGCTGTTGTGAATCCTTGTGACCCTGTTGTGAATCCTTGTGGACGTGAGTGGTGCCAGCCATTCGCCGCCCACGTGCTTGAGCTGAGTGCCCTCCGTGCAGAGTTTGCTTGGTCTTCATGAGACCCCTCCCCTCTCCACATGTAAGAAAACACAGTGTGACGGCAACAACCGGCCTGCCTAATGCCTTGTGTCACGGGTCCTGGAGGTGAGCCTGCTTCTTCTGTCTGACCCTCTCACCTCGCTCTCCGGAACTCTGGTACCCAGAGCCGCCCATCTTGATTCCCAACCCTTGCCACACGAGGGCACCCTGGGCTGAGGGGCTTGCTGTGCAGTCACTGCCTCCCTCTCCCCGTCTTCACCTTACACCTGGTGGGCGCCCCCTGAAGGCAGGCAGGGCCTTCGCGTGTCATATTTCGACTTTAACCAGCCACCGGAACTGTGCACGACGCCCATGTGAGGTCATAAATAGGTGAATGTGAAAACACTGGGTTTGGGGTGTGATCCTGCCCCACGGCCAGCCCTTTGAGCTCCACGTCTCAGGGAAGTCTCCACCAGGGTCGGGAATGGCTGGACCCCGGCACACAACTGTTTTTATATCTTCTGTTTGCTTCTGTTCATTCACGTTTCACCCAAAGCTCGTGGGCACCGGACTGGTGAAAAGGAGACCCAGTGCTGCAGGTCAGTGGATGGGTTGGCTCAGGGCATCACAGCCAGGGCCACACCAGCTCCTCAAGATCCCTAGGGGAGCCCCCCCAAGCTTGTTCTGGGAAGTGCTCTTGTGGGCAGGAAGTGGGCTTGGTGGCTGTCTCCTGTTGGGAACAGACTCAGGGAGGCTGTGTTTGTCACAACAAAAAGACCGTGTGGATGTGAGAGGGCCGTCCCTCCCAACGTCCTCCGGCAGCACCCTGCGGTTTCTGAGAAATGCCGATGAAATGCAACGAGCTCATCTTGGCTTCCCAGCCACGTTGGGGCCCCAGACTGAATCAGTGCGTCTGGTCCTCTGACGACGCGAGACCTTCAGAAGGGTGGTCCCATTGGACCCGAGGCCTCCCTGGCTGCAGACACTTCACCATATTCACCGTCTGCCCCTTCAGTGCCAGGGTGGTGGAGGAACGCGACTGTCCCCATCCCTCTGCGAGGAGGTACCTCTGGTTGTCACTACCTCCCCTCTCCCCCCTCTTGCCTCCTTCCCGGTCCCCCAGGGTCCCCGCAGGGCAACCACACACAGACCGCACTCCAGAGGTCGGGAAGACCCAGACAGACGGTGGATAACACTGTCACAGTGACACACAGCTGTGGCACAGAAAGCGTCAGGACTCATTAAACGCATACATTGGATTTTTAAATCCATTCTCTCTCCAACGTAGTTACCATGGAACCTTTCTTCACTTAACACTGGCTGGTGTTTATCGTAAATGACTGTCCCCATGAAAGACCCCCCCCCCCACAAAACCTTGTTTAGAGACAGTTGTCCTGGGGGAGGAGGCCAGCCGGCTGGGATGGAGCAGTGGGGCTGGGGGCCCACTGGATGCCCACCCCTGGGGCCACTGTGGGGACATGGGGAGCGTTCTCTGAGGTAAAGCCACTTGGAGCAAGAGAATGAAGACAAATCTATTTTCTGTTAAGCAAGTGAACTGTGTAATTGTTACAGATTATATATATATATATATAATTTCCAGCTGGACAGGGCATAGCTGGAATTGAGTAGATTCTGGGAACAAGTTAACCTCGTAAGTCTCGCAAAGACGGAGCTGGAAGGGCAAGATCAGGGGCCGAGCAGCCGTGTGTCCAAGAGCGCGCAGGGTAAGGGCATTTGTATGCAGTTCCAGGGGGCCCGTGGTGCAGAGAAGTGACGTGGCCTTCATGGCCATATGGCATCATGGTGGGACACGGGCAGGGCCACCGGCAGGCAGTGGCAGAGGCAGGCGGGTGTCGGTGCTGGTGGTCAGTGTCCTGCTGATGGGCAAGGCCAGCTCCCTGTCCAGACACAGGCTAGGGAGCCAATTCTCCCTCTTGTCTCCATGGGGACGCAGGAAGGGTGCCCACTGCTGTGCACCTGTGCACTTGTGTGCAGACAGGGGCGCCGGCTAGGTGCCATGCTTTCCCAGAAGGAGCCAGGGTGGGGAAGCAGCTTCCTGCCCTGGAGAGAGTTCTCAGTGCTTAGCCCCTGGGACCTGGCGGTGGTCTGTGGGGGCTCCTCTGCGACGTGAGTGAGAGGTGCTCAGCAGCCGGCAGGGAGGGGGTGCAGGCCTGTGGGGAGGCTGCAGTCGTCGGGATTCGGCCAGAACTGCCTCTTGCCCTTCCTCTGTCCTGCCTGCTCGTGGCTGGGCTCAGCAGACCTTTGTTGGACGCTGGGCATTGGCCTCCTCTGTGAAGGGTGCTGTCCCCGGAGACCTTGAGATCCCTGGGGGAGCAGCACAGGCTTCCTGGTAAAAGGTGAGTTGGGTAAATTCTGTGTTGGAGATGGGCATGGGGTGTGGGAGGCCCCGGCCTCCTGGGGGGGGGGGATTCAGGAGAAGTTTCCTGAGTATGGTGACCAAGTGGTGGTGAGTTCCAGGGACAGATGACCAGGTGAAGGAGAGAGGATGAGGGGGGATGTCCTGGTCACAGGGTGGGTGCTGGCGGACTGACTTGGGACATAAAGTCAAGACACTGTCACTGCAGGATGACACGAGGGGTGGAGGGGCGTTTGCTCGAGTATGGAAATCAACCCAATGAAAAAGTGACCTTAAACAGGGCGGCCTCTCCCAGCCCGCCCCTCCCCCACTCCTCACAGTGACCCCTCTGCAAGCTCTGAATTCACTTCACAAGGACCACTGCTGCTTGTCACTCCCAGCAGGAGAGGGGGGGGCAGCTGAGGCCTGCAGGATCAGATTTTCATTCTGTGCTGGCATGTGGCCCCAACCCCTCCTTGGAACCCCAGGGGCCTCAGCCAGACCTCCTCCATTCTGTTGTCACCACCTCCTAGATGCTCAGAATCAGCAGGAGTCCTATCCGGCCATCCAGGAATGTGCCGTCTGGCAGGGCAGAGGCAGCCAGCCCTCGAGTGTGTCTGCCAACAGCCAAGGCCAGAGCACTGACCCCTGTCTGGACCAAATGACTTCTTGTGTGTGTGTGTGTGTGTGCATCTCTGAGTGTTTCTGTGTGTCTCTGAGTGTGAGAAGTGGTGACAAAGGCCTTCTCTACAACATCAGCTCAGCCTGAGCCTGATTCTGAGTCACCACCGTGTCTCCAGAACCTCTCCCCCACCCCGAGCCAGGTGAAGGAGGGCTGAGCACCATCTGAGCTTGTGCTGCAGGTACAGGATGAGGAGGTTAGTTGTGCTCATCAAGGGAGCTGGTGGGACTGAGAGAAACTGAGTCACTGTGGGCTGGACCGTGGGGTGTTCTGTGTTGACCAGGAGCCCGGGTTTGCTGGCAGTGGGAGGACCACTAAGAGGTTTTGGACAGTGAAGCAGACGGAACACGATTCCATTTCGAGGCCTGCCAGCCACCCATGGTGGTGTCTCCGTGGCTTCGCTCCAGGGCTGAGCCCGTGTCTCCTGCCTCTCCTGTCTGCATCGTGCAGGCCTCGCTCCTCCCCAGGACTGGCGTCCTGCTCAGGGTGGGCTGGCCGTGGGTGGTCCCTACCGTCGTGCAGCCAATGCTCTTCTCCCAGTTGGTTCCTGGATCTCTGGTTCTGCCCAGTTGGAGCCCTGATTAATGAGAGCCACTAATTAGAGTGCCGTCTTCCTGGCATCTGAACGTGGCTGACAGCCAAGCTCCGAGACAGGGATCCATGTCAGAGCTGACGGGAGAGCCTGGGCTGCCCAAGGAGGGGGTTCCAGGGCCGGTCGTGAGAGGACGCCATCTGCTGTCATCGGCCCCTTCCTGCCGCCACCACAGGGGCACCTGCTCTGTCCACCTGTCCTTTCCCACTTCCCTTCCTCGCCGTGGCGATGAGGGCATGGAGCTTCTAGGCGCACAGTCAGGGGCCTGAGGGGGAGGCCAGCAGGAAGCATGGGGCTGCAGGAAGGACACAGGGACAGCTGCCGGAGGCCCTGATGGCACATGTGTGTGCACATGGGTGTGGGCCCTGGGCAAGGTTACCTCGGACGGGTCTCAAGCTTGGCTGCTTGTTGGAACCATCCAGAGAGCCCCCATGTCTCCATTGTCCAGGCAGCACAGGACCAGGCGGACCTGGGTCCCTGGTGGGAGCTCAGTGCCCGGACAGTGATGATTATAAAGAGAAGCTGGAGCTGAGAACCGCTCCCCCAGGTGGATGGCTTGTCTCTGTCTCTGGACACGTGGCAGGAAAAGACGGGGAACCCCTGCCCAGGTCACCTATGCGCTGAGAATTTAAAGGGCTCAGAATATCACCCCCTCACCTTCCTGGAAATTCCCACCAGCACAGTAATGTTCTTCACTCCTCACCCCTCCCCACCATGCTCTGTTCAGCACAGACCCCTGTCACGTGCTGTGACGGAGGCTTGAGCTGCCACAGGGAGCAAGACAGGTCCCAGCAGGGAAGGGAGGGGACTGTGTGTAGCCTGGAACCCCAGCTCGGGGGTGGTGGGGGTCTTGTGGAAGAAGCTTGTGCTCTAGAGGGCGGGGCCGGCGTTGAAGGGCGTGGTGTCCAGGAGATGGTGTCTGCGCCCAGCCTGGGCTGCCTTGCGGAGCCAGACCTCCAGCCTGCCCTGGAGAAGCACGACCTGCAGGCGCCGGGCTGCCGTGCAGGGGGGCACACAGGAGAGCGCTCAGTGGGCTGGCGGATGGGGCGCCAGCGTGGACGGGAGGAGGGCTGGAGCCAGGCTGGGCCGCTGTGTGTGCGCCCACATGTGTGACAACCCTGCCGCACAGCCTCTCCTCACATGGTGTGGCAGGGAGGCCTGCACTGATAGGATGGGGGCCAGCGCTCGTCCTGGAGGTCAAGCTGGTCAGCCATTAAGTCAGGCATGGTGTCATGTGCTTCTCGTAAGCCACCAGTCCTTACACAGTGCTCGTGGCACAGAAGACCTAATGACCTATCTTAGGTCATATGTGTAGCTGAGCCATAAATCAGGAAACAGACATCCACCCGAGGGTCCAAGAAGAAGTGCCCAGGCTGCAGGCAGAGAGAAACAGCCCTGTCCAGTAGACCGTGCCCCTGGGCTGTCCCCCCTCCCTGGAAAACAGGGCCTGGCCATGGGTGGGCTGGGCCAGGAGCAGGAGAAAAAAGCAGAGAGCCCGTCCCAGGAGAGGGCCCGTGGTGCAGGAAACATGCCGCAAGCGTGTTCCCAGAGCAGAGGGCCTGGGATGGGGGGGAGATGGGGGGCAGGCTCGGCCAGGCGCCTGGATGTTGGCCCTCAGGAATCTGAGGGACCTGGGAACCTCCTTAGGGTGGCCCAACATCAGCCCTGGTCCACAGCAGAGGGTTGACATGGCACCAGGCTCCCACTGGCCACTGGTGGTGGCATCAAGGCTGTGGGGTTCCTTGTCCCTCGCTGGAGTTGGGAGAGCTAGATGGCACATTACAGTACAGTGGGGAGACTAGGGCTTGGGCCGCGGGAGCTCAGAGGCAGCAAGGGTCCTGAAGCTGCCAACACGGAGTGCTGGGGACCACCCATATTGAAGCATCACCCAGTGACTCACACGCAGTGTGCACAGTGGGTCAGAGCGAGTGGGGGAGGGGTCTTAGGACTTAACAGTCAAGGCACAGAAGTCTGTGGGACATCTCAGGCTGTCCCCTCGTGTGTGCCCCCCACCCCACCCCTGACTACAACATGAGAACTATTATTTTGAAAAGCATGGTGGGGACTGTGGTTAGAGTGTGACTCTTTCCACGTGTGGCTTCTTCCCCCTGACCCTCCACCACCTGCCACGCGGCTCCAGCCTCTTCAGTAGAAGCTGTCCCCTGGCAGGTCTTCAGATGGGTGTTCAAGCATCATGATGGAGCCTCCAGTTTTGCTGCGTGGCAGGTCTGAGAGGGAGATGCTACCTGCACGTTTGTGACAAAAATATTTAGGCCAGACGCCACAAAAGAGAAAGCTTCAGGAGGAAGGGGTGCCCCCTCGCTCCCCTTTCCTCTGGAAGAACTCGGGTTTGGCGAGAGCCCCACAGCAGAGGAGGACCTGGGTAGAGCCAAGAAGCACCAGCCATGGGCAGGGGGGACTCAGGTGGGCTCCGTGGCGACCACTCCAGGAGCTTTGATTAGCACCTTAAGCCGCTTCCAGACCTTCCAATGATACAGGCTGCTGCTTATCAGCACTGCCCGGGATGCCTCCACTGGGGCTGGCATTGTATCACAGATAAGCCGGGAAGACACTGAGCTGTCAAGTAGCAGCAGGGCCCGGGGACAGCGAGCCAGACCGGGCGATAAGCCCGAGGCCAGTGGACTGTGAACTGTGAACTGGGAGAGCTCCCCGATGGGCCGACGGTCAGGCCTGCCTTTAGCACATGGTGCGGATGGCCCTGCGCCACCCCGTCCCTGGGGAGTGGGGGGCACCTTGGCCACCAGAGACTCATCAGCCATGAGTGGGAGTCAGGGAAGGGGCTGGGCCACCATGTAACGCAGATGCAAAGCTTTCCTCCCTTTCCTCCCTTTCCTCTGTGGTCCCCTCTCCTCATAACGCACCTGTGCCCAGACACACGGAGTTCATGAAAGAATCCGGAGGTACCTCAGGACGCACAGTCTGCAGGCAGACACTGCCAGCATTGCCTCTGCCTTGTTTTCCTTCCAGGTTACTCCAGCCATGCCATCACCAAGGGCCTTTCTTTCCTCCCCTTCCCCACGAAGCCTCCTGCGGGGTCACCTCCGCCATCCTGCACAGAGCAGATCCGCTCTGGCCCAGACACACATGGCTGCCCCCTCTGCCCATGCGGTGGCCGTCAAAACAGGAGGTCCAGACAGCCACGGCTCTGCCTCCCCTAGAACACGGTAGTGTCCACACGCGCGTCACCCTGATCAAGTCCCCTCAGTGGAGGTAGGGATCCTGAGGGTCCCTGAGGAGACCCCAGGCACTTTGAGTTGTGACTGAACAGGGAGGGGGTTGTGATCAAGACGTGCCCATGGTCTACCTGGTTCTGACCCCACCAGCCGTGGGCACCGGCCAGATCACACTTGTAGGCTGCCCCTTGCAGGACAGCATGGCCACGTGACTGGTGCTGGTTCTGGTGCTGCTTTTGGGTCTGCCCTTAGAAACATCCCTTTTGTGGGATCACTGGGCTCTTTCTCTTGTGTGTGCTGGTGAAGTCATGCGCTTCAGACAGGAAGGCCCTGAGCTGAGAAGCTGCTGGAAGTAGGGTTTGTGGTCAGGTACACCAGCTTCCCACAGCAGCTGGTGAGACCTGGAGACCGGTCATAATGTGGCGGTGGTGGTGGTGGGGGGGGGAGTTGTTTTTTATAGCAGCTGGTGTTACCTGAACCGACAGGAAGGCTAATCAGGACTTAGTTTAACCAACTCGCCTACTCTAAGGCTAGACCTTTACCAAGAGCTTGTGGACCATTCTGCAGATATCACTTTGGGCATGCTCACCCCATACCACCTGTTCGCACCCTCAGACCCTGGGCTTGGAAGGGCAGGGTGTGCGTGGCAGTGTCCAGACTTGGGCAGCCACCATCCTCAGCTCTGGGGACCAGCTCATCAGGGCCTGAGCATCCCAGTCTGCCCGCCGTCCGCCTCCCCCTTCCCACAGGGTCTGTTGCTCCCGCTGGCACATTTGGGAACGTTGCTTGGTGACAGTCCCCCTGGGAATCTGGCAGCCCTGGGCTCTGCTGTTCCTCCATCACGCTGGCTGCCACCCTCCTCATCTGGCTCCTGCGAGGGAAGGCAAGGGGAGCAGACAGGGGAGGCTTCCCTGCGGGGCTTGCTGCGTCTTGCCAGAGCCCGGCCTGCGCCCTTGCTCAGCTTTCCTAGGCTCGCAGCTCAGGGGTGTTTCCAGGAGCTGAGAGAGGGCGCGGCACCATCCCCATCACAATCGGCCAGCGTTCCTGCAGCCGCTTACCAACTCCAGAACTGGCCTTTGGAAATTCCCTAAACCAGGGTGGGCTTTTGTTTTCCATCCTAAGATGGGGTATTCTTGGGTCAGACTCTAGCATTTGTTCCCCCGATCTCCAAAGGCTCAGCTGAGGGGCCACCTGTCTGGGAGCTCTGGGGCCTCTTACCTGACACTTGCATCCTGGGTTGGGAGGCAGTCTCCCCACCCCATTTCTGGATTGCAGTTTTCCCCTCAGGTAGGATGAATAGTGGGCCCCAATCATCGGAGCCTAATCCCGGGAACCTGCAGGTACGACTTTATCAGGAAAAGGGGGCATGTGGGCAGAAGACAGTTGAGCGCTTTATGATGGTGCTGATGGGTCGGTGTGTGCACTACACGTGATCACTGTCCTTGTAGCAGTGCAGCAGAGGGAGTGGTGACGCGCACGGGGCAGCCCCATGACAACAGAGGCAGACAAGCAATGTGGCCATAGCCAGGGGGATGCCTCGGGCCCTCAAAGCTGGGCGAGATGGGAAGGGTCCTGGAGTCCCCGGGGGACAGCGTGGCCCTGGGACAATTCAATGCTGGTTTCTGCTCCAGAGTTGGGAGAAAACATGCTCCCGTGACTTTAAGCCCCGGGCCCCGTGGTTGCTGCAGCGGCCTCAGGACACGAGTGACCTCCTTAAGAGAGGGCCCCGGGTCCACAGGTATAAGGCTCCTTCTAGTTTAAATCAGCCCAGCGGAAGTTGAGGATCCCTGTGGCAGGAGCTGTCCTACGTGCTGAAACAGATCCTGTAGGCAGGCGCTCTGAGCCTAGGAGGACGGATGGACTGAGGGAACGGAAGAGGGGACGGTCACCTCTCTGTCCACCAGGTAGGCATAAAGACAGCAAAGTCTCTGCCAGGACAGCAAGGCCCATGGGCCCTGTGGGGAGAGTTCCCAGGCTTGGTTGGGGGCAGTGGGAGGCAGTGCACGGTCCCTGGCACAGGTGCATGGTGGGTGTGCCTGCGAGAAGGGGCCTTCATGCTGAGATTCTGGTGAGGCGAGTCTACCCCTGAAGCCTCTGTCTCTGCATCTGTAAAGTGGGCATATTCAAACAGACACAGCTGCTTGGGTTACGTTAGGACTGTGTGAGAAGGGCTGGCCCAGGCTGGTGTCCTCTGCGCTCAATAAATGCTATTTGTGGACCAGTCCATCAGACAGATCGGGAGCCCTGCTACAGAAGGACGTTTTTGACCTTGTCTCCTGAGAGCAGTTCCTGAACCTTCTCAAGGACTGACCTGCAGTGCGAGGCACTTTCACATCACATGCCTGCCCCTCAGGGGGTGCAGGGCTGGAGGGACCCACAGAGACCTGGCCTCTGAGGACTGCTGTACCCACCTGTCCCTGCTTTCCCCTCAGAGGGCCTGGCCGGGGCCCTTGGCCAGGGGGCGTCACAACACTCCAAAGCCCTGAGGACAAGGGGTGTCGCCAGTGTCCTCCTCATGATCATGAGACAGGTGGCACCCTCTGTGGTGCAGCCCCTGCACTCACCACCTTTGGGCGTCACCTCCCGACTTGACACTCTCAAGAATCGTGATGGAAAGGCAGCACCCGCCCCTGACTGCCCAGGGATCATCAGCGTGGCTAATTTGATTTTCTCCAGATGGACGGCTCTGATTCCAGGAAATGATGAAGAGTGGCCGACCAGAACCTCCCGTGAAAAAGCCCGCAGAATGACCGGCCCTCCCTCCAAATGCAATTCGTTCTACACAAAACACAACAGCCCCCTCCCCCTCAGCTAGGATTGGTCTCAGGACAGGGAAATGCCCATGGGCTCTTTTCTGAAATTGTGAAATTCCTGGGAGGCACAGGGATTTCAGCTCTTGGGGTCCAGCCCTCCTTTTATGGCCTGAGACTTAGAGGGACAACAGGATTAGCCCAGAACACAGCTGCCCCAGCCCGGGGCCGGCCCCTTGTGGAGCGGCTGCGCTCAGTGGCTGGCTGCCCTGCCGGCAGGAGCGCGGATCTGATAAATGACCCATGCCTCGGCCAGAAATAGGTTAATGTATCATCTCATCCGGCTATTGGCATTCTTGTGGTGGAGGGGAAGGCGGAGGAAGAGGCTCTCAGAGGGGCCTCCTAGCTTCGATCAGCAGAAGAAACCCCACGTCCTGTATGGTGCCAGCCTGCTCCCCCTGCCTGGAAGGCCCTCTCCACCACATGATGCCAGGGAGAGGCCGGGGTACCCTGTGTATGCATCTCCCAGGACGGTGTCAGGTGGGTCCTCCTCAAAGGCCCATGTGTCCAGGAGTGGGCTGGGCAGCCTCTGTGGCCCACTGAGGACTGAGACTGAGGGTCCCCCACGGGGGAGGCTCCGTGAGGTCCCCAGAGCACCAGTGTAGCTACGCTTCTAGTTTAAGGAACACAGAGTCCCCTACGTTCTCCCTTCCTTTAACAATCAAACACCTACGTTCTCTCCTGGATAAAATCGGACACTTGATTTCGCAGCAGATGAGCCTGTAGACAGACGACAAATACAAGGGTGGACTGCGTATTAAGCAATGGACAGGCTGAAGGGACTTAACGTGTGTGTCTCATGACTATGACTCGGTCATAGATGAGGCCCAGAGTCCCAGGGGTGGGGGGCCTTTGGGGCCAGGTATTCATCATGAACAATTGGCAGGTGTTTCCATAGACGTCTGACAACTAGGACCCTTGAAAGTAAGCTTCCCTCGTGTCAGGTGAGGAGGTAGCGGTCACATAGGCTTGATGTTTATGACCTTGGAGAAGAGATGCCCTGTGTCCATCTGGTAACCCAGGACACCCTACAGTTAACATGAGGTTGCTCCTCCAACCATGGAGACGCACAGTGTTTGCTGCTGGTTCTGGGACCTCATTACTTGCATCGTCCTTGGATCCTGCCCTCAATCCCGACCCGCCGGGGCCCGTGACCTGTTTCCACACTCCACCCAAGCTGCTGACTGCGCAGCTCCTGCGTGCAGGCACTGTGCCTGGGGCCACCCTTTGGGAGGGCCTCGCAATCTGGGACAGGCTGCCAGAGGCAGGATGGGCCCTAGGAGACACCTGAGGCCGCTGGGACCTACCCTCCGCCCTCCAACGCTGCTGGTCCTGCGTCCCCTTCCCCTCTGTCTCTGTGCTGCCACTGTGGGACTCACTCACTCATGACCACGCGGGGCTGACCAGGGCTGGCACAGGCTAGGGTATACTATGCAGGTCTCTTTAGGTGACAAACGGTCTCCCGGCTGCAGGAATGGGTGTTTCATGCACGTCTGTCAATCACAGCACATCTCCTTGGTGACAGAGGCACTGTGAGTGTGTGTGTGATGTAACAGGGCTAATTAGGAGTCTTCCAGCAGGGGAAGCTTCATCTTCCACTGGGGTCAGAGGTGCTGGTGGTGGAACTGTCCATGGAATGAGCCCAGGGCGAGGAGGGAGAGGCAGCCGGAAGCCCCAGGCCCGGGTGGTGGGTTGACAGAGACGGTCACAGAACATGGCCCTCTGAGCCGGCCACCATGGCTCCTTGTATAGGCTACCCTCTCCCCCTCCCTCCAGAGGTGGGTCTCAGTCTCCCCTTCTGGACTCTAGATAGACTGGCTTCCCAGTTTATTTCACCTGCAGAATGCAGAGGTGACATTATGGGGCTGGTAAGGCCAGCCCACAAGTCACTCGAAGCCCCCGCCCTGTCCCATTGCCTCTGGAAGCCCCAGAATACCTACTTTGTGCTGCGGGGGGGGGGGGGGACACCTAAAGAGGGCCAGGGGACCAGCTTTCCTGAGTGCCTACTGTGGCACTGGCATGTGGATAGAGTCCCCAAGCCCCTTGGTGCCACGTGGTGCCCTGGGCCAGCCTGCATTCCTGACTTAGAGAATCCTGAGCTATGATGAGTGGTGTGTTTTGAGCCACTGAGTTTTGGGGTAACTTGTTATGCAGCAATAAGTAACTGGAGCAACGTTATTGAGGGCCGGCTGCTGGCCACACTTTCTCTGGCAGAACCCGCCCTTTTTTGGGGGGGGTTGGCAGGCTGAGTGGTGAGGGCCCCTCGGTCTCCTTCCAGCCTTTGTCACCTGCCGCCTGCTGTCCTGTGTGCCTGCCAAGGTGGCGGCTGCTGCGAGCGGGTGGAATCCCATCCGTCTCCGTCACTCACGGCACCTGGCTTGGCATCTCCCACCGTAGGTATCAGGGACGGTGGCCAGGCTGACATGATGGGAACAGTGAACCCAGAAGGCTTGTCTGGAGGGAGGGGTTTTCCTTGTGTGGGGGAAACGTCCCCACGGGGCACCTTGGTGTCAGCCAAAGCCACGGAGTTGGGGGACGGGGCTGTGGCCGGAAAATCAAGGCAGAGCAGCTGCTCAGAGAACCAGGCGCCCAGAGATTGAAAAGTCCATGGGGCGGGGCTGCCAGAGAGGACCAGCCCTGCAGCGCTGCCAGGACCTAAGAGCGTGTCTGTGTCCCTGTCCATGGGAGTAGGCGTGGGCTCTGAGCAGCTGCCGGCTCCGGACTGGCGTCCTCAGGGTTGGTGGACAAACCGAGGATGTTCACAGGTAGACACTGTCCCAGCCGGGCGGGCACGCAGCTGGCATCCTGGGTGGAGCAGGAGCATGTCCCGGTCCGGTGCTGGCGGAGGTCACCGCGATGGGAGGAAAGGCCGCCCCTTCCCAGGTCCGCTTATGTTATTGGCAAAATTAAACTCTGCTCTACGTGGTTTTTTTTTTTTCTTTCTTTTTTTTTTCTGAAGCTGGAAACGGAGGCAGTCAGACAGACTCCCGCATGCGCCCGACCGGGATCCACCCAGCATGCCCACCAGGGGGCGATGCTCTGCCCCTCCAAAGCGTCGCTCTGTTGCGACCAGAGCCACTCTAGCGCCTGGGGCAGAGGCCAAAGAGCCATCCCCAGCGCCCGGGCCATCTTTGCTCCAATGGAGCCTCGGCTGCAGGAGGGGAAGAGAGAGACAGAGAGGAAGGAGAGGGGGAGGGGTGGAGAAGCAGATGGGCGCCTCTCCTGTGTGCCCTGGCCGAGAATTGAACCCGGGACTTCCGCACGCCAGGCCGACGCTCTACCACTGAGCCAACTGGCCAGGGCCTGCTCTACGTGGTTTTAAGTTAATAATAGACTTTTGTTTTAGATCAGTTTCAGGTTTGCAGAGAAATTGCATCCCAAGTAGGGAGAATCCCCCTTTCACCACCACCCAGATCCCCCCACCCCCGTTATAACCTCCAGCATTATTATAGTATTGTTGGTTTGTTACATTCGATGAGCCGGTTCCGATACGTGATTAGTAACCAAGTCTGTACTTGATGTCAGAGTTCATGCTGTTGTTCAGACTGTGGGCCTGGACAAAGGTGTGATGTCACATGTCTTCTGCGACCGCTGTGACCACTTCGAACAGCATCGTTTCACTGCCCAAGTGCCCCCTGTGCCCGCCTGTTCACCCTTCCCTCTCGTCTACCCCAGGAACCCCGGTCTTTTACTGTCTTTGCAGTCTGGGCTCCTCTAGAACATCATAGGGTGGGAGTCACATGGAACAGCTTTCTCAGAATGACTTCTTGCACTTGGAAATGTGCATTTGAGACAGTTCCTCCCTGTCTCTTCCTCGCTCTACGTAATTTATTAGTATCTCCTCCTGCCCTTGTTTCCCAGACGCCGGCTCCGACATCCCTGTGTGGAGTGGCTCGGCACCAGCCCCGTCCCAGGGGGTCTAGTAGGAGAGGGGTCCGAGCCCAGTCCTACCCTCCTCCCCAAGGTCTCTCATCCATCCCACACCCACTCCCCATAGCCCTGACCTCGGGATCTTGGGGGGGGGGTCCCCTGAGGGGACATGGGTCTGTATGTTGTATGTTAGAAAGATCCAGATGACTTCCCGTTTCCATGGTAACGTCTAGGTGCACAGGAGGGATCAATGGATGCTTTTCTCAGATACATCTTGCTCGCCTCTGCCGTCCCCAGGCTCCCCTCGCCACTTGTCTCATCCTCACACCTGCCCTCTCAGTCTGTGTCACCAAGTTGATTCGCTGCCCCCACCGGCCGAGACCCGTGCCCATGCTGCCTCCCTGTCTGCGTGCGGGGACCCACCCGCCAGATTGGTGAGTTGGGAGTTTGAGTCTCGGAGTCCACTGCCTTGTCAGGAATATTAAACAGGGTGCGTGATGCGTGTCTCTCAGGGTCCTGCAGTGTGGATGTAGACCATGTCCAGAAGGGCTCAGTGTGGATTGCTGATAAATGCTGCCCCCCCCACCTCTTCTTAGTGAGCAAGCTAACCTGCAGCCAAGAAAGTACCATCTGAACTCAGTGTGGGCAGCCTGGGCTGCAGAACACG
Source organism: Saccopteryx leptura (assembly GCF_036850995.1). Lineage (NCBI taxonomy): Eukaryota > Metazoa > Chordata > Mammalia > Chiroptera > Emballonuridae > Saccopteryx > Saccopteryx leptura. The sequence goes on along the minus strand of NC_089507.1, from coordinate 145,204,748 downwards.
TGGCTACCTGTTCCCTGTCCACCCTGGACACTCCGCCAAGCACACACACATTCACACATATGTGCACAGACAGAACACACGTACATGCAAACACACATATGCAGGGAGGCAGGGCTAACACATACCTAAAACACACAAGTGCAAACACAATAGTAAATAATCACAAAGTCACAAACCGACTGAATCTGAGGAGGCGGAATTTACAAAGCCAGGCAGAGGTTCAGAGCGAGGAGCTGTGACGCTCCGTGACCATTAGGTGGAAAGAGACCTGCCTGTTTGTCCTGGCTGACTCCACCTTGTGGGGACAGAGGCCTGAGGGTCAGACATTTCCATGGCCTGAGTGCACTGGAGGCTTCAGCCCCTGGGCTCCCTGGCTGCCTGAGTCAGGCTTGGGTCAGAACCCTGGCCCACCCCGACTGCCTTACGTGACAGCGATGAACTGTGATCGCTGGTGTCACGTGGCTGATGGTCGGTGTGGCCAGAACCTGCTCGAAGGGTCTCAGGGGTGATGAGTATGTCCTGCCCAGGACCTCTGCTGAGGGTTCTCAGTGTGTGGGGAGCATGAGGGCTGTGCAGGGTTTCGCCGTCTCCAAACGCAGCCTCCTGAGGGCAGTGTGGCCCCCATTTCTCAGCAGGGAACCCCCAGAGAGCAGGCAGGTCACAGCCATGCTGGGACTAGACACACTGTCCTAACTTGCAGAGTGGCCCCGCTGGGCAGAGCCTGAGATCTGCGCTGAGGGTGGAGGCCCCATGTGGCCCTCAGCCGATCCCTGCCGACTGGCCATGTACCAGTCTTCCCGAGTCCCCAGTCCTGAGAGCCGGCTCTGACCCCACTCCGGCCACACCAGCGTGGAGCCCTGAGTTCCATCCCCTGCACTCGTCTTGGCCATGGGCTGTCCCATCCTGGGTGCTCCCAGCCCGGCCTCTCCTTCTCGCACTGCCCGGCCCGGAACCCACGTCTGTCCCCTGTCTCTCGACAGCACCTAAATATGTGCAGGGCTGTGGGGTGGGCGGATTTGAGGACACTGCTGTCTTCGGATGAGTCATCTGAAGCAGAGAGACTTGCTGGCTCCCTGCCTATGGCAAACTAGGCCTGGATTTACAAACTGCAGCTAATTGGGTTGTTTCCACACATGCAGAGGTTTTCACTGAAGTGGCTTTGTACCGTCACCGAGTGGGCAGAGGGAAGATTGGCCGCTGAGCCGCAGGTAAATCGGGGACACTGGAGCCAGGCATCCCAGGGGAGGGCAGCGTGGTGAGAAGGGCACCAGCACCTTCTGTCGCAACCCTCTGTCTGACGCAGCCATTTTCACTCCCCTCCAGAGGGGACACTGAGGGTCAATGCGATCAGCACCCCCTGCCCCTATAATTCACAGGATTAGCAATTTCCCCATCCTGCACTGAAGCCCAGGGATGCAGGTTCCAATACCTGGTTGCCACCAACTACCCTTGTCCATGTCTAATGGCGGCACACCAGTAGGGTTGGTTTGTCTGACACCCTTTAAAAAGAGATCATGCTCAAGTATCTCACTTTCTCCAAGGAGAACGGGTTTAGGAGAGGAGAGACAGGAAAGGTGAGCTGGCTGCAGACTGACATCAGAACAAGCTTCACCGGGTGCTGGGCTGAGAGGCATCCTTTAAGAACCCACGTGACTGTAGCAGACACGCCCAGTGCGCCTGTGCTCTATGCCCGGTGTTGTCTTCGGAGCTAGAGGCAAGACCAGCGTGGGCTCCTCCTCACCAAGCATGCACCCTATGGGATGAGCGTAGGGGTTGCAGGCAGACACAGACCCACAACCCTGCGTGTGCCGGCAGGTCTGGAAAGGAAACTTCTACCTTTCTGTGGAAGTTTCCAGGGGCTCATGCAGATGCGGGGTGGCCACATGTTTCCTAGGGGACAGGGCAGTCCTTCCATGGCCTGGAACCCATGAGCAGGAAGGAGGGTTCTTCCAGGGAGCAGGACAAGATCCTTACAGGCACCCACCGCAGTGAGATGGGCAGACTGACAGTGAGAGGTGGGGGAGGCCAGGGGCTGGGGGCTGTGCCGGGCAGGTAGGTCCTCACGTTGGCCTTGCAGCAGAGGGGGAGTTCATCCCCCTTGACCCCATGTCCACCTGCTGGATCTGCAATGACCTTGCTTGACCTTAGAATGTGGTGAACGTGACAGTGAGCTGTTCTTATTCTGAACCTGCATCTCTGGGGGCCTGTATGTCTTCTCGTCCCTCTCTGGTCACTCTGTCTCTGTCTGTCTGTCTCTCTGATTCCTTGACAGTCACTGAGCAAGCCCAGCTACACAATCCAAAGCCATCCTTGAGCAGTGGCCCCAGCTGACCCACCAGCAGACATCAGCCGAGCCGGGCCCCCAGGAGGACTGCCCAGTTGACTCACAGACACAGTCAAGAACAGGAGATAGTTGTTATTTTAATAACTCCTAAGTTTTGGAGTGGTTTGTTAACCTGTAATAACCATTTCATCTATGCAGGGAAGAAGTCGGGACAGTCAGAATTGTAGGTCACAGTCAGAAGCTTGCATTTTATCTTGGAGGCCAAGGGCAGCCAGTGAAGAATCGTGTGCAGGGTGCCATGTGATTCAACTGGTGTTCTAGAAAGATAAGCCCCTGAGGCATCAGAGAGCAGCAATTGTGAAGGAGGTTCTCATTTCTAAATTCACAAACGATGTCACCAGCAGGCCGCCAGGAAGTCATGCCTGACCCCTTTGTCTCTGTCAGCTGCTAAGGAGTTCATTGTCCCAGTTTTATCAGTCTTGCTAGGTCTTAGATCCTTGAGCTTTTGGGGTTCTCTGAATATGAAGTCAAAACTAAGGCCCTAGATCTCATGAAGATGAATAAATATTTATTAATCCAATCAACATACAACATCATCCACCCATCATCTACCCACCATCCACCCATCCACCCATCCATCCATCCATTCATCTACCTACCCATCCATCCATCCATCCATCCATCCATCCATCCATCCATCCACCTTCCCATCAATCCGTCATTCACCCATCCATCCATCCCCATCCACCCACCCATCCACCCATCCATCCACCCATCCATTCATCCATCCACCCACTCATCCATCCACCCATTCATTCACCCATCCACCCACCCATCATCTACCCACTGACCCATCCACCCACCCACCCATCCACCTACCCATCATCCACTCACTCATCTACCCACCCATCCACCCCTCATTCACTCATTATCCAGTGTTTCTTCTTTTAATGAATACATTCTTTGTATATGTCCAGCTAAGCGCAGCCCCTCCATTGCTCTTGAGACCTCACCTCCCTCACCTCCTCAGAGACTTTATTTTCCAGACACTCTGAATCCTGCATTGTCAATTTTCTCTTTTTCCTGTTACATTTCGAACAGAAGAGAAAAGCATGATTTAGTTCTTTATCCTCAAAGACCCTCTCTGACCGCCTTTACCCCGCAGCCTGCCCCAGCAGCTGGTCCCTCTCGCCCCCTTGAAAGAGGAGTTCATACTTATTACTCCCCCTTTCTCCCAGTCCCCGCATAACGAGAAAAGTGGTCTCGGTCCAGGTCGGACCCTAGGTCAGTAATGGCCTGTGTTAACGACTTATTTACTGAGTGAGTAAGCGAGCAAATGATACCTTGCATTGGCTAAGCACCTACCATGGGACATGATCAAACTCAACAGACTCTCCTTGCCTGAGAGTGCTTCCCCCTAACTTGCAGAGGGTGCAGTCCAGGTGGCCACATGTGACTGGGATGCCACACACCGTGGTGCTGAAGAGGGGCTGCCTGAGTGTTGCTGCAGGAGGGGCGCAGGGCTCCCCCCTGTCCTCCGTCATTTTGTGGAGGAGACTCACGTCTCAGAGGAGTGGGCACGGCTTGACTTAGTGCCAGGGACTGCTTTAGACAAAGATCTGGGCTTATTGTTAGCAAATGCGATCACTGCTTCCAAAGAGGGTGTGGGGATGTCGGTGACTTCTCTGGATCCGACCTCTTGCCTGCAGAAAGGGGACTCAGAATGGACTGTGGCTCCATCCGGTCCTGACCCATCTGTGGGGATGTGGGATGACATCCGTTCACCTATCGGCCTCGCGGCTTCCTGCTCTTTTCCAAAGTCCTTCCGTGTCCCTCCTCCTGACTTGTCAGCCTCCAGGCAGCTCAGCCTTAAATGCAAGTTGTCGGGGCCATCTCAGCCCCAAATCTGGGCTGGAGGGAGAACCATACTGAATATTTCATTGCTGCTCGGGCGGCTCCTGCTGAGCCCTGCCTGGGTCAAGATCAGTTCTGGGACCACTGCGTCCTTTAATAATTGCTGCCCTCCCAGTCTCCTCAGAGGGTTCAGAAGGAGGCTCCATTTCATCCCATTAATATTAATTTGTTTTCTGTGGGGGCTTGTTCTAATGACATATTTTCTTGTTAAATATTCATGCTGGAGGGAGCTGGGTACTGCAGACTGACTCTTCCTGAGGAAAATTGGAGCAAATCACCATTAGCCGTTATTGACCATTGTCCCTGATTTGTCTCCCTGCCCTTTGAGAGATGGCCTCCCCTCCAGAGAAGGTCTGTTCTGGTTCCCCTCACTGTCCTTGGCTCGCTCCCCACCCCCCAGCTGTGCCAAAGGCCATGGGACTGGACACAGTTGTGGACGGAGTGCAGGCTGCGGAAATGCCTGTGGCCAAGACTTTGTTGCCTCTTCCTGCTTACGCCTTCCTTCCTGTTGTCTTTGCAAATAGTGGACTGTCACATGGAAGGGAAGGGGGGGGGGGGGTCACAGACCAAACTTTCGTTCTACAGATAAGGGATGAGATGTGGAGGAAACTGACCCAGCCACACTGTGACTGGAGAGGGGCTGGGAGAAACACCCAGGCACTCACGACTATTCATAGATGCAAAACTCGTCTTCTGCATGGTACAGGTTGCTCTATTGTGCCATGGTTAGAGCCCCACACCGACCCTCAGAGTCCACCTGCGCATCAAGTCATCTCAGACAGCAATCAGTTGGCAGGGATTTAACTGACCACCCACAGGCTCCTGAACACTGCTGCAGGCACAGGGACAGAGGAGCCCGACACCAGCATCTTACCTGACACAGGACTCGTTCCGGGTCAGGTGGGCTGGAGGAGAGAGAGTACTGTGCCAATAGTGTGTCGGTCGGTTCTGCTTGGACCAGACCGAGCTAGGCTTTATTGACTGCCTCCTCCCTGGACTCGAGCCAACACCCAGGTTTAGCTGATGAGGACTGGGGTCGACCCTCCAGCACAGACGACTTCTTGAGAACTCAGGGAACATGCGAAGCTGGGAATCTCACAGCGTGGAGTCGCTGTCACCCCTGTCTGGTCTAGAACCTCCCATTCTTTGGTCACTGTTATTATAGTCCACTTGTCAGTTCCTTCCTCAGACACCACGTCAAAGGAACCCATGAGGAGTGGCCACCTGCTGTCGAGAGGGGACAGTGCAGGCCCAGCTGCAAGGCAGCTGGTGGGGCCCTGGTTTCTGTCTGCCTCATCACGACTGCACAAAGCCAGGCACCCCAGGGCAGAGGTGGCGAGGGTTTGCACAGTGACAACCAGTCATTTACCTTCTGATTTCTCCTGCTGCTTCCACTGGGGCTGGAGGGTCCCCTCAGCCAAGAACAAAACGGAAGCATGCTGTCAGAGCTTGGTCTCGATGGAGGGCTTCCTCTTGGGGCCGACGTTCTGCGTTCACTTGGCTGATTAGTGAGTCCCTTAGAAGCTCTTCTCTGGGGATAGCTGTCCTGTGCGGCCACATTCTGTCTTGCTCTGATGTCTATTACCTCAGGGTGTGATATTTTGCGATTTTGTTTCTAAATAAGTGGGTGATATATATGAAGTCTGGATGGTTCTACGTGGTTGTGGGGCCCTAGGGCTTGGAAGACCCTGGCAGTGAGTCCTCTGTGTTGGCCGCTGTTGCTCCGAGCCTCGCTGTCACTGCCCCTCAAGCCCTATGGTTTCCCGCACACACAAAGAGTGGCTTATCTGGGCACGTTCCCCACTGCCTTCAACTGTGGCTCCAGGATACAGAAAGAAAAGTGGTGCCCGCTGATGGGATATGTTTAGGTTGCCCCCATTTCAGCCATGGTTTTGTCTCTCCAGCCAGTGATATACCTGGGACTCACCTCCTCCTGATGAGGCATTTAACACTCAATTTCCAATTGTTCCCCTGCAGGCCCCGCGGGACCCAGTGTGGCGAATTTACTCTGATCATTACAAATTACAATGGCAGACTGGCCGAGCACCTGTTAGATCCCAGGCATTTCCCCAAAAGAGAGTGTAACTGGGAGTCACTTTCCCAGCCTTCCATAGGAGGGTCTCTTTTTCTTAAATTGTAGCAAAATACACAAACATGAAATTCATCATCTTATGCATTTCCTAATGTACAGTTCGGTCATAACGCTGGGTCACCGATCTCTGGAACCTCTCATCTTGCAAAGTGAAACTGTCCCCATTAAAGCAGCAACTCCCCGCTCCCTCCCCCAGCCCCGGCTCCCACTGTCCACTTTCTGTTTTTATGACTTGGACGGCTCTTGAGACCTCATATGGAGGAACCAGGAAGTTTTTGTCCCTTTGTGGCTGGCTTATGTCACTCCGCAAAAATGTTCTCACGGTTCATCCACGTTGTAACCTGTGCCGGAATGTCCTTCCCTTTTATGGCTGAGTGAGAGTCCGCCGTCTGGACGGACCTAGTTTTGTTTGTCCATCCATTTGTCCATGCACACTTCGGGCTGCTTCTGCATCTTGGCCATTGTGAATCACGCTGCTGTGAACAGGGTCATGCCAATGTCTCTTTGAGGTCCTCTTTTCCATTTTGGGAGGATATATATCTAGAAGTGGAAAATTCTAGACCAGATAGTAATTCCATAGCTAAATTCTTGATGGATTAACTGTATTGTTTTCTGCTATGGACACTCTGTTTCCTGTTCCCACCAACAGGGCACAAGGTACAATTTCTCCACATCCTCATCCCTGTTATTTTGATCGATCGGCTGATTATTTGAAATAATCAGTATCCTCTTGGGTGAAAGGTGCATGTAAAATTCTTCTGCTTGGTGGGGGTGTTGAGAGCAGCTCCCTCCGGCAGGAACAGGGGACAACAGGGGTCAATAGGGGAGTGGATTGGCAGGGGATATGGACTGGTCACTGCACCTCAGCCCAAGACTATGAAACTCAGGCCTTTGTCCACAGGCTGACGTGAGGGGCAGAGGGGAGACCAGAGAAGGTCCATCTGCTCCACACACTTGAGCAACTTGCTGGCAGCTGGGGTTGGAGGCAATGCCATGACCCCTCACTGTACCACACTGCCCATCGGTATTTGTGACACACGTCAGCCTGTGCCTCGGTGAATGTAGCCTTTCAGAAACGAGTGTCTTTTTCCTCCACAAGGTGGGGGTCGCAGGTGCATAACAGGGCTGCTGTGTGTGTTGAAGGGCACCAGAAGGGTGACCCACAGACAGAGCCAAGCCATGGCCTCTGTACACAGTGACCCCAGTGCTCTTGGGGCCATGTGGAGGTCCAAGGAGCTGGACACGGCCATGCTGCCACCAGGTGCCGTTACTGTGGGGGCCCTGTGGACCTGGGACAGAGTGTCCTGGACTCATTCCTAGGGAAGGAAAGGAGGTGTCCATGGGTCTCATGTCACCTAGAGGTAGGCCCAAGCTGTGGGAGAGCCTGGGAGAGAAATCACCCCTCAGTGACACATGTCCCTCCTTTATAAAGGGGGCAGTGGCTGTACCCGAGGCGAGTGCCACCAAGGGCTCCTTCAGAAATGGGATCTGGTGGGGCAGACCCCCCAGCTCACAGCTCGCTCTCTGTTTTGCACTTTTAGAAAAGGCACTGAGCTGGCTCCCTAGAATCTTATCCCAGCTCTGATACCACCCACCTAGCTCTGTGAGTGACCTTGGACCAATGGCTCCATGCCCACGAACCTGTCTCCACGGCTATGCTGTGGAGATGACAGCGCCCACTCCGAGGTGTCTTGAGGATAAAATGAGAGCATGTGTGAGCCTCCTGGAGCAGAGTCGCTGATGCGTGAGTGCACAGCAGTCTCAGTCACTGTCCTCCAAGTCTTTAACCTATGACACAACCGTGACCCAGTCCTCTGGGTCTCCTTGCACCTTGTGTTGCATTCTGGGCAAAAGATGGCCCTGTCAGGACACTTCCAACTTTCATACTTGGTTTTATTTGATAAAGATTTATTCCCTAAATGACCTGAGTTAAACAGAATTTTGCAATTAGCTCCTTATTGTCACTGTGATGAAGGAATTGGAGATTTTGTTTTCCTGTCACCATTTTTATGTTTCCTGGAGCACCATCCTGAAGGTTGCCACTTACTCTCAGGTAACGATGCAGAATGACACAAGCTAATTGCACACCATGTCACCTCCAATCCGCAGAGTCTCACAGTCTATCATGATGAAGCCCTGTGTTTCACAGAGGGAGCGACTGGTGAGTCCCGGGTTAATTACGCATGCGTTTAATGGAACCTTGGCGTGGGGGCTGGGGTGTAGTGGGCAGGTGAGCCGGGAGGTGCGGGAGTGAGCAGTGGAGTCAACTCGTCCCCCATCGCCTGGTACTCATAGTCCCACACTTGTCACCTGCTGCCTGTGCATGAGTTGGTCGCATTTATAAAAAATCCTTTCCCTTTGCAAAGCTACTTATACCACACAGAAGGTATCCACAGAGGGCGTCTCATTTGATTCACCGGTCAACTTGGCAATGGGCAGACTAAGGAACACTTCCTGTGGTTTTTTACAAATGAGGAAACGAAGGCTCAGAAAGATCAAACCTGGACCACGGTTGTGAAGCGACTGTCTGGCTAAACCAGGACTCAAACCCACATCCTTGGACTTGGAACTTGGATCTTTCCAGGCCCATATCACTCCGAAGCAATGGGAAGTCACACCTCTGTCCCAGACCACATGGGTGCCATCTTCTCTCTGTAATGCATGCTGTCCCTTCTATTACTTAATCTTTTAAGTGATTTCTAATTTTTGTTTTAATTTTTCCTAAGTCAGAAGCGGAAAAGCAGAGAGACAGACTCCTGCATGTGCCCAACCAGGATCCACCTGGTATGCCCACCAGGGGGCGATGCTGGAGCCATTCTAGCGCCTGAGGCAGAGGTCATGGAGCCATCCTCATCTCCTAGGCCACTTTGCTCCAATGGAGCCTTGGTTGCAGGAGGGGAAGAGAGAGACAGAGAGGAAGGAGAGGGGGAGGGGTGGAGAAGCAGATGGGCGCCTCTCCTGTGTGCCCTGGCCAGGAATTGAACCCGAGACTTCTACACGCTGGGCCGATGCTCTACCACTGAGCCAACTTGTCAGGGCCTAATTTTTTTTTATATTCCCTGATATCACCATGCAGTACACGGATTACAGCTGACCGCCGTCTGTTTAAGGTCACCATGGGGACCCTCATTATTGTGTGAGTTTGGTGCTGTCACCAGCTCTCATTGGGTGGAATTTGTCCCCATACGATCGGCATCTGATCAGCGTTCCCCCAGCCCAGTCCTGGGTGGCTGTCCCTTCTCATTTTTCTGAAGGTCAATGATTTTTCTTGCTCTCAATTGCCAGTCTTGACATTGCTGTCTGTTGTCTGATACCTGCTGCCCGAGGGGCCAGGTATGTGGGTGTGTGCCCACAGTGTGGACACTGCACCAGCGGGGTTGACGCAGCCCCGGCACCACTCCACTGGCTGACGGCGTCAGTTCGTTCTCTGCAGAAGTGTGCAGTCCCCCTGGCTCTAGTGTTGGGTCTCAGCTGAGTCCTTCCCGGCCGAGGTCCCTGAGCATGGACGTTCTGGTCCTTGTCTCTGTGGTGTCATGAACTGCGAACGGAGAAGCGCCTTATTAGTAAGGAGGTGACAGCTGATGGCTGAATGCCACCCACCGTCTGCGTCTGTGGCTGGATGGTCCCGAGTTTGAGGGGAGTTTGAGGCTGCTGCAAGCCCTGTCCCTCGGGGTGGGATCAGCGCAGAAGGGAAGGGACAAGACTGGCCTGTGTTGTGTCTCCCTGCAGGGCCGCTCCATCAGAGAACACACAGCCTTTAATGGTAGCTTTCAGTCCTGGTGACTGCACCCAGGAGGGTGGGGACACAGCCACGAGATCCTCTCATCCCACCGGTCACTCGTAGGTCTCCGACCGTAGCTGGAGACGGTTTGTTCATGGGAAAGTGATGGGGTGGGGGCTCGCCGCCCAGAAACAGCAGCTTCTTCCCACAGGTGCTCATACCTGCTGTCCCTGCTAGGGTTCCCCAGGGCTCAGGCAGAGAGCAGCGGTGACATTTCGGTGCCCTGTGACGTGCTCAGCGCACTGCCGGACAGCCTGACCCATGGAAGCCCAGGGACATGCGCACACATTTTGCTTTGGGGAATGTGTTGGTCTTGGAGCCCAGGAAGGGCCCTGTGGCCATAATGTCCTTTTGAGGGTGGCAGGGGAAATGTCAGGAGAGTTCATCCCCTGTCCTGTTGACCTCCTGGACCTCTGTGTCCAAGGACGGGACAGGACTCCTCTTCCTTTGTCAGGAAGCATCTCTTATTCACTACCCATTGGCCCCCCTGTGGATGTGTGGCTTTGTAGACGACACACTGATTTCCGGGTCCAGACGTGTCCATCTTGGGCTCATGTTGGGAAGGTTATTACGTCTTCATAAGCCTCATTTTGTTCAGTGTGAAATGAAGTTAACACCTGTTTTTCAGGGTTTTTTTCTTGATTACTGCTAGGCCAGTCTCTTCGATAATGTGATTTTGAACAACTGGCTCTTTCCAGTCGACTCATGGTCACTTACTTGCAAAGGGACAGTCTTGAAATTTGTGTTTCACGTAAATCTGTTCTTGGTTCCAAACATGAACAGCAATGGTCAATCCTGTCTGGCATTCAACCAGCGTGTTTGCCCCTTTGCCGACAGGCACACCCATGCCGTGACTGGTCACCCACGGTCAGCCAGCAGCACTGTGGCAAGGGCCCGTTTCCCAGCGCAGTAGCTGCGTTTACTCAACATACAATGATCATCGCTTTCATGGGAACCCGGAAAGGTCAGACAACTGCCACTGCATTAGAGTCTTAGTTACTGCTGTTCACCACACTGCTCATGCTGTGCGGGGGCTGCTCCATCTGTCCAGCACCAGGGAGTGACCAGGCGCTGTCCTGAAGGACACTGCAAATAACTGAAGTTTCCCTGTTTGACCAGCAAAACTGAAACACCCACACGTGCCGTTTTGAACTTTGAATGGGAACATTTCCCACATGGGTTGCATGCCCTCTTGTCTTCAGAATAGGGGGAGCATCATCTGACGGCTCACAGGGGATGTGACAGACCCCGACATGCCGTCCGGTGCAGCAGAGAGGCCTCGGCGGCTGTGGGACTTGTTTATCCTGCGGATGACCTGGGCACCGGACGCTTTCTGCAGTTCATCATGAGCGAGGGGGACGCTTTCTGTGTCCCCCTCGCTCATGATGGGCCATTGGCCTCGTGTGCTGATTTATGGGTGGTGGGCGGGAAGAGACTCAGGTGCGGAGACCAAGAACACTGTCAGCAGGAGTTCGCCTGCCATCGGGGTGGGGAAGGTGGGGGGGAGGCGGGGAGATCTGCAGAGACTGTTTGATCCATTCATCCCGTTATGCACGGGGCCACGGGCTGCTGAGACTGAGGCAGGACTCAGCACTCCTCAAAGTGCCAGCAGGTTCTGGGTTCAAGTGAATGCAGCTGTGGGGCCGGGGGTGGCTTGCTCAGCATTGGAGGGCGGGGAAGGGTGGAAGGGTCAGAAGCCTGTCTGCAAACAGCAAGAACAGGTGTGGGCAGAGACTCAGTAGCACCTGCAGGTCTGTCTGCCACCAAGGCAAGGCAAATGCCCGCATCGGGGGCTCCCGGGAAGACCTCGCCAGCAGGGTGCTTGGAAGTGACAGTGCCTCGTGCATATGGCAGGGTTCCCTTTTGTCAGAAACTTATTCTTTCTTGTCCCAAGGGAGTGTGCAAAGGTCACTGAGCTGTTCAGACTGCTGGGTCCAAGGGAAGGTGTTGGGGCCCCACCCCAGGAGGAAGACTCCTCTGGCTGCATGTTCCTCAGTGCCGGTAGCTGGCATCGCTCAAGGGATTCTACCAGCAATGCAATAGTTTCTTTCAGTCCTGACTCCACAAAGACTCTCTCCTTCCCTGCTGCTCTGGGGAGCAGGGGACACTTGCCAAGGAAGACTGCTTTGCTGAGGCCCCTGTGTGTGTGTGGTGGGGAGGGACCTGGACATGCATGCTGTGGGGCAAAGCCTCTCCCAGAGCGTCCTCTTGCCAACCCCATCCGATGCTGTTCACGAACTAGAGTGACAGCCCAAGAGTCATCTTCCGATGGCTGGCCTCCTCTGGCGCCCAGATGCTATTTAAATATCTCAGGCACGACTCTGGGGAAACACACAGCCGCTTCCAGCCAAGAGAGGAAATCCACAGAAAATCTTGTTTTTCCATGCCTGGTGCCTGATTTGAAACGCCAGCATGGTTTCAAACAGTCCCTGTGGAGGTGGAGGGGGCCCAGAGCATCCCTGACCACGTGCGGGATGCCAGAGCCTTGCTCTGCATGCATGCCCTGCTCCCACCAGGGCAGTGGGAGGGTCTCAGAGGCTGCCACCGGGTAAGGAGCTGCCAGACACCTCGGAATGAGCACAGCAATCTGGGGGGAGGGGTGTCCAGGGAGGGGCCATGCCCGGGGCAGGACCATGCCAGGGGAGGGGCCATGCCCGGGGCAGGACCATGCCAGGGGAGGGGTCATGCCCGGGGCAGGACCATGCCAGGGGAGGGGCTTTGCCCGGGGAGGGACCATGCCAGGGGAGGGGTCATGCCCGGGGCAGGACCATGCCAGGGGAGGGGCTTTGCCCGGGGAGGGACCATGCCAGGGGAGGGGCTGTGCCCGGGGCAGGACCATGCCAGAGGAGGGGCCATGCCTGGAGCAGGACCATGCCAGGGAAGGGGCTGTGCCCGGGGCAGGACCATGCCAGGGGAGGGGCTTTGCCCGGGGAGGGACCATGCCAGGGGAGGGGCCATGCCCGGGGCAGGACCATGCCAGGGGAGGGGCCATGCCCGGGGCAGGACCATGCCAGGGGAGGGGTCATGCCCGGGGCAGGACCATGCCAGGGGAGGGGCTTTGCCCGGGGAGGGACCATGCCAGGGGAGGGGCTGTGCCCGGGGCAGGACCATGCCAGAGGAGGGGCCATGCCTGGAGCAGGACCATGCCAGGGAAGGGGCTGTGCCCGGGGCAGGACCATGCCAGGGGAGGGGCTTTGCCCGGGGAGGGACCATGCCAGGGGAGGGGCTGTGCCCGGGGCAGGACCATGCCAGAGGAGGGGCCATGCCTGGAGCAGGATCATGCCAGGGGAGGGGCTGTGCCTGGGGAGGGACCATGCCCAGGGAGGGGAGGGGCCATGCCTGGGGCAGGACCATGCCAGAGGAGGGGCCATGCCTGGAGCAGGACCATGCCAGGGAAGGGGCTGTGCCCGGGGAGGGACCATGCCCAGGGGAGGGGCCATGCCAGGGGAGGGGCTGTGCCCGGGGAGGGACCATGCCAGGGGAGGGGCTGTGCCCAGGGGAGGGGCCGTGCCAGGGGAGGGGCTGTGCCCGGGGAGGGACCATGCCCGGGGGGGGGCTGTGCCCGGGGAGGGACCATGCCCAGGGGAGGGACCATGCCCAGGGGAGGGACCATGCCCAGGGGAGGGGCCATGCCAGGGGAGGGGCTGTGCCCAGGCGAGGGGCCGTGCCAGGGGAGGGGCTGTGCCCGGGGAGGGACCATGCCCAGGGGGGGGGCTGTGCCCGGGGAGGGACCATGCCCAGGGAGGGACCATGTCCAAGGTGGAGCCGTGCCCGAGGAGGGACCGTGCGCGTGGAGAGGCCGTGAAGCCATCACTTGGCTCACACTTCCGGAATCAGGGTGAAAACGGGATCTGTGCTGAGGGGCCTGTCCCAGCATGAGGAAGCCCAAGCAGGGCTTGCGAGAAACTGGACAGGCAGACAGACACAGGGATGGGGCTGAGCGGAGACAGGCAGGGGCTCGCTGAGTTTGTGGGAAGTATTCTCAGTACGTCAAGGTCTGTTTCTCCTCGGACATCTGGTCGCCCCGCCGTTGCACTCCTGGTGGCTTGGAGTTTCTTGAAAGATTGGGACTTGTCTAAGTCTCACAGTCCATGGAGTGTTCCCTGTCCACTGGGTGCCCAGCTTGCTCCCTATGTCCACCAGTATGCACAGCAGATGACGAGGATCCATTTGGAAAGGTGACGGTGTTTTACTGACTTGACTAAAGACAGGTGGCTGCCACTGCTAGGCTTGGACCCCAAGAGGGAGAATATCAGAACTAGAGGTGCCCCAGGGAAGGCTGCCTCCAGCCAGGCTGGTGTCCACGGAGACCTAGCAGTAGTGATATGAGGGACAGATGCCCTCCCTCACCCTCTGTCCTCCGCATGGTCAGTCCCCCACCAGGGATCCCATTGGTCAATCCCAAAGAGAAGATGTAGAACAAGAGAGCCCTCCCTCCATCCGTGCAGTTGGCTTGCAGGCGGGGGGCAGATGTGAAGGGGGCAGTGATGCAGGGACAGGGGTGACCCCAGCCTGGACCCACACCCGAGCTCACTCTGCCATCAGAGCCACCTGTGTGACGGTGCTGCCTGTCCTCACCACATGCGTCTGAACAAGTCCCCTTCTCTAAGGTCCTGGGCTGCTCCTACCGGTGAGGGCAAAACACTGCTTTTCTGAGGGACCCTGGTGAGAGTGGCCTGGGCTGGGACAGGCAGCGTGCTGGGCGCAGTGCGGGGCACGAGGCACCTGCCCTGTCACCAGGAGCAGCAGCATGGCCCCTGCGCCTCCCCTGCCCTCAGCTGGAGCTGCTTGAATGTCAGCAGCACTTCCCAGGCAAAGAAAAAGGGCAGGGGCCTCAGCAGCATGCACCCTGCTCCTGAAATGCAGTCATCCCTGTGCTGGTGCTTCAGGGCCGGTGGGGGAGTGGTGTCATCTGACCCGGGCAGGTGAAAGGCTGCATAATGTGTGGACAGCGGATTCAGGCCTCAGTTTGATTCCAAACTCCGTACGTGTGCCATGCAAGTTCCTGCACTTGTAGTCATGTGCTTGACACATGGAGAGCCCGCAGGCACGCCTGGGTCCTCAGTGTCCCCATGCAAAGGGCAACCCAGGCTGTATCCCTGTGCTGGCCAGCTCAGAACCCCATCTAGTGCCTTCTGCAGGGAGAGGAGGAGCGTTTCTGTGGATGGTCAGAGACTTGGGGAAAGCAACCACCCCACCCATTTGCATTTCCCCTCTCTCCATGCTGATGTTTCTCTCTGGATTACAACTAGCAAACGAATTAGCATCTGAAAGCTTGGGGGCGGGGTGGAAGCCAGCACTCCAGAAGGGAGTGTCCAGGTTCAGGGCCCCTGCTGTCCCAGGGGCCAGGGGGGGGATAGAGGTGTCCCCAGAAGGACACGGTCTCAGTGTTGGCGAGGCCAAGACTCCTGCAAGACCAGCTTCCTTCCCAGGCTCTCCACGGAAGTGCCCAGTGGTCCCTCCCCTGGCCATCAGATGCCCCTGATGCCACCGAGGTGGCTTACATCTCCCGGAGGAGCCCCCGAGCCTTGTGCATGCACGTGGGCACCTGGGTTTGCTCGACGCGGCTGGGGCCCCTGTCAGTTGAGCAATGGAAAAAGGACAAGCCACTATGTCAGAAATGACATGCTGGCCTCTGCTGGCCTCGCAGCAGACGTCTGCAGCGCCGTGACTGCAGTTGACAGCCAAGAACAGACATGGCTGGTTTCCACGCTGGGCTGACACGCATCCAGCTCCCGCGCTCCCCGCCACGGCTTCCAACGCTAATTCTCAGCGAGCCAGGCATGAAATGTATGCACGGGTGTGGCGTGGTGAGGCCCTCTGGAGCTATTTGAGGTGCCTGCGATGGCAACATCTGTGTTTCCTGCTTCTGCGCATTCCCATCCCCTCATTTCAGTTGTGCAGTAAGAGTCTTTGGGAGAGAGAGAGAGAGAGAGAGAGAGAAAGAGAAAGGGGGTTTGCCGATGCCACTGTCTCCTTTTTAGCCAAGAGTGGAGCCTGGTCAGGGGTCTGAGTGGGGACCACAGGAGAGGGGCCAGGTTTTGTCTTCCGCAGTCACACGGGGACCACCAGGCTCAGTGCCAATGAGCTTGTGCTAAAGCACCCCCCACTGCCCTGCCACGCGGCCTGGGGTCACATCACCGTGTTCCCTGCATGACAAGCAGAGAGTGAGTGTACCGAGACCGTATCTGGGAACAAAAGTAGTTGATAGGGATGCCTGCAGCTGGAAGGGTGGGAGGAAGCTGGCAGGGGAGGTGGCAAGGACAAAACATGGGCTTCAGGGTCATTCGCAAGTGTGTGTGCACAGGCGTGTGCGTGGGGGGTTGCCAGTTTAATCCTGACCTGCCTGTCCAGCTTCACAGACTTGAGAAGCCGTGTCCCCATTCTCTTGTGGGGGAGGTGTGCCAAGCATGGTATGTTGAGAGATGCCCAGAGGAGGGCCAAGGGCCACACTGCGGGCAAAGATGAGCTTAGTGTGCAGGAGTTCTGGTGTCCTAGGAGCTGCAGCTGTGAGAGCTTTCGTCCTCCTGCCCTCTGGGAGAGGCTCCCCAGTGTTGCTGGATGACCCCTCTCTGGGGACCCCGGTATGATGGGGGCAGCTGCCCCATGCACCACCCTACTCTCCTCGAGGCACAGACGGTGCGGCTGTTTCTGCCTGTCTGCAGACACGCCCCTGCCTACCCTCAGCTCTCAAATCTAATAGCTAATGGTTTGGCAAGAAGCGGCCATCTGTTCCCAGCACTGCCTTAGATGTCTAATCGCTGTGGGAAGTACAGAAAGGGTGGCTCCCGGCTACTCCCACAGTGCAAAGGGCTGCCGGCCGGGCACAGAGAGGCCAGAAGCAGCCATACTGGGGTTCTGGAGTCCCTGCATCTCTGCACAGCCCCGAGGTAGAGAGCACCAGCCCCGCTCACCCACCGCCCCACCGAGCACAGCAGGGCCAAGGGCCACCTCCTGACCTGCAGCCTCAGGGCCAGGTTCAGACCCCGGGCGCCTGTGGTCTCTCCTCTCTGTGCTGCTGGTACCTGACCCGTGTCGGACCTTCTCTTCTCCCGGGCCCCGGCCCTCGCCTTCCGGCTCTGAGCCGGTGCCACCAGTGGGCAGCTCCAGGGCGCGCCACAGCCAGAAGCAGGGCCGGGTATTTGCTGCTGACTGCAGGGTTTCCACCATCTGACCGTGCCCTTCCCTGTGAGGGCCGGCCCTTCAGCAGGGGCTCTCAGCTCCTCGGGGTGAGCTTCCCGTCACAGGTCACCTGCTGTAGCACACTGTCACAGACCCACCAGGCAGTCCTCATGGCGAGGTGTCACATCAACCCTTGCTACCCCTCCCCCCTGCGGGCTCCTCACCTGCCATGAGGGAACGTTCGCCTCCGACGTGTAAGGTGCTCGTAAAACAGGCTCTGAGCAGCGCCTGGTGCACAATGATTACTCAGAAACATCCCTCGTTTTACCTCCATCGGCATCTAGGTTCAGCTTTCTCCTTTGGGGATTGGGGGTTACAGCGAGGTTCCAGGGAGAGAGGGGTGGGTGGAGACACACATGGTCATCTGCGTGGCCAAGACATCACCAAGAAACACACCGGCCACAGACCCTCCCGCAGAGACAGCCAGCGCGGGGGGCAAACACGGATACTCACACTGCTAGCACATGGCATTTGTCAGTGGTTCTGTGTGTGACAGAGAGGAGGACAGGGGACAGGGGACAGGAGGGAGACAGGACAGGAGGGAGGAGGGCGGAGCGATGAATCGGCTTTTCAGAGGAGTGGATTTGGGGATCCTTTCCCCCCTGATTATTCCCAGACAGCTGTGTTGTTTTCCCGTCTCCTGTCTTCTCTGTGTCACTCCAAGAGTCTCAGGATCAATCGGCTCCATCTGAGACCCTTGGGAGGAGACAGCCGGAGCCACCTCAGCTGCCAGAGCAGACAGAGCCTGACATTGGGTCCGGAGCCCGGGCTGGGATGTCGACAGCCTTGTCCCCACGGGCTGCTGGCCGCATGGCTTCTATTCTGCCTTCTCTGAGCCCCAGGCTGCCCCCCTGCCCCCATCTGCAGGGTGAGTGCCGTCTTCCCTGACAGCATCCTTGCAGAAGGTTCCAGAAGGGGCCCCCATGCACCTTCCAGCAGAGGCCGACTTGGAGACGGGAGCGAGGATGTGGGGGACCTAAAGCTGAATCCCCACGAGACCCTTCGTCTCTCCCTCTGGTTGCGGACGAGCCACAAGCACCTGCTGCTGACCCGGTGGCCGGCCCAGCCCCGCCCTCCCCGCCCCCCCACCCCCCCACCCCCCTGTGGGGAAACCAGGGAGTGACTGCAGGCAGCTCTCTCTGTCACTTCCTCTAAAACCTTGGCTCCCAGGACACGTGTGTTCTGACACAGGTTGCACCTGAGCGGAGGAGGGCGGTGGCACGGTGGTGTCCCCTCAGGAGCAGGGGCGGAGGCCAGGGTGGCGGTGGGGCCACAGGGGACCGGCCTGCAGGCTGCTGTGCTCTGTTGGTGCTGACGCCAGCCCAGGAGCCCCAGGCAGCTTAGGGATGAAGGGAGCCTAGGGGAGCTTTTCTTTTCCGAAGTGTAAGACAAGATGGGCTGTTAGCTTGTCCGGCTGGGTGAGGGACGTGGGCGTGGATGTGACTGGGCCCTAACTTCAGGGTGCTCACAGCAGGTGACCAACCAGGACTGGCAGGGACCTGCACTTCCACCCCTGCCCAGGGTGAGGTGCTGTTGTCACTCCGTTGCTCACAACCCTGAAGTCATACAGCAAGTGAGCAAGCCAGGCCTCAGCCCAATTCTGACTTGGCCAGAGGGCAGCACCGTTAGGTGCAGGTGCATGCTGTCCTGCTGTCAGAGGGAGGAGGCTCAGGGCAGAGGATGGGGAGGAGAGCCTGCTTGACTGGTTTCTTTGTTGACATACTTTCCCAATAAATGCGGCCTCAGAACAGAAGAGGCAAGAGAGGGGCCCAAGCGACTTCTGGGTCATCCCACAAACCCTACGGCGTCCTGTCCCCCTGGAAGGATGGAACCCTGTGAATCTGACGTGCCACGGATGTCACTCTCTGGGAAGGAGAACGTGCGTTTGAACCCTGTTAGCTTTTGGGGCGAAACAGGGCCCTTGTGGACAATCTCAGCAATGCTTCTATTAAATGGTGGGTATACTGATATGCTGCCATGCTGTGTGTCTCCCAGGCTGTGGATGTGGCCTCCGGGGTGTGAGGAATGCCGGGACATTTGTAACCACTCAGAACTCACACTGCCAGGGAAGGTCCAGGGCCCCGCAAATGTGAGGCTGACAGAGGTCACTGGGTCCCTGGGTTGAGCCCTGGCATGGCGGACTCTTGCTGTCCCTGGGAGAGTGCACACATCGGGGTGCACCTTGCTCCCAGGGAGGAGAGATCAGAGGCGCCCATTAGCCCTGAGTTGGGCGGCTGTGGGGTCTGCCCTGCACAGCTCCTGGCTGGGCTGGGCTGACCCAGCTCTCTGGCATTTAATAATGCAGATGGGAGGCTCTCAGCCTATTAATTATTAATCGCCCTTTTTGCATTTCTGAGGGCAGCGGGGAGACAGCTCCCTGGCAGCGGAAGGGAAGGGGACGGATGGAGGGGGACCCACAAGGGGGTCGGCCTCCTGCTCCCTCTGCAGGGAGAGGCCTCCAGGCGGGTGGGTGGGCACATTCTGGTCTGTCCTAGAGGAGATGATGGCAGTCTCCTACCCTGAAGCGTGTTTGTGCCCCGTGCACACGGAGACCAAAGCCTCCACGGGCACCAGGTGTGCAGGTTTCTTGAAAGGAACTGCTTTGTATCTGAGCCCCCGCCTGGCTGGTCGCTCCAGGAAGGTGAAGCTTAGCCCCACTTGGGTCCAGACCCCCATTTCCCTGCCGGCGTGGGGCCCCCTCTCCCTGCTCATCATGGTGAGTGGTGGGTTTGCAGCAGGCGCCCTGTCCTTTCTGAGGCACCGCCTCTTGCCTGCCGTATGTAGGGCCGGGGACATGCCAGGTCTGTTCTCACCACCCTGCATCTGGTCACCGCTGACGTGCGGAGGCCATGAAGGCTGGAGAGAGCCCTCCTCTCACTGACAGTCGGCACCCTTTCCTGCCGTTGCACATTCTGCTGTTGTTATCTCACTAAGGGGGCCCGCAGCCTTGGGAAGAAAGAATTTAAAAGTAATGATAAAAGAAAAAGAGAAGAGAGAGGTTTTGCTTCTGCTGCACAAGGATTGGTTGTGTCCTATGAAGGCACTGGGCTGGGGGTGTCCCTGCAGTCTCTGTAGAGTCGTGTCTGGGGAAAATGGCCCACAGCAGGGCCAAGCATGGGTGGGGGCACAATCTCGGGTCTCACCCCTCCATTAGTGCCTGGCCTGGTTGCAAACAGACTAGCCGCACAGCCGGGGCCCAAGCAGGAGAGAGGCCAGGACAGGGCCCTCTGTCCCTTCTCCCCAGATGCTGTGACAGGCGGCAAACCCAAGTGCAGAAAGGAGAGGGGCAGGTCCGAGGGGTCAGATCCTGCTCCTGAGGGCTGTGTGGACACTGCGCCCTTGGCCTCTGTCAACTGCCCAGCACTGGGCCGTGCCAGCGTCACTCGGGAGCCTGCGTGTGTTCCTGCAGGAAGGAACTGCAGAGGATGTGGTCCTGTCCTCAAAGGCACCGTGGCAATAACACTCGAGGGGACAGTGTCCACTCCTGGAGCACAGAGGAGCCCTGAGAGGCAGGCGCGTCACCCACAAGGCCCCCACCCTGAACACCAACCCTGCAGGACCTGAGCTGGCCACGTTCGCACCTCGTGACCTTGACTGGCCCCTGCATGCGTACGAGCACCTTATGCTTGTGACCTTCCCCACCTCCCGGAAAGGACAGGTCCAGGCACCACATCTGCTGAGGGTCCCTACCCGGGGTCTCCCGTTCGTCACGCAGAAGCCTGCTGGAGTTCCCCTCTGTGCGTGACATTTCCCAAGACCCTCGGGCAGAGTCGGTCAGTGCAGAACTCGGCCCTGTCACGCTGCATTCTGATAGGCTCCACCTGCTGGTGCCTCTTCTCCTTGCAGGTGTGTCCACTCCCGGGGCCTGGCATGGGGGTGCAGTTCCTTTGTGCAAACCAGGCACAAATCACCCCTTCTTCAGCTGGGCTTACTCCCATGCCGGGGACAGGATGTGGGTATAGGCCAAGGTGCCAGCCTCCCCTGACCCCCAGGCAGGAGCCCTGTGGGAGGCGCGAGCTACACATCCCAGAGTCAGAAAAGGCGACCTCGTACCCCACAGGCCGGCGGCATGCAGTGGACGTGCAGACCTGCGCGTGGTGAGGATCGGCAGCATCTGGGCCTGCACATCTCAATGGGGCAGTTAGGCCAGCACTCAGACTTTCTCCGGCTGTGTCTGCAGCATCTGCAGCGGTGGGCGCCGCAGCCCATGGGAAGCGCCGGAGACGACCCAGCCGCAGACACCCACTGCCCTGCAGCCCTCAGGAGTAGCCATGGGAACGGGCAGATGGTGAGATTGAAATGGACACGCAGTATTGATCTCCCATTTTTCCACTTCCTTTGGGCCACATGTGGCGCAGAGTGGGACGTTGCCAACTGGCTCAGGCCCCAGAATGCTCGCCTGGGTCCGGATTGTCCAGCCATGGCTCCCTCTCCACCGCTGTGGGGAAGTATCATCATTTAACAGACCGTCGTCCTCATAATGGACACTCATACTGTCCTTTTCATACTATACATGGCGCTGTGGTAAACATCCTGGTTAACACACTTGCTTTCTCATTTTAGATCACCTAATTAGGAAAAGTTGCCAAAAGCAAAGGTCAAAGGGCGTGAACGCTAAGTTCCTCAATACCGAGCATTTTCCAGAAATACTACTCCATTTCAAAGTTTTACTCCCAGTAGTCACATGCAAGAACGTCTCCATCATTGCGCCCTCATTAGGGACACCCCGTGGAATGATCGCTTTTTGATCTGATTGGCAAATGAAAACCATGTCTCCCTTTCCAACCCTCCTCCACGTGAGGCTGGTATGATGATGGGACAATTTCCTGCCTCCCTGAGCCACAGTGCCTCCAGCTCAGTGACAGCTGCTCCCAGCCAGACGGCTGGGGTCTGGGCCTGATGTCCGAGGTGACAACTCCGGACACAGCACCTCTGGTCTCCCCAACTCCAGACTGACCTTCATGCCAAGGGCACCTAGCCGAGTCGGTGCCCCCTCCCTGCTGCCCTGCACACTGCGCCGTTCCCTGGGGCCTCCCCCGAGTTCTGAGGCCCCTCCCAGCGAACCGGTCACTGGGAACATGGCCTCTACCGCCATCACTGGGACAGTGTCCCAACTCCTGTCCCTTTGTCACAGTCCCTCACTCCCCATCATGTGCTCCTGAACCCTTTGGTCATGTGGTTTTTCAAGCCTGGCGCCTCCTCTTGGGCCCCCCTGACCACACCACACTCTGCCTGCTGCCAGGGCCGGTCAGCATCAGGACAGGCTGGTCTCAGCCTCGGGGCCTTGTGGGCAGCGAAGCCTGGACAACAGGCAAGGTGGACCCAGGCCGCTGATGTTAGAGGGCAGGAAGGTGACATAGGACACGGTGTCCTCTTGGCCATAGCAGAGGCGGGAATGAGAAGGACACACGTGAGGGTTTAAGGGGCTTTGGGCTGTGGAGAAAAGCCCACTCATAAAATGTGCTGTGTTCTGGTTCCATGGAGCCTCCGGCCTGTGAGACGGGCTTCCACGGCGGGGGGACCCTGACTCCACGGCAGGAAACTAGTCAGATCTGAGCGGGAAGTGAACGGAGACTCAGATGTTGGAAGTCCTGTCGTGACTACCATCATGTGTGTCACTGGCGCCGAAATTAGGCCAGAACCACCAGCCCAGGTGGCTATAGACCTTGGTCCTGTCACCAGAGGTGCTGGAAACTGAGGCCTGAGCAGACGCCGGGCCAGGACCAGGAAGCACAGGTAGAGATTGGGGCCTCGGGACCTCAGGGATCTGTGGGGAAGCTGCAGGCTGGAGGCCAATGTGCTGGGGCAGAACTGTCCCCCCCCCCCCCCGAGGTCCTCTGCATCGGGTGGGGACCGTCAGACTCCATGGTGGGTTCAGGACACACTTCTGAGAGCCCAGACACGTCCCCACACTGGAGCTGGGGCCTGCATGTCCCTGGAACAGCCCCGTTTGTAAGGTGGGGACAAGACAGCTGGAAACTTTCATGTTTGTCCTTGAGGGGCTTCCTGGGTCAGCAACCCCCACAGTGCTGGGACAAATGTCCCCCCTCCTCCTCCCAGAGGGCACCGTTTCCCCACCACAGCCCCTCCAGGGGCCTCCATGTCTCGTCTGCTCCAAACGCAGGGTCTGGCAACCTGACATCGGCCCAGTCATGCCATGTACGACCCGCACGTCCCCAGCCTGTGAATGAGCTGGTGACCACAGTGTGGCAGTCCCATCATCGCTGCCCCATGGCCTCCTGTGACTCCTTATGGCCCTCACAGGACTGGTCACAGTCCGTGCCCGAGTCTGCTCTCCCTGCCATACCCTCGGCCCCGGTCCTCTGAGCCCGTCCCGGGCCCCCGGGTTCCGTTCCCACTGAGTTCGGCTGACCTGCCCCTGTCTCTGCCTCTGGCTGTTCTTTGGGCTCCTCGGGCCAGGGCTGCTCCAATGGCTGCTGCTCCTTGTCCCCAGGCCCAAGGGTCTGTGGAGCCTTCTTCTCCAGGCTCTTGGACCCCCACCTCCTGGTACCACTTCCCGTCTTCAGGTCCAGGCGGCGTTCCTCCAGCCCCTGCACCTGCTCAGCTCCTCTTGTGTTCTCTGTCCTTTCGTGTCAACATGGTGTGAGGAGACAGCAGAGGTAAAGTCCTGGCAGCGTCCCTTCTCTACGCACCTGCAGTGTGTCCCTTTTACGGGATGGAGCATCCACCCGCAAGGTCAAGCATGGCGCCAGAACGTGGCAGTTGGTGTGCATCGCCACCGACACTCAGAAGAACGCTCGGCACTCAGGTGGCCCAAGGAAGTGGCAACTCGTGCTGCTGTCACCGGGGTCCCCACAGCTGAGTGGAGGGGCTCTGCCCCTGCCCCCACGTCAGAACACCTGCACTGGGTTCCCAGGTAGAGATGTGTCCCTACTTCTGACGCAGAGGACATGCAGGGTGGGTGGTTTGGGATCCAGTGGTTTTGCAGTTTCCCCCAAAGCTGACAAGTCAGCAGGACCTGTCCCGGAGGCCTTTCTGCTGCTGCTGGGCCTCCTGCGAGTGGGAGGAGGCAGTGGCGGGGAAGTGGGCCCCTGCACCTCCCAGCACAGGTGGAGCCTGAGTGCTGTCTGAAGGGAGAGCGCACGGGCCCCGTGGGTGGGCGCGGGCACAGGTGCGCTGGGTGGGGCTGCCCCCCCCCCCCCGGTCTCTACAGCACAAGGTTGATGCAGACAGGCCCAGGTGGGGACAGGGCCTGGGTCGTATTCCCAGCACCCAGAAGGTGAGGGCATCTGGAAGGCATCTGTGGGGGAGTGGCCAGAAAGGAGGAGGAGAGGACTCTGACAGCGGCGGCCACCGGGCCTTCCTCAGAAGGGCCAGATGGGGACCCGTGATGGTCCCATTGCCATGGAGACACCTGGCAGGAGCCACTGTCACCGATGAACTCTGGAATGTCCTGGAGCGCCTCCCGTGTGTGTTCTGCTCCCCCCCCACCCCTCCTGCTTCTCTTACACAGCCACTCCCTCTGAGCAGCTGTGTGGGCTGCGAGTGGGGGAGTCCTGTTTTAGGCCTGGGGCCACGCAGGAGGAAGCATCAGAGACAGCACATTCTCCTGAGAGCCGTCTCAGTGGCTGCTCCAGGAGGGTGTAGGATGAGGTCAGAAGACAGTGGACCCTGCGGATCCAGCCCAGACTGGCTGTGTCGCTGGTCCGTCTCCCCTCCAACAGCCACGGTCCAAGGATATGGAGACACCCATGGCTCTCCTACCACCTTCACCGTGCCTGGGACATGAAGGTCACTGTGAAGGTCATTATTTGGCTTTGTTAGGGGAGAAATGCCTGTGTCTGAGAAGGAAGGTTAGAGCAGCAGGTTTCTGATCCTCAAATCCCATCATGAGTTCAGCGACACTGTTGAGCAAGGCCTCAGGAGCCCTGGGTCACCAAGATGGATTACACGTGGGGGGTGCGACTCCACATGGGTCCCTGCTCCACCCACTAGTGCAGGCAGCTTCTGTCCACCCAGGAAAGGACCAGGGTTAGACCAGCTGAGTGCCGCTATGTCCCCGGTGCTGTGAGGGAGACGGGTTGACATGTTATGGAGAAGGACTTTGGTGGGAGGCATATCAGGAGGGCCCCGGGAAGTGGCCCCCACTCCTCCTCCCGTCTAAAGTCAGAGACTGAGAAGGACTCAGAGACACCAGGAATGGCATTCTCCGCTGTTGCCATGACAACTCATGCCACAAACACTCACCGAGCACCCGCTCCACGGCAGACCCGGAAGCAGCCCCGCTTACAAGGACACTTACAAACACAGTGTGACTCCAGAGCCAAGGACACAGAGAGACGGCCTGTATGCTTGTCAGGACGCCTCCCGCGGATGGCAGCCTTGAGCCCCATTGGGAAGAATGAGCGTGACGTGGTCATGAGAGGAGGGGTCATTGTCACTTGCAGTGATTTGCAGCAGGAGAGAATGAATGGATGCACTGACTCTCAGGAGCAGCCTGTAGGAGGCCCCTCAGAACCCTGCTCCAACGGTGTTCAGAAAACTGCACAGGGGGACCCAGAAATAGAATTTTAGGCAGCAGGGGGCCCTGGACCCTGGGCCCTGCCCGTGGGTCTGATGCCACCCTGCCCAGATCCCCTTAGGAAGTCGTTGTGTCCACAGAATGTAGTTGCAGAGAGAGCACCCAGCCCCTCTGTTGACAGCGTCGGTTCTCCGGGTCTCCAGCAAGTGTGCGGAGGGCTGGCCTGGGATTCCCCAGCCTCCATGGCCACACGAGCTGAGTCCTCTTGTAAACCTTCTTTCTCTGCATCTCTCTGTTGCTTCTATTTCTCTGTTGCTGCCGCACAAGCCACCACAGGGCCAGCGCTCCGGTCAGCACACACTTAGTGTCTCACTGTGTCCATGCCCACAGGTCAGGAGCCTGGGCCACAGCTCTTCCTGCATCTCCTGCTCAGGGTCTCACAGAGTGGTGTGTGTGTGTGTGGGGGGGGGGATTTGGCTGGGCTGCATTTCCATCTGATGCTAGATTACGGAAAAGTCCTCTTCCACATCCACTCGGGGTGCTGAAAGAGTACCTTTCCTGTGGTGTTCGCACTAGTGGCCTGCTTTCCTGATGGCTGTCAGCTAGAGTTCCCATCGACCTCTCCCAGAGGTCATCTCAGCCTCTGGAGGTCACTCACAGGTTTTAGAGGTCACCTCAAGCTCCTAGAAGTCATCCTCAGCTCTTAAGGGTCACCCCAAATTCCTAGAGGTCACCCTCGGCTCCCAGAGGTCACCCTTTGCTCTTCCCCATGCTCCATCAAGCTGGCAAGAACAACTTCCAGTGCACCTGCTCATGAGGAGCCTTCCACGCGTGCTGTCCCCACGGGAGCACCCCCTGCAGCGTGGT
Source organism: Saccopteryx leptura (assembly GCF_036850995.1). Classification (NCBI taxonomy): domain Eukaryota; kingdom Metazoa; phylum Chordata; class Mammalia; order Chiroptera; family Emballonuridae; genus Saccopteryx; species Saccopteryx leptura. The sequence continues at coordinate 145,178,146 of NC_089507.1, read as the reverse complement.
CTGTGGGTTAGCGCGGCCGCTCCCACACTCCCAGGGGGGGCTCTCACGGTGTGCACCCATCACACACAATGTTCGCCCCCAGAACATGCAGTCCCGAGTCCCCTAAGTCACACTATGCCTTGAGTTGCCGTACATACTTGAAGACTAGTTTCTCTTAAGTTTTACTGAAAAAAAAAACAAAACGAAACCTAAGCCCTGTTCATCTAAACAATGGATCCTTGCTCATGGCTACTTTATTTACTGAATTTGTCTGATAGTACTCTTCCATTCGCTCACTTAAGAAATCTTCACTGACATCCTCCTATGGGTTTCGCGCCCCCCCCCCCAAGCTCCTGGTCAGCCGGGTGATGGACCCCCATGCCTCGTGCGCTGGGCCGAGAGGCAGGCTCTGCATCAGAGCAGCAGAGGGCTGGGGAGGCAACCCCCCACCCATCCTGAAGGTCTTGGAGGCCAGGCCTGTCGGCCCGAGCAATCAGAGAATGACTGAGCAGAGAGTAGGCTCTACACTAATGACGTCATCAGAAACGGAGATGACAATGGATGGTCATCCCCTCTGGGCCCAGTGGGACCCTGCTCACTCAGGCCAGTATCCTGTCACCCTCTGCTGGCCTCCTGGTCAGACGCCACCAGTGCATGTCCCATGAGCCCTTGAATGCGCTCACGTCCCCCCCCTCCCGCACCCCCCGCATAAACAAAGCTTTACAAACTGGGGACTTCTGGGTCCTGCACCCCCACGTGCAGCCTGTCCTTCCTTTCACAGACTTGTTTCTGGAAGGGACCGGCCAGCACTGGACAGGTTCCACCGCCGGTTTCCTTGTGTGAAGAACGGGTACGCCATGCCCATGTTGAGGACCCACGAATGAACAGAAGATCACCCGCTCAGTCCTGCCTGGACAGGGCCTGGCACGCTGCAGGAATTCGGCAAAGACGGGCTGCCATTGTTCTCACACGCCTCTCCCTGGGGGCTGGGCTGGTTCCCTTCCATACCCCTACCTGTTTCACAGCCTGGCTCTAGGAGAGCGGACATGGAGGTGGGACTGTTCCCCAGAAAGAGCCCGTGGTACCGTGTCCCAGTGGGGACCCCCCTCACCCCTGCCGTTTCTAGGTTCTTTGACGAGACTGTGAAAGTTCAAAGCCACAGTCTGGTCTCCCGTCCCCCACTTGGTCTTGCAGGCGATGGCGTGCTGGCGTGCATGTCTCCGTGTAGATCTCCAGAGTTGCATCTTCTGACACCTGGCTCTTGAACAAAACATATGTGCATGGCTGCCAAAGGCAGGGTTATTTATGCGTCCTGAGACTCCCCGGTTCCGGCAGCTAATCTTGGTGCGCATCACTTGATAGCCATTACAGACAAGATTTACGTGATATTTGTCCTTTCCTAAATCTGCACATTTATTTAAGGTCGCGTCCTGGGCTGTCGCTGAGGGATGGTGCTTAGACCTGGCCGCCACGCACCTAGGCTGTCGCCAAACATTGATTGGGCAGAAGACGATCACGTCCACAGACACGACAGGGAGGGGTGGAGGGGGAGCTGTCGTACGTACGTTAAATATGATAAGGCTGCCGGCTCCTCTGAGGAGAACGCAGAGTAATCACTGATAAGATAGGTCAGGAACAGAAGATGGCTCAAGGAATCTGTGCATCTCGCCCAAGAAAAAGGCATCACCAAGCATTCTTGGTGCCGCTGGGGAATGGCCGGGGCAAGTAGTGTCACCGGTCCCATGTGGCAAAGAAGGAAATAGATCCTAAGGGAGGGGTGATGTCGATGGCCCCAACGTCTTGGGCAAAAGAAGTCTGAGTTTCAGTCTAAAGTGGAACCAGCAAGGTGACAGTTTCTCCACGGGAAGATAGGAGAAAGCCTATCAGAGTTGAAAGCCAGGAGCCCACACCTTTCCAGGGTCTGGCTGCAAACATGACCTCTGGGTCAGAGCCTGGCTCTAAGCTCTGGTTCTGCTCTGGATCCGGCCCCTGCCCCCCGCCACCCCCCCCTCCCCAAGCTCCTCTGTGATGCAGTTCTTCCTGTCTGTTCGAGGAAGGGGCTGGTCTGGTCCAGGAACTGGGCTCCTTTTTTGTGTGTGTGTGAGGGAGATAGAGAGGGACAGACAAGGACAGACAGACAGGAAGGGAGAGAGATGAGAAGCACCAAATCTTTGTTGTGACACCTTTGTTCGTTGATTGCTTCTCATATGTGTCTTGACCAGGGTGCACGCCTGTCCTCTGTCCTTTCTCCGTCCTGCACACCTGTCCCCTCTCTATTCCACATGCCTGTCCTCTGTCTGTCCTCTCTCTTCATCCTGCACGCCTGTCCTCTGTCTGTCCTCTCTCTTCATCCTGCACACCTGTCCTCTGTCTGTCCTCTCTCTTCATCCTGCATGCCTGTCCTCTGTCTGTCCTCTCTCTGTTCCACACGCCTGTCCGCTGTCCTCTCTCTATTCCACACGCCTGTCCTCTGTCTGTCTTCTCTCTGTCCTGCACACCTGTCCCCTCTCTATTCCACATGCCTGTCCTCTGTCTGTCCTCTCTCTTCATCCTGCACGCCTGTCCGCTGTCTGTCTTCTCTCTGTTCCACACGCCTGTCCTCTGTCCTTTCTCCGTCCTGCACACCTGTCCCCTCTCTATTCCATATGCCTGTCCTCTGTCTGTCTTCTCTCTGTTCCACACGCCTGTCCTCTGTCCTTTCTCCGTCCTGCACACCTGTCCCCTCTCTATTCCACATGCCTGTCCTCTGTCTGTCTTCTCTCTGTTCCACACGCCTGTCCTCTGTCCTTTCTCCGTCCTGCACACCTGTCCCCTCTCTATTCCACATGCCTGTCCTCTGTCTGTCTTCTCTCTGTTCCACACGCCTGTCCTCTGTCTGTCCTCTCTTCATCCTGCACGCCTGTCCTCTGTCTGTCTTCTCTCTGTTCCACACGCCTGTCCTCTGTCCTCTCTCTATTCCACACGCCTGTCCTCTGTCTGTCCTCTCTCTGTCCTGCACACCTGTCCTCTGTCCTTTCTCTGTCCTGCACACCTGTCCTCTGTCCTTTCTCTGTCCTGCACACCTGTCCCCTCTCTGTTCCACACGCCTGTCCTCTGTCTGTCCTCTCTCTGTCCTGCACACCTGTCCTCTGTCTGTCCTCTCTCTGTTCCACACGCCTGTCCTCTGTCTGTCCTCTCTCTTCATCCTGCACGCCTGTCCTCTGTCTGTCTTCTCTCTGTTCCACACGCCTGTCCACTGTCTGTCCTCTCTTCATCCTGCACGCCTGTTCTCTGTCTGTCCTCTCTCTGTTCCACACGCCTGTCCGCTGTCTGTCCTCTCTCTTCATCCTGCACGCCTGTTCTCTGTCTGTCCTCTCTCTGTTCCACACGCCTGTCCGCTGTCTGTCCTCTCTCTGTTCCACACGCCTGTTCTCTGTCTGTCCTCTCTCTGTTCCACACGCCTGTCCTCTGTCTGTCCTCTCTCTGTTCCACACACCTGTTCTCTGTCTTCTCTCTGTTCCACACGCCTGTCCTCTGTCTGTCCTCTCTCTGTTCCACACGCCTGTTCTCTGTCTGTCCTCTCTCTGTTCCACACGCCTGTTCTCTGTCTGTCTTCTCTCTGTTCCACACACCTGTCCTCTGTCTTCTCTCTGTTCCACACGCCTGTCCTCTGTCTGTCCTCTCTCCATCTTGCATGCCTGTCCTCTGTCTGTCCTCTCTCTGTTCCACACGCCTGTCCTCTCTCTGTTCCACACGCCTGTCCTCTGTCTGTCCTCTCTCCATCTTGCATGCCTGTCCTCTGTCTGTCCTCTCTCTGTTCCACACGCCTGTCTTCTCTCTATTCCACACGCCTGTCCTCTCTCTGTTCCACACGCCTGTCTTCTCTCTATTCCACACGCCTGTCCTCTCTCTGTTCCACACGCCTGTCTTCTCTCTATTCTACACGCCTGTCCTCTGTCTGTCCTCTCTCCATCTTGCATGCCTGTCCTCTGTCTGTCCTCTCTCTGTTCCACACGCCTGTCCTCTGTCTGTCCTCTCTTCATCCTGCACGCCTGTCCTCTTAAAATTTACCTTTATCTCACTTTCTGAGGTTCTGCCCCCTGTCGACCTGCCTTCCCTCGCAGGGAACAAGCCCGGAGCTTGAGTTCATCTTTTCCCTGTCCCCTCACTTATCCGTGCACCCATCACCCCCATGCCATTTGCTCCTGCCCACACTCCAGCTTTAATCATGGCTCCGAGCTTTACCCCTTTACCTGGGCTACGAAGCGTGCTTTGTCTCCTTATTAATCCCTCTATTGATGGTGCCTCAAATTCTATTATTTTTCAAGAAAAGTAGAGCTATTTTTAAAAACCTCATTATTTTACATGTGTGAAATAAAAAAAGATGTCTTCTAGAGGACCATGTCTCCCCCACATTTATATCTTAGCCCAGTCTCACGATAAGACCTATAATTTGGCTCCGTTGTAAATGGAACCATGGGAGGGAACACCACGGGACTGCAAAGGCAGAGTTTTGCAGAGTCCTATGTGGGACCAGTGGTCAGAGCCAATGCTCCACTCTGTCCAGAGCAGGAACCCAGTCAGCTCCCGTGAACTTGAAGGGGGAGTTGCACGAGGACTTCATCAGGGACCCCCCACTCCGTGTGACTCTTGGTGCTTCTTGTGCAGAGGGTCCCTCTTAGCGTCTGCTCTGTACCTCAGCCCTTTAGGATATCACTGGGCCACCTGCAGTGTTCTGGTCTCCCATTTAAACCGAATGGACCCCAGGCGGGGTCAGAGGGGCGGGCAGCATGCGGAAGGCTGCGTGAAATGTGTCTGTGGCCTGGCGTTGGGCATCAGGGCCCAACATGTGTCAGAAGGTGTTGACCCACGTGTTTTGGTTCTGTGTTAAAGGGGGCGTGTGATGTCAGGACTGTCAGGAGAGAGGAAACAGTGGCCAAGGTGCGTACCCCCTAATTGACTCCCTAAAAGCCAAGCCATGCAGAAGTGTCATTGAGTGTCTGCGGCTCACGTAGCTTCCTTTCACTGATTTGAGTGAGGTCAGGGAGCCGGGTCTGCTGGCTGATCTGTAACGGGCATTGGCAGGCACGGACCCTCACGTCACGAGTGTCACCGATACCAGTTGGATGACAATGGGGCATAAGGCTGGACTCTGACGGGTGGTGTGTGCACCAGCTGGGTGACAGTTTAAAAAGAGAGAAGCGAGTTAGCCATGGAAGCTTCAGGTCAGGTGGCTCAGACGGGCAGGAGGTCGTGGCGTGGCTGGCGGGTCCCCACGGCCTGAGTAGCTTGGGAGGGAGGGCAGAGGCAGGCTGGCCTTCTCCATGGCCTGTCAGCTTAGAGTTTAATTAAATAAACTGACCTGTCAGAAAACCTGTGTCCCGCATGAGCCCGGTGATGTAAACCAGCCCCCGCCCCACACCCTACATGCCACCGGGAGCCGGTTCCATTTTATCTCAGTGGTCTTGATGGCCTTGGTGTCATTATTTGTGAAAATGTCCCATTTCTTATATGAGTCATCACAGGGTGACTGCTGTGACAACTTCCCCCCCTCAATATCAGGACCTAGCAGGTTACAAGTTTGTGTCTCAAGACCCTCCTGGAGCAAGTGAGGTGGCCAAGCAGGCTGACCTGTGCTGGCACGTCCTCGAGTCCCAGCAGCCCCCTCACCTCCCGCCACCCCAGCCCTGCCCCTCACTTCACAGGAGAATGTGGTCAGCAGGGTCTGAACTGTGTCATTCGGGGCCTAGGATCTGCCCATCTTGTGGCTCTCACCTCCAGTGGGCGCTGAGAGTGCCAGGTGGTCACCAGCATGCAGGGAGGAAAGAGATGGCACAGGAGATGCTCCCAGTGTCCGGCCGGAAGAAGCACATGCTTTGACTCCAAGTTTAGTGACCAGATCTCCGTGGGTGGGCGGACGTTGGCACCGTGTTTATTGGCTGTCCTTGCACAAGCAGTGGGGCTGAGGAGCACACACGGGCAGGCGGCGGTCAACAGGGTCTGTGGACGTGATAGATGCAAGGGCGGGCAGGAGACACCTGCTATGTGGCCTCTGAGACAACCTTCCCTGGACCTCACAAGGCGGCCATTTGGAGTGATCAGCACCCAGGTGTGCACATGCCTCTGAACTCAGTCTCAGGGCTGCCGTCTACCCACTGGGCATGGCACCCAGAACCTGCACTCTGTGCGGTGCTGCGGCCGGGGACACCGCCGTGTTTGGGTCTCCACCTCAGCCCCGCATCAGGTGGACCCAAACCGAGAGTGGGCTTCAGTCCGTGTGAGGAAGGTGAGTCCACTCAGGGTCCTGTCTCTTTGATGTCACGGTTTTCTAAACGTGTCTATCACACTTTTTGTACGCTTCCTAATGTGTTTTAAAAATATGAGCAAAAGAACAATAGTTATAGAAATGCCCTATTCTCTAAGGCTCACAAGAAACAACTCGCATTTAAGGGTGTCTGAAGAGGTGGCATTCTCCCGACCGTTACTGCTGGCGGGGCTTACACTGCATGTAAATTAAATTGCTGAAAAGAGGGTAAATATGACCTAACCAGCAGTAGGATTTATCCCTCCTAACCGTACAGGAAATAGTTTAATTTAGAATTTTCCTCAGTTAAACCTTGCTTTTAAGGCAATTAATACACGGGAGTTTCTCCTCTCTCTCTCCCTCTTTCTCATTGAAATAGGTTTTCCAACAAATCAAACTTTCTTAGTCTGTCTTCCAATATCTCTGGACTAGCGGCAGCTCTTTGAATACGTCTGTTTAACGCTGCGGCGCGTGCCTGCAGTTTAGCTAATGTAACGCGGCTAGCTCCAAACCCTGAAGCTCCATCGTCTGGCCTCCCACCCAAGATTCATTAAAATTCCCAAACAGAGAATTAGCCCACTTCCTGAGGGCAGTGAATCCAGAACAAGCCCCTCATTCCTTCCCAGAGTGACCATATGCTTCACCGCCCTCCTTCATCCTGGGACCCCACCCTGTTTCCAGATGAGCATGTCCCTCAACAGACCAGCCAGTGACCATGCCCCCACCTGCATCAGAGAGGTGATGGCTCTGCTGGAGGTCCATCCGGTTGCTCTGATCTGGGACGGTGCTGACCCTGGGAGGCAGGTGGAGGTGGAGGGGCGCCTGTGGGTGTCGCAGTCACTGGGTAGAAAGACCCAAGGCTGTGGTGGCCTCGTGAAGTGAGTAACTATCTCTCTGACCCAGCGGCTGGCCGAGGAATGCTTGGGTCCCTGGCCTTTCCTAGGAGTGGCCAGACCTCAGACCCTGAGACCATGTATCCAGATCTGGGCAGACTCTTGCACCTCACATGGTCTACAGGGTGCCGTGGCTCTCTCCTGTCCCACCCCTCCAGCTGTGGTGCCCCTCAGCCCGGGGCGTCCTGTGAGTGTGTGCCACTCTGGGCAGCATGGAGCTGACAACCGATGTGCTCAGGGCTGGTGCGGCAAGGCCACTTAGGCTGCGGGGACCGTGCGGGGAGCTCAGCTGTGCAGGCCCAGAGTGGAGGGTCCGCCAGGGAGAAGCCACATGAGCTGGGACACGAAGAAGGACAAGGTGTCCAGACAGAGCCGGCATTAGCAGATAACATACCTACGGAACACGGCTTGCTTGGGAAAGAAGCTGGTGATGGTGACAAGGCACGTTCCTGGGGAACGCAGGCGGGCTGGGCGTGAAAAGCAGCTTCCAGGGGCCACCCACCATCCTTGGTTTGGGGCTCCATGTTCCTCCAACCCCTGCATCCCGGTCACACATCCTCTGACCCCCACCCTCCTGGCTCGTACCTGTGAGGGCCTTGCAGTTGCATCGGGCCACCTGACCATCTGAGACCATCTTCCATCTCAAGGTCCTTGATGTCACCTTACCTGCAAAGTGCTCTCGTTTACTAGGTCACCTGTGCACGGGTTCCAGGGGTCGGACGCAGATGGACTCTCGCTGACCCCCAGGGTACACACAGGGGGACTGCCTACCTCTGTTCCCCCCCACACACACACACACACCACTTGTGAACCAGAACTTCCAGCAGAGAACCATGCAGGCTGTGCCAACGTCTGCCAGCCTCTTCCCCGCGGGGATCGAGTGTGGGCAGGACCTCCTTCATGTTGGGAGCTGGAGCCTTGCACCCCCTCCCCCGCACCCTGTGCTCCATTTTTTGTTCAATTTCTGGCTTAGACTAACATTGTGAGAGATGTTGGCATCTCGTCCGTGAGCACATAGGGCCATCGGGGTCTCTGCATTCTGGGAACACCAGTGACGTGCTCAAGGGTCACCAAGCCTAATATGAGACTAGCAGGAGGTTCCAGCCCCTCAAGGAGGTAGTCAACAGGAAGGCCCCACCTCTCGGGTGTTAAGTTTTCCCTTCCCCACTGCGACTTGTGAAATGGGAAGAACGCGGCTCCAGGCCACGGGGGCTGTCTGGCTTCCGTCCCGTGTCCACCCTGCCAAGAGGGCCATGCCACAGTGTTGAGTAGGAAGGAATGCAGGACTGCCCGTGCGGAGCTTGGCCCTGTGCTCCTCCTACCCACCTCCCAGCCTCTCAGCCACTTCCTGCGGGAGAGAGGCTGACACCAGTGAGGAAGAGCGTTTCCTCCCCACCTGCAGAGCTCTGTTTCCCAGCCCGGAACAGCTCAAGCCGGCTGTGACCTCGGCAAGCACCCTTGAGAGGCTCTCAAGGCGCCTTGAGAAACGGCAGGCAGGCAGGCTCTCTGCGTCTGCTGATCCATTATTCATGCACGCACGCTTCAGAGCTCGGTGATTCAGCCTCTCGGAGAGCTCTCTGCGGCAGCCATAAACCACCAGCCAGCCATGTGCTCCCGGAAAACAATCCCCCCACCCCATTCCACCCTGTACAAGCTAGAGGTCAGGGGGGAGAATCAGAAAGGTGGAGCAGGGAGCCAGGGTGAAGAACCCCCCAAGCCCCACGGAACTGCAGGTCCACTCCAACCCCTCTAGAGTGACCCTCGGATCTCTAGGCAGTCAGTCTCCCTGAATTTCAACCCCTGCTTTTTGCAGGGCCCACGCGAGTGACAAGCCTCCCCCCTCAACTCACCTCATGGGTTACAGGGGACTGACTGTCATGTTTCAGGGCTCAGCACCTGGAGACGTGAGCCAAGAGCACATGTCACGTGTATATTTATTTCCATCCTCGTGGCTCTCGTTGAAAAAGGCAATAGCTCCACTGTTCTGCAGAGAACATGAGAAACATGGGAGCTCAGACTCGCCCAGGATATAGCGCAGGGACACCGCTCACGCTGGGGGCAGAGGTGGAGACGCAGATAAAGGAACCCACATCCCTTTCAGAGGCTGGGAAGGCATTATTAGGGAAGGGCACAGGAATGTGGAGGTCGGGTCACTGCCAGGGCCAACTTTATTTTTGCTGTGATGGTGCAAAGACCCCACGTGGCCACACCCACTGTATCCCCTGCCCCCCACCTCTTGGTGCTGGGCCCTCCTGTCTGTCCCCACAAGCTCTGCTCCTCTCAAGAAAATGAACAGCGGCATTTCACATGGAGCCGGTGGTGCTGTGTGTCAGCGGTCAGGCATCTGTGGCAGCCCTGGAACAGGGTCCAGTGCCTGGGCACTGCCCCCCTGTCCACCTGCTTCTGCCATCTCTCCTTCCTCCCTCCCCCTGCAGCACCTCCTCTCCCATCAGCTTAGAGAAGTCCCCTTTGGAGTTTCTCCTAATGGTCACCACAGTCAACAGATTGGATCCCAAAAGCCTCCACGCAGAGTCGGCCCCCAGGTGAGAGGAAGGCTTGGGCCCACCTGAGACCTGGGTTCTGGGCCTTGGGAGGCCTCCTCAGGCAGACGCATGGTGGGGAGGCCCATCACAGGCCGATGCCCAGCTGGGTTCTTTCTGCATCACTGCTTGCTCGGGGGTCCCCAAAGTGTGTCCTGCCCCAGCCCTGGACAGTGATGTTGCCTTCAGGGCAAGAGTAAGGGTCCTGTCTGTACAAAATTAACCCTTCTGTCTGCATGACACATGAATGTCCTAAATGCCACCACACTGTTCACCTTCCCGTGGTTCATTTTAGGTTGTATGGATTTCACCTCCATGAAAGAAAGAACACATCACGTAAAGTGGCCTTCTGCAATCTTGAGGTTTTTAACGCTCTCTCTGAGGATCTCAGGGTGACCTCTCCTGATGCCCTTATTTATGGAAAGAGAAACCACGGGTCCCCCACGATCATGAGAGGGAAGCCTCGACCTAAAGCCAAATTCTCAGGTTGGGGTCGAGCCCCCTGCCTGCCCGCCTCCTCCCCTGACCTGCTGCTTGTGTGAAGACGAGAACGTGGCAGAGGCTGACCTTCCAACAGCGGCACCAGAGGGTGATGTTGATGGTGTGTTCACTGTCCAGGCCAGGTGGCTTGGGGACGTGAACTCTGTCACAGGACAGCTGCCTTTGGGGCGAGGTCAGCTTGTGAGAAAAAACAATGATCTCCGAGGTCCTCTCATGACTCACACTCTGGTCCTTACACACTCTTGTCTGTGTGTTTCATGATACTGTGATTCACCAGCCTGGGCCAAGGGGTGGGTCTCATGGCTCCTGCAGCTGCTGGTCACTCCTACAGGCTGCGGAGCGGACAACGGCGACCCTGGGTTCACAGGCCATGTCCTCCAGGCATGGTCCTGCCCTCCTCTCAGTGGAAGCCCCTTCCCAGCCTCCGTTGACTCGGTGTATCTACCGGCAGGAGGGGAGCCCAGCCAAGCTCTCTCTGGGGACAGTGCAGCCCCAACAAAGGAAGGACAGGAGCACAGTCCAGCCACAGCCCAGACTGCAACCCCACCTCCCGAGCAGAGACCAGCTCAGCCAGGAGATGACCAGTGCGTGTTTTAAGCAGCTGAGTGTGTGGCGATTTGTTACCTGCTCGTAGATGACCAGTACACTTTTTTCAAAGCAAATTTTTGCTTTGGGGCATTCATTATTATTGTCAGAACAATCAGAGGCTGAACTACCTCGCACCACCTCCTGGAATTCCCTAGACAAACATAGTTATAAATAGATGAGCACCAGCTTTTGCTTAGCCTCACCTTTAAAAATAGGACAAAGACCACAAACCCAGGCCCATGTGCCCATGGGTCCATCATCTAATATCGTGCCCATGGGTCATCATGTAAGACTACACCCATGGGTCACTCATCCATCTAATACCACAGAATTCTCGTTACGTCTCATTGGAAATTTAAGAACATCTATTTGGGAAGGCTGATGGATCTGACTATCTCTTTGAGGTTTTGAATATTATTTTTTATTACAAAATAAATGTAACACCACTTAGCAAGTCCTATTTTTAAAAAATATATATATATTTTGGAATAGTAAAGGCTTTACTAAAAGCAAGAATTTGGGGACTTCTGGTTAGTAGATTAAAAAGAACAGCAAACACAACTTTAAAAAATATACTGGATCAACATGGGGGGGGGGGGGTTACCAGACATTCCTGCTGCTCCGTCCTGAACTAACATTCCAAACACACCCCGTGGACAGAAGAAATGTGGGTGTGGGCAGGTCCAAGATCACCCATCACCTGTCATTTCACAGTGGAAGATGCTCTCAGCTTGGGTGGGGGTGGGGGTTCTTCCCCAAGTTCATGCAAATCAGTGGCCAAGTCAGGACTTGTCCCAAAATTGAAAGTTGAAGTGAACTTGAAGGGGACCTGGCCTGGAGCTGCCTTCAGCGACTTTCCTACACCCTCAAGGTGTCAACAGTGCTAATGACAGTTAGGTCCATGTCTTTGGCAAATGGATAATTCCAAATTCTTTACCATGTTTCTGTTCATTTCTTCACTTCTCCTGAGCATCTCCTAGAGTATTAGGCTCGGAGGCCTTGGGCAGCGTCTGTCACGCCAGCCGGGGGTTAGATAATGTTCCTCCACCAGGCTTTCTCAGGATGTTTTCTCAAACCCTCATGAACTTCTCTTCTGGGTCTTTTTACAAACTCTTAAGAAAGGGTGCCTATTTGCATGTTTCGATGAAGAAAAAAGAACAACCATTTTAAAAGATAAGGGTTGGAATGTATAAGCCTTTTACAAACGGTTATTTCTTTCACGGAGAGAAAAGAAAAACAGGAGAAAGGAAGGAGAGGCCGTGGTATTGCAGATAACATCGTTTGGAGGATTTTTGAAACCTGGTATAATTTATCATTACATAAGATGCTTTGGTCGGCCAGATCAAAGCCGCCGCCGTTATCTGTCTGCATACAGCCAATTGAATTTCCTCTCCGAAACCCAGACAAACATTTCATTAGTTACCATTCATCAGTAAATTGGGATGAAATGTCAAAACACTTCTTTAAAAAAAATGCTGGATTGCATTTCCTACATATGGTGCTTTAAAAAAAAATCATTTATACTGCACTTTCCTCTCAAGTGTTCAAACTACGCCACATTCCAAATATTTGTGTAGTCCTCGTGACCCTCTGTTTCAGGCACAAGTGCCATTCTTTTCATTTCCAAGGGTGAGGAGAGGAGACACAAACATACTGATGCACAATGTCAATCTAAATTTAGCCAGGAAAACCACGGTTTTATAATAAATAAATAAATAAATAAAGCTATTGAATTCAGGGGATGACTGTGCTCCCTCTTGGTTAAAATTGGCAGGTGTTTGACGAAAATGACTGCGTAACCTCCGTCCAACCCCCGCGTGGGTCAGGCATGTGGGCCTCACTTCATAGAAAAGCCCTGACCCCTATTGGGGACACAAGGGCTAGAGCAGTGGTCAGCCAGGGACTCTGCCCCGGGAAAGAGGCGTGGCTGGCCAAGACAAGCCTTGTGGCTTTGTTGTAAAGGGACGGGAACCTGGAGGAACCACGGGGTCAGACGTCCCGTGTGGCTGCCATTGGCTTTCCCTGGACTCACCATCATGAATCCAAACTGAGGACCTATCAGCAGCTAAGAAGGCAAAGATGGCCCCCAACTAATGTTCCATCAAGAACAAAGAGAGAAGTCAGGTTAAAAAAACTAACATCAGTTGCAAGACATTGGGAGCTGCCTGTACAGCCAGGACTTGAGATGTGAAAACCCCCTAGCAAGGGGAGCCACTGAGGGGGGAGCATTGGTGGGGCCCCCATAGCCCCAATGGGGAGTTGGCCATCAGCAGAGCTGCTTTGATCTCCTGAGTGTGGCACTCAGGGATGGAAGGAGGCAGAGTCCCAGGGAAAAGGCGGGTGCCGGGTATTCACCCAAAGGTGCTTGCCGCACTCTGAGGGCAAACAGGGAAAGGTGCCAGGGAGCCAAGCACAGAGATTTGGAGTATTCGGTTTGAAACAGTGAAATGTTTGGTGTAATGTGGCTAAATTAGAGTTTAAGAGGTAGACAGATGTCAGTAAGAAATCTAGGGTCTTAGCTGGAGACCTTGGGGACCATCCTAGAAGAAAGGAACACAAGTGGAACATTGAATGTGACAAAGTTACACCAACAACCCAGCTGACACACATCATCCCGGTTGGGACAAGCTCAGTTCATGGTCAGAGTGAGGGAGAAGAGAAGAGATGACATCATCCATAGCCCCTAAAGTTTTCATTCAAAATGTCCAGCATTTCATAAAAGTTCACCAGGTGTAACCAGAAAAAAAAAAGGACAATAGAAAAGAGCCCCAGACTGTCCATTTATTGAAGTTATAACACATGGACTTTAAAATGGCTCTGATTAATATGGTGAAGCAAAGATGAGGATTTAATCAAATCCATAGGAAAAAAAGTCATAATTTTAGCAGTATAAATATCAATAATTGAAACTAAGATTCAATTAAGTAACAGCTGAGCTTAAAACAGGGAAGAGAGAATTGTGGGAGATGCAGCTTGAGCAGGGAGCATGGAAAGGACAGGAGAGACCGGTGGGAGGTTGAGCTGAGTGGTCACAACGGGGAAGAAGGAGAGTCTAAAGGGATGGTGCTGACAACTGGCCAACACTGATGGTCCAACTGAAGTCACAGATGCAGGAAGTACAGACACACAGTCAACCACGCCCAAGACATCATCACAGAACCACTGACATCCGGAGACAGGGAGACAGGTCTTAGAGGTGGGCAGGGAAAAAATGTTGCCACTTTCAGAGGAGGGACAGGACCCTGATTGTTGACATTGGTGCAGGAGCAATGCAAGCTGGGGGACAATAGAATGTCATAAAAGGGGCTGAAAGAAAGGACCCGGGAGCCTGGGTTCTACCTGGAGAGCAGCTGCTCCTCAAGTGAGGGCAAAACAAATACATTGACCATCCTAACCACGGCTGAGAGACTTTGCGGTCGGTAGATACACATGAAAAGAAATAGGAGAATTCTTAAGGATGAAAGGAAGTGATTCCAGAGAGGAACACAGATATCCAGCAAGAAACAAAAACAAGAGAAAAGGAAAATGGGAAAGACACAAGTAAATATAAACAAATAGTAAATGTACAATATAGTAACACCTGATGGAGTCAACAGGTGTGGAGGTTCAAATGCATAACAATCTTAGAGATTACTGACTATAAGTCTACTAAGTTATTATCACTGGCTAAGGAGTGGCAATGGTATGAATTTACATTACACTGTGGTTAATCAAGGGTACACATTAAAGTCTTCAATTACTGCCCTGGCTGGCTAGCTCAGTGGTAGAGCATCGGCCCAGCATGTGGATGTCCTGGGTTCGATTCCCAGCCAGGGCACACAGGAGAAGCACACATCTGCTTCTCCACCCTTCCCCTCCTTCTTTCTCTTTATCCCTTCCCCTCCTTTAGCCAGGCTCCATTGGAGCAAAGTTGGCCTGGGCGCTGAGGAGGGCTCCATGGCCTGTGCCTCAGGCAATAAAATAGTTTGGTTGCTGAGAAACGGAGCAACACCCCAGATGGGCAGAACCTCACCCCCTGGTGGGCATGCCGGGTGGATCCCAGTTGGGCGCATGCAGGAGTCTGTCCCTCTGCCTCCCCGCTTCTCATTTCAGAAAAATACAAAAATAAATAAATAAATAAACAAACAAAATCTTCAATTACTAAGCCTAACCTTTGAGAAGGGAAGTTTATGAAATTTGCAAGATGATACAAGTAAAAAAATTTAAACTTTACTGGTTAAGTCAAAGAAAGGAAAGCAGGGAGAAGGGACATTACCTTTGACTGAGGGATCGAATCCTGAGTATGCACATCTGTACTCCATGAGACGTCTGCGGTGATATTCATGGATGTGTGACTGATCATCACCCAAACTAGAAACAAGCTATCAGAATAGAATGGATGAAACTGTGGCAAGGTATGTGCCGAAATACCACCAAGTGATGGATAATAATGAACCATTGCTTCACGCACAATCCTTCACGAGTGCCACAAACATGAGACGTGGGAGGTAGCAGATGCTGCAGAGTGGAAAACCCACGTATGGGAAGGGATGTCTGAGGGTGTGGAGTCTCTGCAGGTGGTGTGTTGACTTGAGGGAACCTGAAGAGGTGCCTCAGGTGATGCTGTTTTTCAGCACCTTGAACTGGGTGGTGGTCACATGAATGCGTCACTTTGTAAGAATGCACTGGGCTTCGTATTCACATTCTTTGTACGTTCTTGCCTGTGTTGTCCTTCAGTCAACAGTGGAAAGCGAAAGCAGGTCTCTGGCTGTCCCTGTGCGACTCAGTGGGCCAAGTGCCTGATTCGGTTCCCACGGGAACACCTGACATTTCCCAGGAGTCTCTGCAAACCAGACCTCGGTTTCCACGTGCTCCATGTTGCTGTCCCTCTGTACTGGACTTTAAACTTCAAGCCTGGGTTTTTTGTTTTCTTTTGGATATTATTTTGAGTCTCAGTTCCTAAAATGTCTCTGAACACAGACCTTCAGATAATCCTGGCTCCTGACTCTGCATCCTGTGGACAAACTGCAGGTCAGTGCCACACACAGCCCAACTTCAACATGACCCACAGGCTCCCTCCTGGGCAGCAAGGCCTTCGGACGGCCTTCCCACATGGCTGCTTGGTGCAGGGAGGTCATGACGACAACCCAGAAACACCGGAGAAAGACATATCCTTGAGCTTATGTTCTGCACATCACCTATTCAATTCAATAAGGAATTGTTGCTAACTGCTCACTGAGATGAGTAATTCTCTCTCTCCACCCCTGAGGATGTGACAGTCCATTTTGAACTCTTACGGACAGAACACGGCATGATCCATGTTGCAATAAGGCACCGTGAGAGGCAGGAGCAGAGGCATGTAATCAGTCATGACTTCCTGAAACCTCCAAGGATGGGCTGGGCCTCGCAGAAGGAAAAGTGTTACCGGGGGAGCGAAGGTGACAGGGTGTTCATGCAGAGAGATGCACAGGGTGCAGCCAGGCTCAGTACGAGGCAGACTCACTTATCCTAGGACTTCCTGCCCCTTCCCTCTGGTGGCAGATAATGGCAATGTGTGCTCTAGTTCTGCCAAAGCCAGCCACCCAACAGCCAAGCCAGCCAAACAGAGCTCATGGGGATGGCTCGAGGCATCCCCATGGGTTTGCGAGGATTTCTGCGGACCTCTGCTTTCCCGTGAGATCTGTGACCGACCCATGTGTTTTGCCATCACTGCCAAGACCGGAGGATTTGGTGTCCAGCAGATCCCTAGAAGCTGTGGCTCCTAGCCTCTAACACGGGGGGTCATGGTGGTGGCATGCGGCAATTGTTTAATGACTGGCCCTCTATAGAAATTAATGCATGCATGTCCAGGAACAAAGGTTGTTAAAATTGCGATAAGGTAAAGTGTATGTGACTCAACATTTACGATTAATACCTAATCTGTGTTTATAAGTTGTGCATAGAAAAATTGATACTCACAAAATGCTTTTGTTCATTGTGCCAAAAGTCTTGAACCATAAGCACTGGGGTTCACTATTGACCAGAGAATGTGGCTATGTGTGTGAGTTGAGTATTATGAGGAAAGAATTTAAGCCATAAAAAATAACCATTGTGCCTCAAAAGGCAACTCACAAAATAGGAGAAAATATTTGCAGCTCATGTATTTGATAAGGGATTCATATAGAAAGTATCTAAGGGACTTTAGAACTCAACAACAGCCTGATTAAGACATGGGCAAAGGACCTGAATAGGCATTTCTTCTGGAGCCTGTGGTCTACAGGGTTGGGTGGTTCCCCAGTGCTCATGTGCTTTCCTCCCTGGCTAAGGCTGGTGTCCCCATGATGAAATCTCACTCTGTCTCCCTCTCTTCATTGCTCCCACCTGGCACATGAACCGCCCCTCTGCCCGTGTCTCCATGCTACAGACGCTCCCTCCCGTTAGTCACTCGGTCGCCTTCGCAGTGATCACATCAACTGTCACTGTAAGGCAGTGCTTGTGCTCAAGTCACCCTTATTTTACCTAATCACGGCCCCAAAGCCCAAGAGTAGTGAGGCTGGCCAAAGACACACCAAAGAGAAGCCAGAAATCCTTCCTCCAAGTGCAAGGTGAAGGTTCTCTACTGAACGAGGAAGGAAATCGTCAGCTGAGGTTGCTGAAATCTCCGGGGAGAACGAACCTTCTATCTGTGGAATTGTGAAGGATGAAAAAGAAATTCATGCTAGTTCTGCTGTCGCACCTCAAACTGCAGATGTCTTGGCTGCTGTGTGTCCTACGTGCTTAGTTAAGGTGAGAAAGGCATTGAATTCATGGTGGGAGACAGAACAGAAAACGTGCTTGGATTGAAGACAATGTGTTGTACCAGACGGCACTGAACCCACTCGAAGACTTCAGCGAGGGACGCCCATGTGCTGCAAGTGAGCGGGGGTCACGCAGAGTCAGAAACGGGTTTGCACAGAGAAACAAAAGATAGGAGAGCCTGCATCTCCTACCAAGAAGCTGCAGCCACTGTTCCAGCAGACTTCAATAAGATGCGATAATATCCATGGTTTCAGGCATCCACTGGTGGAGGGGGGGGGGTGCCTTGGAACGTACCCCTTGCAGATAGAGGGGGGGCTAGTATATATTTTTGGAAAAGGTCAATTCAGGTTCTTTACTTGTACTTTTTTTTTTTTAAATCAGGTCGTTGACAAGTTCTAGAGCTCCTTATATGTTCTCAATACTAATCCCTCATCAGAGGGAGTTGCAAATATTTTCTCCCATTCTGTGAGTTGCCTTTTGCTCTGTTGATAGTGTCTTTGGGTGCACAATGGTTTTTTTTTTAATGGCTTATATTTCATTCTTCATTATGTTCTTGTGTTCCATTTAAATAGTGGAGCATATTTCAAATAGCCGAATGTCTGTGTCGGCTAATCTCATCAGACCTGTTACTTCTTGGTCTGTTTTTATTGACTTGTTTTCCTCCTGGATCTGCTTGCTTAACAGTTCGTAGCAGCCTCACCTGCCTGGGAACATTAGATCCGCCGGCCAACTCTAGAAAGGACACATTGTTGAGAGTCGGGCTTGGGCTTTGTTCAGAAGTTCGGCTTGGGTTCCTTTCAGGTCGTGCTAGTCCTTCCTCGTGTGGAAGTTTCATCATGGCGGCCATGGAGTTGTCTTTATGCTAGGGCTAATTTCGCCAAACTGGAGGAAGGGTTTGGGGGTTCTGGTGTTGGCTTATGGTCTGAACGTTTGTGCCCTCCCACCAAAATTCACTTGGTAACATGCCACCCTTATGTGATGGCATGGTTAGCAGCAAACAGGACCAGAATGTTGCCAGCGTTTGGACCTCAGTTCAACAACCTCGGGACTTGAGTTCTGGCTAAGAAAGAATTCAAAGTCAAGGCTGAGATATAAGTCAAAGTTTATGTAGGAAGTCACAGAGGCTGTGGAAACCTCAGCCAGCCGGTGGGCTCAGAGAAGAAATTATAGAGGCAG
Source organism: Saccopteryx leptura (assembly GCF_036850995.1). Taxonomy (NCBI): domain Eukaryota; kingdom Metazoa; phylum Chordata; class Mammalia; order Chiroptera; family Emballonuridae; genus Saccopteryx; species Saccopteryx leptura. The sequence goes on along the minus strand of NC_089507.1, from coordinate 145,159,430 downwards.
AGGAAGGGTCCTTGGAGCTCAGGAGAGAGAGGGGGCAGGATCTACGCACCTGTGTAGGAGACCAGAAGGGCTCGTGCGTGCTCCAGAGAAAGAGCGCACTGGGTCCTCCAGCCTAAGGGCTTTTGAGGTAGGTAGACTCTAGAGGAGGTCCCAGGGGAGGATCCTGATAGAGTATTCCCCACCTTTCCAGGTGTACCCTCAGGGTCCTGTACTCCGGTGATTGGTCAGCGCCAGGGCAGGGGGTCATTAGTCATTGCAGCTTGGTTCTGATGTCAGCTGTGGGGTCTCCCCGCCTGGCCTTGCTGCTTTCTGGGCCTGGAGCTGAAACCTACCTGAGGCCTGGATGTCATCTCTAGTCTGACCAAAACTCTGTGGTCAACAGACTTGAGGCCTTGTTGCCAAGATTATTTAATGCAGGTCAGAACCTCACTGTCCTGAGGGTTTAATGCTTAAGGGAGTTGTCCTCGAAGGGTTTGTATGGGAGTCTTGTTCCTCCTCTAAGGGGATCCACCCTATGACTCGCAACAGGCCAGGGAAGGCAGGTCAGGGGAGGGTTCAAACCCCACCCTACAATTGTCCATTGCTAGGCACTCAGGGCTTTCCACTCTGGTGATCTTCTGTACCTGTCCTTTTTTCCTCGCTGTGCTCCTGCCTAACAGCCCCACTCCACCCCCAGTACTAGGTGTGGCCTTCGGCAGATCCTGAGAGCAGAACCTTCATGAATGAGATCTATGTTCTTATACAAGAGACTCCAGAGACCCCCTGCACACCCACACTGGCACCAGCCTCCAGGACTGTCTGTCTACTGTGTAAATTGCCCAGTGTGCAATCTCACTATGGCCGCCCGGACCTACAGAGGAGAAACCGAGGCCCCCAGAAGTGTCTCTCAGGGCCAGTCATGTAATCTGCAGAGAACAGTGAAAAATAAAAATGCACAACCCTTGTTCAAACATTCTTAAAAATTTCAAGACAGTGAGAGCAGAAAGCCGAGCAGGAGGCCTCTGAGTGTGGCCCTATGTAACTGCCTGGGCCACATGGCCAAGCAGCTGGCCCTGGTGTCCAGCGTGGGCCACACGCCACTGTGAGCTAGGGCTGCACTGTCACTGCGTATTTGATTGTCTGCTCTCCCGCCTCTCGACAAAATAAGGGAGTTCCTGTAATACTTGGTTTCCTAGCTCTTCTGTTTTCGGTCTCTCCTGTCCTTGCTTACAGAGTCAAGGACAAGAACATAACCCCTCAGGGAGGAGCCCACAAGTACACAGCTTAGTAAGCAGAGCACGTGCCCTGCTGGAGCCCAGGGGCAGCAGGAGGAACAGGCTGACCTTGTGAGTAGTCCGCACCACCTGCGGTGCCCAGTGCTTCCAGGTAACTCCCAGCTGTGCGCTATCGGGGGTCTGGAGAAGCAGCTGAAGGCTGTCTCTGCCTGGGCTACAGCGGGTCCCTGAAGGCACATAACTTCTTAACTAGGACAGGCTCCATGTGCTTGGTGGCTGTGGGGTCTTCTGCTGCGTGGGAGAGACCTGACAGCCATTGGGGTGCAGAGCCTCTCAGCCCAGCTGCTGTGGTGGAGGGAGGCGGCCCTGAGGGGGGGGGAAGGGGGGGCAGGGCTCAATGCCCGTCTATCTGACAGCCAGGCCTGGGGGAGCCTCAGAACCTGCTCTTGTAGAATATGTCAGCAGCCTGAAGGCATTCTCTGCAGGGCGGTTGCAGCCCTGGCTCTGCGCGCTTGCATTTAGATGCGCAGGATCGCCCAGCCCTGTGCACAGCCATCTGCATCAAAGGGACCCAGCTGGAGATGGAACCTGGCTAGCTGTCCCTGTCACAGAGTGAACAGAGTCCCTGACTCCCCAGCACGAGGGCTGATCGCCCTCTGTACGGCCACATTATCTGGGGGCTCTTGCTTGCTGTGTGTGTGTGGGCGGGGGGGGGGGGGGGAGGTGATGGAGCCATGTTTTAGAATGCACATTTTGCTCTCTAGACTAGTCAGAGGACTGTGTTTCCCACAGCCCTGCCTGCTCCCAGCTTCAGAACAGGGAAGTCAGTGTCCACCGCAAGGGCAGCAGGCACATCTGACAGCCCCCCCCCCGCCCCCCCCAGGACCCCTTTGGGCCCTCTCTGCACCACTAGGAGCCCTCTGTCCGCTTACAGAACACATCCCGGAGACACAGACAGGGGCTGCAGGTGGCCCGCTGCATGCTGGGAAGTGTAGTTCTGTGATCCTCCACCAAGCAAGGGCAGCTCTGGAACAGTGCATTCTGGGGATTGTAGTTTCCACGTGCACCATCTTTCCAAGAGCTCCAGGGGTGTGGGATGGGGAGAGGAAACCCCTCCCCCTCGCCCCCAGACCTGCAGGGCTGCCGTGGTTGGAAGCTGAGCCCAGGACGCTGCACCTGCTCTCCCAGCCGCAGATCTGGGGAGGTGATTTGATGCGCAGGCTGGAGCCAAGGTTCATCCAACGCAACTGTGTGCCCAGCCTGGACAGTGGGGTTCCCCACGGGGAAGAACAAACCAGAATAAGAGATACATAGATGGGAAATAAGCAAGGGGCCTAAGGAGAGGGCGCCGAGCATGGACGGGCTGGAGATGGGGGACCTCTGGGATCAGTGACTCTTAAGTGAAGAGTCAGAAACGGAGACGTCTGAAAGCTGCTTGTCACCCTCAAAAATCACCTGTGAGAAGCAGGAGCAAAGAACTGCTTCCTGTCTGTGTTGAGCATGTTTACAGCCGATCAAGTCCCAAGTACCAGACGCGTGCTATGCATTGGTTACTGGCCACCTTGTGCAGCGGGAACTGTCATCTCCCCGGCGTGGAGATGATGACGGTAAAGATTGGAGAGGCTTCAAAGTTAACAAGAGGCGTGGGGTTGAATCCCCGCCGCTTCCCGGACCCACATGCGAAGCAGGTGGCCACGTGGACCAAGTCAGTGAACCAGGACAGGACCAGCACCGGGAGGGTGGGGGAACGCCACAGTGAGACAGACATGGCACCAGAAGAATTAGAAACTGCACGGGGAAGCGGTGAGGAGAAGGATGAGTACAGTTACGTCATGCGAAATGGAGGACAGACTCCTTTAGGTGGACACATGGAATCCTTCCAGAAAAGCCTTTCCTGAAAACAGAATTCACCACCCGTTTCAAAAGTCTGGTGTGGTGTTATTAAAAGGGTTCCTGGAAAATTTCCTGGAGGGAAGATGTGCCAAATTATTAAATTAACTCTCTCTTTGGTATGAGATGGTGAATAATATGTTTTTTAATATCTCTGAATTTTAAACACCTTGTAAGGTGTGTATTTCATTAAAAAATAAAGGGATGCCCTTTACAAGTGGAGCCGGTGCCCAGTGTCAGCTTCCTGTCCTTCCCTGGGTCAGGCAGGGCCAGGCTGCTCCTCTGCTGGCTGTAATTCTTGTCCTTGTCCCTGTCCATGAGGAGGAGCTCCTACGTGGAGTTGGCCCTGAGCCCCACTTCACTTCTGGTCTGTGATTCCGCAGATGCCCTCAGGTCACAGAGATGTCCTGGCCGATGGAGCTGAGACCACAGACAGTGGGGTGCAGACGGGTACTGTGTGGTCGGGAGAGGGAGAATGGGATCTGGGAAGGCTTCCTAGAGGAGGCAGCTGTTCACAGATCTCAGAAGTATTACAGGTTCTGTGAAGGATGTGAAGGAAACACAAGGTCTCTGTCCTCAGGCATCTTGACAAGCGGAGCCCATGGGAAGAGGAGGCACGGCTGAAAACAGGCAGTGTGTGTGCCATGTCTGCATAGATCTTTGGCTGAGGGGTAGGGGTTTGATTGCGATTGGGACAACTGGGAGGCCTCTCTCAGAACTGGGTCAGTGGCCAATACCCAGTCCCTTGTAGCCAATGAACCCCACCCACCCCACCCCCAGCATAGTGAGCGCTCAACAAACATGATGAGGCCCTGGCCAGGTAGCTCCGTTGGTTACAGCCTCATCCCGACACTCCAAGGTTGCAGGTTTGATGCCTGGTCCAGGCTCCCGTGCCTTAGGCCAACCCCCGGAGAGCACAAGGGTAGAGTTTATGCCAGAATTCCCACTCTCAGGTGCTTCTGCCTGGTAAAGCTCCCTATTGGGTCTCCGAGGAGGGGCGTACGACCCTGTTTCTCGGGGGAGCCAGTGTGGTTCCTGCTGTTTTAGGTCTCTGTCATTTTGGAGACACTGTGGTCATAGATGATTGTCAAAATGCAAGACTGGGGTATGCACATGGAGCAAGTGCAAAGTACCAGTCCGACCTAGACTGAGTTTAGTTTGTTTAAAGGGTGTCTGCTGACCTGTGCTCAACTGGCAGCGTACCTGTCACAAATCCCCTAGGTGAAACGACTCCATCAGTGTCCCCAAATAAGTGTTCTACTTTCTCCTCCCACTGTTCGCCTGTGGTTCCCTCCTGCTGGAGACCCCTCATGATTCTTTTCTTACCCATCTTCTGTCCATCCTTCAAGGACTGACAAGCTCAAGCTCCTCAGGGCTGCGCAGCGGCTCACGTCTGGTTTATTATTCTTAACGGTAACTTTGTGTGTAGCCTGCAGCTGTGATGGCAGGTAGGTCACCTGTGACCCCTGTCCCTTCCCTTAGTCAATAGCGTCGGTAAGCACCCTTGCCTACAGGGGGCAGCGTGAGCGTTTTCCCTGGTGGAGAACTGGGGCAGCCACGTCAGCCCACCATGTGTGACCTGCAAGACCAAACCTTTGACCATGCTGTTCTCCATCATCCAATGGCTATGTGCCTCTTGGGCTTTTATTTAGTTTTCTAGTATACTGTATTTTGCCACACAGGGAGATCAATCACCTGGCAAGGGTTTGGGTAGATGCCCAGAAGAGGGATCGCTGGGTCACATGGTGACTCTATTCTTAATTTTTGAGGAACCACCATACTGTCTTCCATAGTGGCTGCACCAGTTTGCATTCCCACCAGCAGTGACTGAGGGTTCCATTTTCTCCACAGCCTTTCCAACACTTATTATCACCTGTCCTGTTGATAACAGCCAACCTAACAGGAGTGAGGTGGTATCGCATTGTGGTTTTGATCTGCATTTACCGAATAGCTAGTGAAACTGAGTGTCTTGTCATACTGTTGGCCGTGTGTATATCTTCAATGCGTTGATGCCATGGCTGAAGCCCCACCAGGAAGGATTGTGTTTAGTGAGGGGCCCAGGGTCTTGAAGACTGCTGGGAAGAGGCAGAAGCCTCTGCAGGGGCAGCCCGTTCATTCCTTGTTCATGCCGGTGGAAACCTGGTGGGCAGCATGGAGTTGGACAGGAAGAGAGACAGAGCAGAGGAGGGGGCAGGTAGGACTGGTTCCAGGCAGTGGCAGCAAAGGTGGGACAACAGAGTGACCGTGAGAAATGGAGCTGATAGCAAAGACATCGTTGTTCCTGAGGAAAGCCCCTCGCTGCCCATCATTCTCATGACTTTTAATAATTGCCTATGATAGGCTTCCCCATCCCCAATTTAGCGATGAAACAGAGGCCAAGGGGGAATAAACGAATATACTTTGGTCACCCGTTGAGTTAAGGCAGAGGTAGAGCCCAGGATGGCTAGGATGGGGAAGGTGTTAGAAAGGGCTCTGATGGGCCAATGTTAGGCATGGCTGGGGGCACCTGCAGGTTGGGCTGCAGAGGGGCTCCCCCTTCTCCACGCTGGACCCAGACAGCTGAGCATGTGCTCCTTCACCTGAAACCCACCATAGGGCTGCCTAGCCCTCCACTTGGGGGGTCCACAGGGCAGGGGCTGTAGGAGACTGTGGCTCCCACCACAAAGGCATCTCTGAAAATTGAAGGCAGCATGTCTGCAAATTCAGAGATGGTGAGAAAAGTGCTCCACTAAGGGGACATTGGTAATATTACCCACGGTGCCCCGACGACGCTCCATGTGGGCTGCCGTTGAGCAGGGTTCCAGGGTGGAGGCAGTGACGGAATAGGGGTACAACGGACATTTAATACTATTGGAAACTCAACGTCTAAATCGGGTCAGATGGCTTGGATGAAAACAGGACGCAAAAGCTGTCCAAACCACGACATGAACTGACCCTGCCTGAGTGGCCAGCGGCCCTGGCTGGGCCAGGAGGCAAACATTTCACCAGTCTCCAGTGTTTGACTTGACCTTCAGTCCTATGGCTCCCAAGTGCCCACAAGGACAGATGGAGCACACTGCTTGGCTGTGATTTTTGTGAGCGGGGAGACATTACTAGCGCTGGGGGAGGGGGGGCTTTTGAAAGCAGCCTGCATCCCTCAGTTCTTTGTGGTCTTTGTGTTTACACCCAGGCTCTTGAGCCTCGCAATCCAATGCACAGACTCAAAATCAACATCTCCTTGTACAGAAAACTGAAGAAATAGGATAAATACAAATGTATTGATAGATGAGCTGCCAATCAGACGTTAAAATGGATCTTGGAGAAGAATTTATGTACTTTGACAGGGAATGGAGATGCGTCCTTCTGCTAATAGTTGGAGTGTAATTGGCTGATGAGGGTGGAGAGGAAAGCCATAAGAGGAAGTGCATTTAATTTCATCTTGCCGCCTCCCACTTTATAAATCAGTTTACTCCAAACAAATGCTAGCAATTTTTAACGTTCAATTGCTCTGTTTGGTTTCCTCTATTTAATGTTTTCCTCTCTAGCCTGTTTACGGGACCCTTAAATATATAACCTGACATTGGACACATGCAGAAAATGTGAGTTTGCCGGGGATGTGTGTGTGTGTGTGTGTGTGTGTGTGTGTGTGTTCTAAGGTCTTTTAAAGTGGAGCATTATATAGTTTGTGAAATTGTTGTGACATCGTCATCCACCTGCAAACCCAGGGAATCTGGGCCCTGGGTGTGTCTTCTGCAAGTAAACGCTTGTTTGGAGGAACAGGTGTCCTATTTCCATCCTGACCTTCTAAACCACAGGTCACAGCTCACCTCTTGAGGTGACCAGAACGAGTTTCTCACCATCACCAATAGCAGTTAGCTGCCTCCAGGCAGCTGAGCCACCAGACGCACCTGGGACCCGCAGCGCTCTTGGTGGGGCTTTGCCCTGCCAGGTCTCTGGGCACTGACCTCTTCCCCCCTGGCGGTGTTGCAGAGAGAATGCTCCAGTACCCAATGAGAAGCAGGTGGGGATGAGAGTGAACCGGTCCCCAGGGAAGGAGGTGGTTCTCACCCAGCAGGACCTGGAAACTTGTTAGAAATGCAGATTCTCAAGGACCCTTCCTTACCCAATAGCTGATGCAAGGCAGGGTGCAGGCACCTATCTTCACTGACCCTGTCCGCTGACCAAAAGCCATGGAGTCAGGTCGCCTCGGGGCTGCGTCTCTGCTCTGCCCATTGCGCCCTGTGCAACCCGGAGACACTCACCAGCATCCTCCAGTCTGAGGTTCTCTGTATGTAAATGGGGAGCGTTAAGGCACCTTGGCGGGCTGCTGTTAAATACTTCATATAAGAAGGGGAATACATTTCACGGGTGTTCCTGCCTGAATGTAAAGCTGGGTGCTCAAAGGGCAAGCTCCCTGCCTCTGGGAAGCACCACAGCGCAGCCGCCCGACCCTGGGGTGAGGTGACACAGCCTGTCTGTGGGCTCAGCAAAGGAACCGCTCACAGCCAGCCCTCCACTCCAGAACTTCCTCTCTGACGCTGGCTGTTGCATTGCTGGGCTGGGAGAGAGGCACACAAGTGTGAAGACACATGACGGGTTATTATGCATTTCCCATCCTCGAGGGAGGGCGCTGCCGTTGGGAAGCGGACCCTACGGTGCCTGCCTCCGGCTTCAGGACCCCCAGCAGCCTCTGCAGCTGTGTTTGTTGAGATCGGCTCCCTTGCTCTGAGGTTTTATCACAGTCAGAGTTGAGTTCATGCAGCTCTGGGGACAGAGCGCTGAGGTGGGGTGTCGATGGATATCTCCTGTCATGCCCTGTCCCCAGCTTCCTCAGGACTCTGTGGGGAGCCAACGGCAGGCTCTCAGAATAGAAAGTCATCTGCCAGGTAGAAGAAAGCCTGGCTTTCTGCGCCTTTGATGAGATCAGAGGGACTCTGAGATGCAGTTGCATGAGTGAGTCCTGGCTGTTTGGGACTCGGCCTGTGTTTGGCAAACACGCAGGACCAAGCCTAGGTCCTGACAAATGGGGAACAATGGGGCCACAGCTCACTCTCTGCTGATCCATATCCAAGTGGCTATAAAAATGGTAATGGACGTATTCATAATTAACGTGCTAACCATGAATCATCACAGCACTGAATTATTAAAGCCATGAAATGCACACATCTCTATTAGGGATGAGAATTTATTGGTGGAAAAGTTAGGCAGTAGAAACTCAACCTGCTGAGGCAAACGTACCCTGGCCAGTGCTCATTCATTCACGCCGAAAAGGAACGCCAGATGAGCATCTGTGGATTTCACTGCCATGGAAGGACCACGGGGCGTTGCACATGCCCCCATGTTGAGCCAGAGCCGTGGACACAGAACAGAAAGGCAGCAAGGTGACTTTGTGACCATCAGGGTAAAACCCATTGCCTGTGTTTTATCCACAACTTGACAACACAAATTCCGGATTTCCTTGGTGGGTCTCTCGCCTCTCAGCGAGCTCTTCACTGAGGGTCTTGGGACGGTTGGTGAGCGAGGACCTTTGTTCACTTCCTGGTCGCACGAGGTTGCATGGATGGCCAGAACCTTATCTGAGTGGAGGTCATGATTGTGAAGGAGATGACTTCTCCCCTCCTTTCCTGGGCTGACAGCTGACAGGCCTCACCCACGGGAGCTGGGTTATCATCCTCCTAGGAGGGGAGGGTCCCACCTTTTTCTAGGGAATGCAGTGGAGCTGTAGACCTCCAGGTGTTCTTGCACCCCGAGAGCTTCTTCCTGATCTGGACCCAGCAGGTGGGGCCCCTGACCTCCTGGAGCTGTGGCCAAGAGTGCTCTGTCTCAACTGGGGGTGATACCGGACCCCCGCAGCAGTGTCCCCGGTGCTTTGGCACAAAAATCTCTTCTTGCTGTCTTTGAAAATTCAATTTGTACCACAAAGATGATGTTCAGGCTTTGAAGGCGTCTTCCATAGGCTGGCTCTTTTTTAATGAAGGAAAATATAGAAAAATAAAGTATGTTGGCCTCATGCTGGCATCACTCGTGATAGGTGCTGTCCCGCTCGTTACCCATCTCATCTGCCAACAGATGGGGCAACCGGCTGCTTGCTCCAGGTCACACAGCTGTGAAGAGGTGGGTCAAGGTCATTCAGGTATATGAAACTGGAGCTCAGGCATTTTGTGTGTGAATGAACACACACACACATGTACACACATGTACACGCACGCACGCATGTGCAGACATAAACACACAAACACATGCATGCACGTAACCCACACACATGTACACACATGTACACAAACACATGCATATGCACATGCACGCACACATGCACATGTACACACCTGGCAGTTTCTTTCTCTGCAGTACTGGTCACAGGATTGCTCTTTTCCAGCTGGGCTCTTCTGCCACCCTGGTTGGATTACAATCGGTTTCCTTTAAGCCTTTGTCATCTGTGATCCAAAGATCAAGCAGGGATTTCTTGAGCGGCTCTGAGCTCAGAGAAGAGGGCTAAGCTGAGGGCCTGCATTCTAAAGATCCCTCCTCACCTTCCGCAAAGACACCTTGAAAAGTCAGGTTGTTACGACTCATGTGGCCCACACTGCCCTCAGAACTGGAGAGCCAGCACTGGATGAGCGATGCTCACTGAGAACACCAGTGTCCAGGTGCACAGCCCAGTCCCGCTTCCCCTGCTAAAGAGAGGTGGGTGACAGTGCTTTGAACATCTGCAGGACACTGCGCTCCGGGGTGTCAGGGGAGGGATGGACCCAGCTCTGCAGACCAGCAGGTATTTAGATGAAGGACATTCAGAGCCTAGCATCAGAGGCCAAGATGGCAAACTATGAGCTGATACCGAGAGATAAGGGAGCAGTGTCAGTTGGGATGCTTCACCCAACATGCTGGGGTCTACCTGGGCCTTCCACACAGACAAACCAAACAGAAGGTGAAGAGACATGCAAGATGTGAAGAGACTGACTAGCTCACTCGGTGGTGCTCTGGTCACAGGTCTGCACCGTCAGCTTCACTGTGTGAGGGTCCGGGGAGGGGAGAGAGAGGGGACAGTGTCACTCTCCCATCCTGTTCCCTGCCATGGAAAGACTGGTCTGGGCTCCCCTCTTTTCCCAGCAAGAAACACTCCCTGTTCTGAGCTTCCATCATCACCTTGAAACCCAATCCTTACATGTGAGGACATGCTCCCAGACCATGAGGCCCGAGAGTGGCGGACTGCTTAAGAGCGAACGTCTCAATGGTGGAACAAGATCAACATTGATTGTGGTTATTCATCTATGGTTATTAAATAAACTGCACCTGATACTTTGAAGACAAGAACGAAACCCGATCACATTCCTCTGGATGCAGACCGGAGGCTCCTGGGCCCAGACTTGTCACCGGGAGCCACGTGCACGCGAGTGACTCTGGTGCTTCCAGCTGCTGAGTTGGCAAGAGGTCACTCCCTTATGCCGACAGTTTCAGCCACATGTGTGAGTACATGCGCACAGGTATGCACAGTTAGTGATCCTGGAGATTGACTGACAACTGATGCGCGGGTCCAAGGCACCTGCTTCATTCAGTTGAAACTGTAGCATAAACTACAGACACCATGTGCCCAAGAGAGTCCTCCTGCAGAGGCTGATGGCACAGCAAAACCGAACGGTCAAGGACTCAACTGCAGAGTCACTGTGGGCACAGAGCACAAATGCCAGCATCTGAGCCACGGTCACGCTCGTCCCCACGTGATTATTGCTTATGGTTCAGTGTGGGCCTTTCTGAGTGTCTCTCCTGCAGGGGAACCAGCTTCTAGAGCATTCGGCTGGGGTCCCAGGCAGCCTGATGCCCCGTGCCTCACGCCCGTGGAGTCCTGGCATCACCGGCTCCTTCCTTCCCTGGGGAGTAGCGTTTGGCTGCGGAGCCATTGTTCACCTGCTAGGGGACGGTCATTTCTCTCCCCCAGGTATTGGTGAGGATGACCACAGTAACTAGAAATGTTCATTACAGATTTCTGTATTAACATTCAGTTTTTGTTTCTTGAGGCTTTGTACTCAGGTGAGGCCTTTCTGTTTCTTGAGGCTTTGTACTCAGGTGAGGCCTTTCTGGACCACACAATGGGTGTGCTTAATGTGTACATCACCCTGCTGTTTCCTGCTGCGACCGTGTCATTTAGCGTTCCTGCCAGCGACCAGTGAACAACCAGCCTGCCCCCATCCTCGCCAGCATGGGTTTTTACTGGTGTTTCTTATTTCGGCCATCCTGATTGGTGCGTGTGCAGTGTTCACCGTGGTTTTGATTTGTATTCCCCGCACCGCTGAGGGTCTGGAACGTCTTCTCCTGTTGCTTCTCTTTGGAGAAGTATCTGTTCATGTCTTTCTTTCACTGTGTCATTTGTCTAACGATTTGTCTGACTGGGTTTTGTTTCTCTCTGGTCAGTTTTGAGAGTTCTTTGTCTATTCTGGATAGAAGTCCTTTGTTGAGTTTGTGGATTGCTAATATTTTTTTCAAGGCTGTCTGTCACACATGTTTATACCTGCTGAGCAGAGTCTTTTGCAGAGAAAATATTTCTAATTTCTATTTTAAATTTGAATGACATTTCTCTCTTGTGGCTCATGCTCTTTGTGCCCCATCCAGGACCCAATCCTAAGCTGCAAAGATTTCCTCCTATGTTTTCTTACAAAAGTTGCATAGTTTTACATTTAAATCCGTGACACATTTGCAGTTATTTTTTGGACAAGGATGTGCAGACTAATTTCAGAAAGATCCCTGTGGCTCACAGGATGGATGGGACATGGCTAAGCATGACGCCAGGGGAACCCGTGATGCATGTGACAGTCGAGGGCCGTGGTAGCCAGAGGGGGCTCAGAAACAAGGATGCCCAGCACTGGGCTGGCCCAGGTCAACATGGCACGTGTGTGCATGCATGTACATGCCACATGCATGTGCACACATGCATGTGTGTGTCTATATGTGTGTGTATGCTTTGTTCACATTTTTGTAATTATGTGGAGAAACCCCTTCAACTCCGGAGGTTTTCTTAAACTTTTAAAGGGAAGTATTTTAGTTTTTGGAAAATTTAACTTGAGCCTGACCTGTGGTAGCACAGTAGATAAAGCGTCGACCTGGAACACTGAGGTCGCTGGTTTGAAACCCTGGGCTTGCCTGGTCAAGGCACATATGGGAGTTGATGCTTTGTGCTCCTCCCCACCCCCTTCTTTCTCTCTCTCTCCCCTCTCTAAAATAAATAAATAAATAATCTTTTAAAAAAAAGCAGTTTCATTAAAAAAAGAATGATAGAAAGTATAACTTGAAATACAAGTTTGTTTAAAAGATGAGTTATTACTTAGCGTGTATACATGTGCACACCACTATTGAGAGACCCGTGGTTTAACAGAGGGGTATTTCCCAGATGCTGTTAGGTCAGGTTGTCTGTTAGCATATTCCACAGAGGGGACGCTGTGAGGCCCGGTCTTGGCCATCCACATCACATGGCAATGCTTACACGTGGCAGAGTCTGCCTTCTTTCTGTGGGCATTAAAAACATCACGCTTTGGATAGGGAGGAGCGGGGATTAGGCTTTCAGTCTCTCCTGTGAGGAGACAGGAAGCCTGTTCCCGGGAGGAGGAAATTAAAACTATAAAAGCAAAAGCAAAGATTCAGCCCCAATGTGCAAGGGCACATTGTGGATGCAGGTTTCTGCTGCACGCCGGCCACGCGCGGGGTTGTGTGTGCGGGGCAGGCGCTGACACTGATGTGAGGCTGCAGGTGTGGATCCCTTGTGTGTGGGCAGTGTTCCCACAATGGTGGCACCTCAGTCTCAGAAGAAACACAAGGGACGTGTGCAGGACAGCCCCAGCGAGCCCTGCAGACAGTGACCTCCGTGACAGCAGTAGGGTGCCTTCCGCAGCGCACATCTTCAACATATCCACCTCCTTCATGTCCCAAGCTCACGCTTGTGGTAGTGACATCGGTGGCTCCAGCAGGGCATCTGAACGGTGTCCAGGCCGGGTGAGTGTATGTTTCCCGTAGGTCGTTCAGTCTTTTCAGCCAGGGGGACAGACGCATTGGGCTGTGCTGCAAGGAACTCACGCAGGTTCCTATTGTCCCCACGTCCCGAGCACCCCCCTCTTCCAGGGCAGCTCAGTATAAAAGACGGTGCGTTCTAACCTCATCACTTTTGTCATTCTCTTGGTGTTGGCTTGGGAGGCTGTAGGCACAGGTGCTGGTTTCTTGGGCATCTATATATTTTGTGACGTTTGCACTAATATTTGTCAGCTGTTTTATTTCTCTTGGGTTTGGGGGGGCGCGGAGCGGAGCGCGTCCGTGAGACAAATTGTGTTAACCGAGGGGTTAATGACCGGGGGAAGCGCGTGCGTGGGGCACCATGTGCTCATTCTCTGCATTCACGGGGAAAGCCTGGCAATCCTATTACTGAACAGCGTTTCCAAATTGACTCCGATCTTTGTCTCCTATAAAAAGGCACCATTTAAGTGTCTTGGAAATCATCACTGAATCCTTCTGTCATTTCGGAGGGAGGACGGGGCGGATCAGAAGGAAAACCACGTGGTCCTTCTGTGTTTGTCTGATTCTCTGTCGGAGCGTGTGGACCCCCGCTGCGTGCGTGGGCCGTGTGCGTGGAGGCAGTGGAGACGTGGAAGGGACTGCGTCCCCGCGCTCAGGCCCACCTGGTCCTCTCCAGCTCCCTGAGGCTGCCCACGTCCCTATCACAAGCCCTCTCTTGCTTTTGGATTTTCTCCTTTTCTTCCAATTCCAACATAAACTTCAGCACCAGCACCGTCGGGTGGGCTGGGTACTTCCGTGTCTGCAGTCCCTCCCCGGTTCAGGGTTCCTGTGAGGCAGAACCCTGTTTCCTGGACTGAACACCTGCCAAATTGTGGCTCACTGCCGGGCCTCCTGATTGTCATCACGCATGCAGGTCCTTGTCCCCGTCCCTCATGCCCTGTGGTCAGCGTCTTGACGTGCATGTCCCAGCATCTGCGCTTTTACTGGGACCCTCGTGAGTGCCCTGCCTTCTGCCTCCGTGCGGTGGCGCAGGCTTGGAGACCACATCCGATCCCCACGCTGGTCTCTGCCACATCTTCCCAGTCTGCTCGGCCCTTGGGCCGTTTTGCATGTTAGGACCACAACTCAGGGCTTCTGGTCTGGGGCTCAGCATGTGGGGCCTGGTCCCAGCGCCTGTGCCCACTCTGCACAGACCCCTCCTCTAGGAAGGGGCCCCCCACGGGCTTCATCCCAAGGAGATTTCTTAATGGCTTGTGCTGAAAGCTCACCCCACTCTGACTTGCCCACAGAAACGTTCATTTCAGACCCCGGAGTAACCTGGAAGGCTGTAATAACCTTGTCAGGAGGTGACCGTTTTCTTTTGCCCCTGAGGTGATCCTGTTGACTGTCCCAGTTTGTCACGCATCACTGTCCCCCCAACCCCTTAGCTAGCCGGGCAGTCGGGGAGGGTCTCAGGACCAGGCCAGGCCTAGGGAGGATGGCTGTCCAGCGCAGTGACCCGACATATTAATTCAAAGATAGGTTTTACCATGCCACGACAGCAGCTGCGTTCACGACCCCGGTGCATTCCACCCGTGTCCCCACAAATTCCCAAACTGCTTCCTTCCCTCTTAGTCCTTGGGCTACCTTGGTGCCACTTAACTTCTGGCATCCACAATCATGAGAGAAAACATGGTAGGTACATAATAAATGAACGGGTAACATCAGTATTTGTTACAAACATGCGCAAGGCAGGAACAGGGCCCAGGGACAGAGACAGCACTTTGTGCCCATCCAAACATTCATGATACTTAATCTCTCTCTCTCTTTTTTTAAGTCCCTGCCTCCCAACTCCCTTCCCCTCTGAAAACTGTCCATCTGTTTTCTGTATTTGTGAGTCTGTTTCTCTTTTCTTTGTTGATTTTATTCATTAGATTCCACATAGGAGTGAAATTATATGGTACTTGTCTTTCTCTGACTGGCCTATTTCACTTAGCATAATCCTTTTCAGGTCCATCCACACTGTTGCAAAAGTAAGATGTCCTTCTTTTTCACTACTGAATAGTATTCCATTGTATAGAATATAGCATGGCTTTTTTTATCCACTTGTCCACTAATGGGCACTTGGGCTGCTTCCAAATCTTGGTCTTTTACATACTTGGTTCCATAGTATTTTTTTAAGTGATCATAAATGGGATTGTTTCCTGAGTTTCCCTTTCTGATAATTCATTATTGGTGTCTAAAAATGCAACTTATTTCTGGATATTTATTTTGTATCCTGCTACTTTACTGAATTCATTTATCAGTTCTAGTAGATTTATGGTGGAATCTTTAGGGCTCTCCAAGTATGGTATCATGTCATCTGCAAATAGTGACAGTTTTACTTCTTCCTTTCCAATTTGGATACCTTTTATTTCTTTTTCTTGTCTGACTGCTGTGTGTAGGACTTCTGGTACTATGTTGAATAAGAGTGGTGAAAGTGGACATTCCTATCTTATTTCTGATCTTCAGGGAACACTTTTAGTTTTTGCCCAGTGAGTGTGACGTTGGCTGTGGGTTTGTCATATATGACATTTATTATATTGAGGTATGTTTTCTCTAGTATCACTTTGCTGAGAGTTGTTTTTATCATAAATGGGAGCTGGATTTTACCAAAAAGTGTCTCTGCATCTAATGATGTGATCATGTGATTTCTTTAGCCTTCATTTTTGATGTGATGCATCATGTTTATTTATTTGTGGGTGTTGTACCAGCCTTGTGTCCCTGGAATAAAACCCACTTGATCCTGGTGTATGATCTTTTGAATGTATTACTGGATCTGGTTTGCTGATTTTTTTTGAGGATGTTAGCATCTTTGTTCATCAGGGATATTGACCGATCGTTTTCTTTCTTTATAGTGTCTTTATCTGGTTTTTGAGTCAGGACATTGTTGGCCTCATAAAGTGAACTTGGGAGCCTTCCCTCTTCTTGAATTTTTTGGAATAATTTGAGAAGAAGGGGTGTTAGTTCTTTGAATTTTTGGTAAAATTCACCTGTGAAGCCACCCGGTCCAGGACTTTGTTGGGAGCTTTTTGATAACTGCTTCCATTTCATTAGTTGTACCGATATTTAATCTTTTTCCAAGGTGATGCTTTCTCAGTTTGGAGAGCAAAGGAGAAGGTAGCTCAGAGCTGATCCTGAAAGTCTGTGACTCTAAACTTGGTCTGTGACGGGGAACCTTGGCGTCACCAACGACAGGTCAGGAAACTGTGAAGGCCCAAAAGGAGTTCATTCCTGGTTCTGTGGCCACACGGGGTCTCTGCTGTCCATTGGTCTTTCTTTTGTTCCTAGTCCTCCATGAACGTGAGTGCCACCTCAGCTCACTGTGGACTCAGGGCTGGGGCTGGATTTGTCCTGGGTGCTTGGGGATTCATGGCCCTAGAGGTGATGAGAGGGACAGGATCGCAGGCCTTAGGCTACGGCCGCTGCGTCAGAACCCACACTTTAACAAGGCCCCCAGGGCACCCCTGGGCACACACAGGTTTGAGGAGCAGCCATCTAACTAACCACAGCAACTGGCGCAGAAGCTGTGAGGTTCACATTTGTCGTTCAGTGGTGGGTGTCACCGAGATGTTCCGCACCTCCCTGGCTGCAGGCTGCACCCTGAACACCGTCATCGCAAAGCACTTGAAAAGCACAAATACCCAGAGCTGCGGAGGATTGGGGTCTGCTGTGCTTAACTGACCCGGAAATGGCTTAGCACTCAAGTTTAATTAGCTGTGGGTGGCCACGGCGTTCATTTTCTGGAGCAGAAGCAACCAGCCCTGTGCGGTGAGGGCTGCAGCTGCAGTGGAGAGCAGAGACGGTGCCCGGGAGGGAGCAGGGCCCTGCAGAGGCTATGCCATCTTCCTGCCACACAAAGGGAGTGAGGTGACAGGAAGCTGCTTCCTCTGTGGGGCCTGTGTTCCAGCTTGGAGAGGCCGTGGGGGCCTGGCAAGAGCATGACGCCACCTGGGCTCTGCTTCCCGATGTCGGGAACAGACTGGGAGCCTGTGGGAGAGGCCCGGGGTGGAGTATTTGAGATGCCCTGGGGCTCATCCTTTCTCCTACAACTCTGCCTGCCCACCACACAGTGGAGGGGAGCTCCTGGCTCCCGTGGTCCCCACTTCTGTCCCCCCTCCCCACCCCGCCTGGCTCGCAGCCCCTTTTCTTCTGATCCTGCACCCAGGAGCCCTCTGTGACGCCCTTCCCGCTCCCAGACCTGCTCTCATCCCAGACGCCTGGGCACCTCTGTGCCCTGGCATCTGGCCCCGAGCAATGGATTATCATAGGGCCTCTGCTGAGGCTAGACGTGTCCCTGTTCCAGCAAAGGGACCCACGTGGACCAGAATCCTGGCTGGGTGTGCCACGCAATGCCACTGTGAGCACACAGCCTGAGCAGCCGCACGCAGAAGCCCGGGCCCAGCCTCCTGGCAGTTCAAAGTTGTTCAGGACCCCCGACCCCTATCCCCACCGTGCAGACACCCAGCTGCCTCCATGGCACCTGCTCTGCCCATCACTGATGCTCAGTGACCACTTGGTCAGTGCAGCTGCAGCTCCAAACCACTGGTGTGCGCTCACTTGTGTCATCCTGGTGATGTTCTGTGATCACGGCCATCACGGAGATGGATGGACATGTGGGGTTGGGGACAGGGGGCAAGGGAGGTCCCAGAAGATCCCCAGCCCCACAGTGACAGAGGCAGAAAATCTACCTGGAGTTCGAGTCTGGCCCCATTTCCACTGTCACCTCCATCCACCCCTGAATTCACTTCCTTTTTAACTTAACATCCTTAACAACAGCTGTAGCAAAGACTGGCCATGTCGGGCCCTCACGTATCTGGACCCCTGTCCTGTTGCTTGTCCTTTTTCTAGTTGCCGGGAAACCGCGGGCCCTGGTTCTCTCAGAAGCAGCTGAGCAGAGCCCCTAAAATCTTCCTGTGGTCGTTCTCTTTCCTGGGAGGAAAAGCGTTGAGTTGCCTTGGAGACAGAAATATCTCTGTGAGAAGAGGAGTTAGCGGCTTTTGTGTTCAGACTGTGAGTCGCAGAAGTTTCCATGCATCTGTGACCCAGACGAGTGTCCATCAGGCTCTGTCCTGGTCCCATCGAGGGTGTCACAGCCCTTGTCAGTCGGTTGGAGGTGGACGTGGGCTTTGGTGTCCATGGCATTATAAGATGGCTTGAACGACAAGGACTGAGGGAAGGACACGTCCATGCTCCTTGTCCCGAAGTCTGCTTGCCACCGAGCCCTCCCACACTCGAGCCTCCGACGTCGATTACAGTCAGGAGGTGCCAGGGCCAGCAGGACAGACATCGGGCCGTGGCCTGACAGGAGGCCCACTGGATGGTGCTTTGAGGGACTGACCCAGACAGAGGGGTGGCCTCCTGGATTTGGCCCCTCATAGGAGGTGATGCCCATTGTACTTGGGGACAGATTTTTCAAAGTGCTAGGTCATCATCTAGGCATCTTGGGGGGAGTGGTGATGTGACTCCACGGCCATTGTTTCCATGTGGGGACCGAGCTGCCTGCCCTCTGAAACAGAAAGGCTTTCCAGGGAGAGGCTGGCTGACCTGTCTAGTGAGGGACCACAGGAGTCAAGTCCCCATCACCCCTGCATGCTGGTGATGGACGTGCACAGGGACAGTTATCAGAGTCCGCTTGGTGCACATGTGGCAGCATTTTCACTCGGTGACCAGAGCTCCTTCCCTTAAGTGGCCATGCCCCTGTTCAGTAATCCTGCACCCTCAGGGCTGGGAGGATGGGCAGACCCACTGGGGGTGACAGCATGGCATGCTGGGAAAATCCAGTGAGTCTCAGTCTGCTTCTGGGGAAAGAGCGAAGTCAGGATGATAAGAAGTGATGGTGAAATATGGTCACAGAGGCAAAGCATGGTTTCCTGCTCACTGAAGGGCCCTTGAGTGATCAACGCCAATGCTTATCATGCTTTCAGCTATGAGCTGAGTCACAAGCAGGGGCCCTGGAATTTGAATTGGAGGAAAAGAAAAAAACACGCAAAGGGTCTGGCCCTGCCTCTGGCCCAGAGAATGGAGGGCCCAGTGAAGGGGCCACCTGGGCCTGTGCCAGGGCTGGGAGGATGAGGAGGGAGTCGTCCCTCCAGGCTGCATGGTAGGAGGCAAGCGTGTGGACAGTGGATGTTGTTGGGAGGCGGGATGGAGGTGGGCACACACAAGGTTAGGACCAATACTTGTGCCTGGCTGAAGCAGGGGCTTCCCGGGCACACTGAGGCCTTGTGGGGGGATCTGAGTGGTGAGGGCAGGGTTTTAGGGCAAGGACCATGGCTGGGGCATCCAGGGGAGTAATGGACAGGGAGGGTAGGAGCCTTCTCAGAGGGGTTTGCAGTTTTCTTCCCACAAGGGGACCTGACAGGGTCCAGGGAGTGAACAGAAAAGAAAGATTGGGCATTTTAAGGGTGCAGGTTGAGGAGCCCACCACAGGAGGCATGGATGGATGGATGATGGATGGATGGATGGATGGATGGATGGATGGATGGATGGATAGTTGGATGGATGGATGGATGGATGGATGGATGATGGGTGGGTGGAGGATGGATGGGTGGGTAGATGAATAGTTGGGTGGGTGGATATGATTGATGTCTTTTTTGCTGGTCTTTCGTGTCATATAAAGCACCCTTGTAACAGGGAACATTAGTTTCTTCCATGTAACAATTTACCACTCTTTCCTTAGCAAAATGACCCCAACATTCCTGCTAACACATTGCCTATCAACTGGAAGAGCTCCTTCCTCCATGTCTGTGCAGTGAGCTGTGCCCAGGGACTAGGCTTGTGCAGATGGGATGTGTGCAGAAGAGCTGTGCCTAGCTCCTGGAAATGTTCCCAAAGACAGGGACACCCTTAGTCTCCTCCTTCTTTCTGTTTCCTGGAATGTGAATGGATCAGGCAAAGGAGGATTCCAGGCTGCAATGCCATTGACAGCAGGGCTATGTCCCTGCTCCCAGAGTCCTTCTATAGGGAGAAGCTCGTGCTCTTGTTTGTCATGAGAATGCCAACTTCTCTGTCAGATGCAGTGGAAGTGGTCCCCGCATCCCCCGTGGGACAGCCAGAATGAAGGATAGCATCTCAGATGAATGACACAGAGATGCTGTCTCTGGACCCTGTGTTGTGAGCTCTGCCTACCCCGGAAGTGGAGGGAACTCAGAGATCACCCAGTTCTCAACTCCCACCCGAAGCAGACCCCCTTCCCGACACGCAGGAGAGGTGATGACATGATGACAGTTTGGAAGGCTTGCTAATTGTTCTCAGCTGCTTTTCTCCTCCTCCTCTTCTTCAGACTTGACAACTGTAGAGTGATGTAAAGATGACACTGTTTTCTGAGCATTCTTTCCGGACTCTTCTCGGTCTCAGTCTCTGCTGTCATCTCCCTTTATCCCTACCCCATATCCAAAGCCCAGCATGGTCCCCACAATGGCATCAGCCTGCCCCACCCCCTGTCCCCCATGGTCTTAAGAAACCTGCCCCTTCCCATACCCACCTGGTTGTACGTTCCGCCTGAGCGCGCACTTCTCCTGTACTGTACTGGTCTTGTTCACAGGGGTGACAGAGGAGGCTCTTTAAAGTAGGTGACCAGTCCAGCAGAGGCCGCCATGTACAATGTGAGGATGACAGGCAGGAGGAGGGCCAACTGGGGGGGGGCCTGGGGGCTGCATTCCCAGCACCTGAAATGCATTCGCCTAACCACATTTTCTGTCCACCATTGGAGCTAAATCTAAGCCATTAAATCCAGCTTCCAAAGGAGCCATTGTCATCCAAGAAAGATGGTTTCTGATTGTTGGGGGTTGTCATTCTCTGCCTGGTCAGAGGAGCAGAGACAAAGGTAGCCTGCTGCTTGGATGTGCCTCAGGGTGGCTCCAGCACAGACCTCAGCCAGCTGGGCTGTTTATGAATCGTTCACCAAGGCCAGCCCCACCCTGGAGGGGACTCTAGGTCCACGGCTCGCCTCTGCTGTTTTCTTTCCGCCCCTCTGTCAGGGGTGGCAGAGCCTGGGTTACTGAGGGAAGTGTTAGAGCTGATTAGACTTGCTCCCCACTCAGTGTTCTCCATCTTACAGTCTTAGGCACATTCGTTATTTAAGTCTCGTGGACTCAGATGTCCCCACTGCAGACGGCAGGCCGGCGTCTGGCTCTGACAGACTCCTCTGACAGCTGCAGCGGGGGTGGGGGGGATGTCATACGTGTTGGCACAGTCGCTGTCAAAGGGACCGTCAGCGAGTGATGCCACATTTCCCTCCAGACCCCGGCAGCCCCCTGCCCTCCCCTCATCTCTTTCTGTCTGGACTCCGGGGTGCCAGGGTTCCCCAGCAAGGTGTTTAGTAGACATTGTGCTTGTTATTCCCGCGGGGTTACTTGGGCCCTGAGGAGACTCCTGGTTCTGTGACCTGCTCGTGACCTGCTGAGGACCTGCGGGGGTGAGGGGAGGCACTGTGTAGGGACAGTTCTGTATAGAGCAACGTGCACATTTCAGAAATCACCACACAGTACAAAATCGTGCAGTAAAACCCCCGGGCTTATGCAGTCGGACACAACACTCAAAAACCTCTTCAGTGACACTATCACCCCCCCCAAATACCCAGAATCCTGAAATAAACACTTTGCCTGACGAGACTGGGGGTGCGGGCACAGAGGTAGCTGTCAGACTGCACTTGGGGGTCCTGGAAGGAGGGGGGTGAATGAAAGAGCAGCACGGGTGATCGGGTGAAGCCCTGGGTCTTATGTGGTTTCCTCCTCAGCCCACTCATCCCTGTGGGGTGCCGGCTGCCCCCCAACCTGAGGGCCCCAAGTCAGTATTCCCATGACCTCCAAGGGCCAGATGGTCCTTAGCTCTTTCCAACCTGAGTGAGGAGGGGTACTGTCTTTTACTTTGTGACCATGAGTCGTAGGAAGTTTGGCCTTTGATTCATTGTGTTTTCCCCGCCATATCTATTGACTGTGGTTGTAGCAGAGGAGAAAAAGTCCAAACCACAAAGACTGTCAGGAACTGGAGAATGAGGAGAAGTGGCTGCCACAGTTAGGACCCCTGAACCAACCACACCTGCAGCCGGCTCTCTCGTCCTTCCTGTCACATAAGCAAGTATAGTTCTTCCTGCTCGAGCCAGTGGTACCTGGATGTCTGTCTGTGACCTGATAGCAAAGGTCCTTCTATCACTTTTTAAAAAGCAGGGTAATGTTTTCTTATTGATAAAACAGCCTGGAGTACATTGTCCCCTGTTTCCAATCCCCTAAGTGAAAAGTAACCTAAGTATAAGAAACGTTACCATTTTCTGGGGGTCAAGTCACTTATTGCGACTTTGACCAAGCGTTTACATTATTATGTGACAAGATAAATTAAAGCGAGAATACAAAATAGCCTAGAGATCTCGCTAGCTATAATAGTAATGCTAAAGGTGGCATACACAGATTTGAACAAACACAACTGCTTTTGAGACCAAACAGAGAGTCATATTAGTCCAAGGAGCAGAAACTGCTTATGCCTGTGAGTGACCTTGGGGTTCCAACCTGCACTTCTAACCAGGTCACACCTGGGAGCAGTGGGTGGCTAAGCTGGCCCGCAGGAGCATATGCAGAATGAATTAGGTGGTTCGTCAGCTCCTCAGACATTTAGGTCCCTCCCAGGTTGGGTCGGCAGCCAGAGGAGATCGCCAAGCATCCCTGAGACCGGGAGTGGGCAGCCAGCTCCCACCAGTAGGCCGGCAGCTCTGTCCTCCGGCAGCTGTGGCCGCCATGTGGCTCTCTGTGTCTGTGCCAGGCTGGAGGGGGCTGTGTGATGGGCCCAGCTAAATGTGACTCAAAGGACACATCCTTGCAGAGCAACCTTGGACTCCCCTTTCCCTGAACACTTTGTCTACATGGCACGAGCATGCCCATGCCTACACAGACGCATATTGACACTTTTACATGAGCACACAACTCTGCTTTCTGGGCTCGTGGGGCTCCAAATGTGCAGCTGCCCAGATGGGGAGGACTCTGAGGCCAAGTGTCTATGGAAATGGGCATTATTCTGCATCAGGGATGCGCCTGGACGTTCTGGGTGAACAGCTCAGAGCCTCTGGTGGTGGCCAAGTCCTTCCTCGGGGCTGGGACAGGAGACAGTGTGACCCCATCTGAAAGCAGCCAAACAGGGGGGAGCACATCTTCTTTTGGGGAAGGTGTGAAGAAACCTCACAACTGGTATCATGAGCACCAGGTGGGGGCAGGGTCTGGCTCACACAGCACCCTTTCTTCCAGAGTCCATCTTTAGTGACAGCAACTGGGGAAGTGCACTTGCACTTGTCAACATGCTCAGGGGAAAAATGAAAGACCCCCCTGCAAGAACCAGGAATGTGGTGCTGGCTGCCGGACAGGACAGTTACGCATGACCTATTTTCTCGAACTTGTCCCAACCAAACTGTCCACCATGAGAGCCTGTCCCCTCCATCATCCACTGTGTCCTCTCCCCGTTGAGAGATCTCTCTGCCAACGGGCCAGGCACCCCCCAGTCAGGGATAGCTCAGTCACCCTTGGTTGTGTCTTAAGCCTGTAGTATCTAAACCTTTGTATGAAAAGGACTAATGCAATTTCCTGAAAGGACATCGGGAATTGGGGGGCTGACAATGAGGTGACAGCTTTAAAATATGACCATGTTTTATTGTCAACATTTCACAGAGGGTCCTCTGCATGCCCAGATGTAGAACAGACAGCATCCCGCCCAACAATGCTATGTGTTCAAGTGAGATGAGTTAGCTTCCTGACGTCCTTGCCGTGCTGTGTTGGCCCAATCCTTCTCTGTCGACCTCTGACCCCAGGGCCTCGGCAAACAGGTAGGATGCAGACCCCAGCCCTCTGCTTCTTCAGCCCAGCCCCCACCCCATCCGCCATCAGCTGGGCGAAGATGTGGCTGCCCAATCAGGAGGGTAAGCAGAGCACCCTCCACAGGGATCTGCATTATTCACGTGAGATCAGGCCTTATCCTAAATAAGTCAGGATTCACGGTGGGATTTCTGGCCGGGAGGGGCCCATGTTGTGGGGGCCCTTCTTCTGGGGCCCTCCCACAGGCCCTTTGCCCTAGGCTTAGGGAGGAGGAAAAGGAGGCCATGGACATACCTGCTTCCCCTGTGAGGGGCCCCCCGAGAGCTACCTCCAGACCCTTCCAAGTTATCACCCTTTGTATAGTTAAAAGACTTCCAATTCTGGTGAAGAAAGAGCAAATCTAGAGTCAAGAAGCTGGAGAGTAAATTAAAATGGACACTGTTACTTAGGACCCCGAGGGACACGCATTTGGGACTCAAGGGACCCTTGGCATCCAGTCCCCAGGTCACCTTTTTCTGGGCACAGCACACATGGGAGGGGGCTGCCTGCTCTCACCAGTCTCTGGACCCAGACACCAACTCAGTGAGAGAGAGTCAGGGAGAGTGTCCCTTCTGGCTATTAGAGCCAGGACAGGTGACACACAGATGGCAGGGGACCAGAAACCTGGTGAGACTATCCTGTCCTGGAGACCCCTTGGCCTGGAAAGACAGCCCTTCAGTTCCGCGAGTCAGCCTAGAACCCTCCCAATCAGTCTCCATGCATCCATTAGTTTATCTGATGACATATTTGAAGTCTTTCTTCGTTCATTCTTTTTTGTTTCTCTCTGTTTCGCCAACATCAGCTTCTGTGACTTGACACCTCAGACTCTTCGCTGACACCTCGACCAGGTAACTCACAAGAGCTGCTCACCTGATCCTGGGCAAGTGACAGACTGTCTGACCTTCTACTTCCTCCTGTCCAGTGAGTGTCAGGCCCACACCTCCTCACAGGGCCGTGGGAAGGGCTAAGCGATGTAAACGTGGGGAATGGCTCAGCAGTGAGGATGCTGAACTCAGGTGTTAGTCATCCCTGGAATCGCGCAGATGGGAGTCTCGGCCACGCTCTCTGGAGATAAGTTGGGAGAGGTTGCAAACCTTGGTGAACAGAGGGCAATGGTGGGGGAGGCGGGCTCAGGGGCTCCAATGCAGAGGCATGTCTATTTCTGTACAAGGAGTGAGGAGAAAGCAACCCCCACCCAGCAGCCAATGAGAGGCATGCAGTTCTGTGCCGAGTGGGTGTTGTGTCTGGGGACCCCTCACTAGGCAGTGAGCGCCCAGCTGATGGGACAGGAAATCATCTCTCTCTCACTAGTGAGGCAGCGGATGGTGCAGTGCAATCCATCACCTTCGATCTTGACGTTCGAAATCCAGACACACCATGTTCAGCCCCTCAGTGGGGAGAGGGCTTATCGGCTGGAGGGAGTCTGCGGCAGAACTATTCTGTAACATGGTCACGGGTTCCAAGCAAGTCCCTCGTTAAATTGGTGTCCTCAGTCAAATCCTCGCCTTCCCTGGGCATGGACATTCTTCTCTATGAAACAGAAATCATATCCCTTACCTCCTTGTCAAATGTGTCTCCATAAAAACCAAACAAGAAGATAGCATATATGGAAACATTTTGTTGCCTGTAAATGGCACTTGGATGGATCCACAGTAAATAAAATACTTAAACACAATGATTACTTCTTTTTTTATATATATTTTAAATTTTTATTTAGAAAATTAAATTTAACAGTGTGACATTGATTAATAAGAGTACATAGGTTTCAGGTAAACATTTCTATAGCATTTGAACTGTAGATTATGTTGTACACCCATTACCCAAAGTCAGATCATTTTCCATCATCGTGTATTTGTCCCTCTTTACTCTCTTCCCCCTCCATCACATCTCCCTCCCCCTGGTAACCACTTCATTTTTTTAAATTAATTTTAATGCAGTGACATTGATAAATCAGGGTACATATGTTCAGAGAAAACATCTCCAGATTATTTTGACACTTGATTATGTTGCATACCCCTCACCCAAAGTCAAATTGTTTTCCATCACCTTCTATCTGGTTTTCTTTGTGCCCCTCCCTTCCCCAGTTCTTTTTAAATTATGTCTATCCAGCACGTACGTGGGTTGAGGCACAGGACCATCTGGAGGGAGGACCCACTGTGAAGGGGAAGGGGACAGTGTTCAGCTTGGGACGGGCTCTGTGGCAGGTGGCAGGATGGACACATGTTGGGGATGCTGGGGAGGAAGCACGAGGCCACGTGAAGGTCACCGAAAGTGGCAGAGCCCACCCCCTTCGCCCTGCAGAAGCAGGAGGGGAAAGGAGCAATTGGGAAGACTGTGTGCACGGAGGGAAACCCAGCACATCCCACAGCCGTCCCCCCCTACCATGGCCCATGTTAGCACACAGGATAGAAGGAGAGGACCCACTACTGAGGAACCCAACCCGTCCCTGAAACGTCAGAAGGAAATTGGGTTGTATGATTCCCCTGGGGGCCAAGAGAGTGTGTTTGCAGGAGAGGGCGTGGTCAATGTGATGCAGAAGAGGCATCAACAAGAAGTCATAGGCAGCCTTCCAGGGGGCCACCATGGTGCTGCCACAGGGGCCCGTAGGAGAGAGCACATCACGAGGGACACAGGGTTCCCTGCACCCTCAAGACTCACAGAAGGTGCCTCTCTTGGTTACATCTTTGGAGACTGTTTTATTCTTTAAAAGTTGTTGACTTGATTCCCATCTTTGGAGACTGTTTTATTCTTTAAAAGTTGTTGACTTGATTCCCTTTAACCTGTTTGTAATTGCCAGCCTATAAACATGAAAACCAGAAATGAGGGCTGGCAGACTGTCCTGAGGAAATGTAGAATTTGAAACTCAAAGTTAGATGTTTCAGATGCCTGGAGATTTCACGCAATCTGGTTTTCATCCCTCGCTGTGTGTGTGTGGTGTATCGTGTGGATGGATTCGTAGCAAATGAACTGTCCTTACACCCTTGGAGTAAACCCCACCGGGCCGTGTGGAATGACTCCTGTAATGTATTGTTGAATTTGGTTTGCTAGCATTTTTTTGAGGATTTTTGCATCTACGTCTGCCAGGGATACTGGCCTGCAGTTCTCCTTTTGTTGTGTCCTTGTTGGGTTTCGATACCAGGGTGACGCGGGCTTCATACAATGAGTTTGGAAGCATTTCATCTTCGGTTTCTTTGGAAAAGTTTGGGATCGGTGGTTTTGTCCATGTTGGGTGAGGTTCGCCAGTGAATCCATCTGAATGCAGTGGTTCAGAAAATCACGGCGCACAGTCGCCTGCCGTGGGTTGTGATCAGTCAGGATTCAGCGAGCGCTTGGTGAACACGGCCCTGCGGTGAGGTCCTGTCCATCGAGGTGGTGTCTGAGAATATCTGGAGACTTCTCGTAGATGCTGCTGCGGAACAACAAGAAGGCTGACAGGCACAATCACTGCACAGGAGAGCCATTGTTAGTTATTAACCAGAGCAGGAGAGCAAAAGCACAGTGTGTCCAGAACGGTCCTGGGGGGTCCAGGTGTCACTTCAGAAGCTACTCCTTCCTCAGTGTGATCGCAGGCGGGTAGGGGCTGCACTGGACCTCTGGACGCCCTTTGCAGCTACCAGGAAGGTCAGATCTGCTGGGGGGCCTCTGCACCCCAAAATCTGCCTTCTAATGGATGAATGAAAAAATGGTTTTAATGAGCAGAGCCAGTGGGGATCGTTTTGATCAGGGAATGAAACCGTGCTTGGATTTGCGAAATCAGTCCAAATGGGCAGCCTCCTGCTGGGCCCTGCCCTTCACCCCCCTCTACCCCCCAACCAGATCAGCCATGAGCATGGCTTCTTCTACAAAGATGGCAGAATCTGGGGCAGAGAGCACACTGTTCAGACTGTCATTTGCAGCAGAGTGTGACAGTCTGACTATTCCTTCACATTGATGTCGTTGAAGGAGAGAACCCTACCCCCTTGGTCCATGCCGGGGCTGACCAGCGGGGCCGCAGTTGGGTCTGCCAGGCTGAGTCCCTTGAATTAGGGGCACCTCTGCAGCTGCGGCTCAAATGTTCTGTGTGATGATGGACAGATCGGTGACCTTCGCCAGGTCCTTTTGTCATCTGCCCAACCGGGCAAAGATGTCTTTGTGAGTCTGTCCTGCAGCATGGGGTTGAGGCTCCGTGCTGCCAGCACGTGTGGATGTGCCATGGGGGTGCACAGAGCACCTTCAAGGGCACAGAGGTACCAATATTCCTCACCGCTGAGGAAGCACCGTTTTCCCAAAGCGTAACGCTTCCTGCACACTTGTTTTGTCTTTCTCTTCACCCTCCCAGCGGGAGGGGTCCAAGGCAAGGGGACATTGTGCTCAGCGAGAAGCAGAGGAAGAGTCCACCTGGGAGGCCCTCTCTGGTTGCTGTCACGTTGGTTTGGGCTCAGCGGCGCATGGCACACCGATCAGAAGAGCCCCGGGGTGAGGGCCGCTGGTAGCTCTCCTGTCTGCTCCATCTTGGGCACTTTCCCTGTGTGTGTAGTTTCCCTTGTAGGAGAGAAGCACTTTCAAGCACCTCCAGATCTCGTCCATCCATGCCATACCCCACGCAGGCACAGCGACGTTCCCTCTGCTAAAAGCAGGCACGCCATCGCCATGCAGAGTGCCTGGTCAGAGGCCAGAGCGTGCCCATGTCCCCCGCATCGATAGACCATTCCCAGGGCTGAGACAAGACTCTGAGATCCGTTCCCTCCCACACTTTTTTAATTTAAGAACCCCAGGCGATCGGCGTGGGGGTGACAAATGGCAGCAGCTTTGCTGCGGTTGGTGTTCTGAGGTCAGGATGTGGTTGCAGCCAGGAGTCCGGGGATGAAGGATAGCATTAAAAATAATAAAGATTAAAAAATATGTAGCCTCCCAAGTCAGTGGAGCAGAGCTAACAACTCCTATAAAGAAGCTTAGTGTGGGATGAGCTCGTGTCTGGGAGGCAGGCACAGAAGATGCAGTCACCATAAATCTCTCCTTGCTGCAGCCACTGCAGAGCAAGGGCCGGGGAGGGGTGCAGACAGCAGAGGGGTGAGGGCGCTGGGGTGGGGAGTGTGTGTGTGTGTGTGTGTGTGTGTGTGTCTGTGGGTGTTTGAGAGAGAGAGAGAGAATTAGAGAAAAGAGTGAGGGAGGGAGGGAATAGGACAGGAAGGGATGGAGGGATGGAGGGAGGGAAAGAGAGAGAGAGAGAGACTCCAGGAGGGCTAGGGAGGGAAAGTGAGGTAGGCACAGCCGGAGCGGATAGGAATGGAAGTGTTTATTTCTATCTTATGTAACCTGAAATGGCAGCTCTGCTCCCCAGCCCCAGCCTATGCATTTATCTTTTAAAATTGCGTTTTGCTGTAAATCAAGCTTCCACAGGGTGTGTGTGTGGTTTTTTTCCTCCTTTATGTCTGCAGCCCCTCGCGCATCCCGCACTCCCTGTATCTCTCCCTCCTCCACCCTCTCCCCCCTTGCCTCTCCCACTCTTTCAGCTCATGGATCATAGCCAGCAGGCACCCGTCTCTGCAACTCTTGCTATAAATAATTTTTCAGGTGACAGCGTGCTTCTTTAGGGGTAGGAATCTATCTTCTGTTCTGCAAACATGCATTGAGCACCTGTTATGCATTAGTCTCTGTGTTAGTCGCTCTGTATGTGTCGGGGGGGGAAGGTGATGTGAAGAACCATAATGAGTTTATGAACTTGGTAGTC
The DNA here is from genome assembly GCF_036850995.1 of Saccopteryx leptura. NCBI lineage: Eukaryota > Metazoa > Chordata > Mammalia > Chiroptera > Emballonuridae > Saccopteryx > Saccopteryx leptura. The sequence goes on along the minus strand of NC_089507.1, from coordinate 145,129,791 downwards.
AAGGTGATTGTGACCTCATGGGTCACATGAGAGAGGAGCTAGAAGTAGGGTTAGGGCAGGAAGTGTGTGAATCGGATAATTGTATCAAAAGTTTAAATTAAAGAAGTATGGTAGCCCTGGCCGGTTGGCTCAGCGGTAGAGTGTCGGCCTGGCGTGCAGGAGTCCTGGGTTCGATTCCTGGCCAGGGCACACAGGAGAGGCGCCCATCTGCTTCTCCACCCCTCCCCCTCTCCTTCCTCTCTGTCTCTCTCTTCCCCTCCCGCAGCCAAGGCTCCATTGGAGCAAAGATGGCCCGGGTGCTGAGGATGGCTCTGTGGCCTCTGCCTCAGGCGTTAGAATGGCTCTGGATGCAACAGAGCAACGCCCCAGAGGGGCAGAGCATCGCCCCCTGGTGGGCATGCTGGGTGGATCCCGGTCGGGTGCATGCGGGAGTTTGTCTGACTGCCTCCCTGTTTCCAGCTTCAGAAAAATACAAAAAAAAAAAAAAAAAAAAAAGAAGTATGGGAAAAAGGGACATTTAGCTGGGGTGTGTACGTGTGTGTGTGTGGGTGGGAGGTGTTTTACCGTGAAGACTGGACGCGTCTCTAGACTCACAGGGCTTGGCTTTCATGGAGACAGTCATCTACTGGGACCACACCACCACCGTTCCTGAGGAATGCTTATTACGTACGTACGTTCACTCGCTGGAGATTCAAGTAAATTAATAAAAGAAAAGCATTTTAGTTTTCAAATTCTCAGAGGGACAAGGGTTAGAGTGTTACCTTTATCATAATTAATCCAGGAAAATAAAGTGCTCTGCCTCCGAGGAGCTGTCCCTATGGCTAGTTTCCCACTCATGCCTTGAGTGAGACTCACTTTTGCTTTTGAGTAGAACCTCCTTGGTCTCCAGGCGGTGCCTCCGAACTGCGGGTGGCTGGACCGGGGACAGCTCCGGGGACAGCTTGGAGACAGCTCCGGGGACAGCTCCAGGCAATGCTGCTGAGGGGTCGCTGTCCGGGCCCTGGTGCTGAATCTCACCTAGCAGCCCTTTCTGGCTGAGTCAATCCCGGGCACGCTGTTTGGTGTATTTCTCAGCTTCCTTACCTCAAATCATGGATAACAAATGCACCTTTGTGATGGGGTGATTACTGCGAGGGTGAAATGGGGTGACAGAGGGGACAGGGCAGAGGAGCACCACACGACCAGGTCTCTGGTGGAGCCATGGAGCGTGCCCTTAGGACTTCGTCTGGTGTGATGTCTTATGATTGTGTCATCATGTTTTTACCTCAACTGTGGGGCTTACCATTAGTCTCCAGTTCTAAGCTCCCTGTAGGCAGAAAGGATGCTCGCAGAGTTCTCTGCAGGGCCGGGCACCACACCCATGTGACGGGGTCTTTTTGATGAAGATGATGAGAGAGGGTTAGAGCTGCTTTCAAACTGGAAGGGGTGTCACAGTGTGCCAGTCAAAGCTCCTCTTTTATGGGGTTCTTGGATGGAACGGGAGGGACTACTGGCGAGTCCATGAATGCATGGGTGGGTGGGTGCACGGCGCTCCAACTTTGATTTATTATGGGGGATGTTATTCTAGGCTGCAATTTGGCCGAAGGCTTGCAGAGGAGGAAAGCCAGACAAGATTTATAGGTAATTCTTTGTAAGGGAAGGGTAATGTGAGGTCCAAAATGTTATTTGCAGAAAAGCAGAAATTTAAGAGGGACCAGACCAGAGCAAGGAGGAGAATGGGGGAATTAATTATGGGCTGATTGATGCCCTCAAAATTCATATGTCTAAGTCCTAACCCCCTCCTCCCCACCCCTCCGAATGGGACTCTTTGGAGATGAAGCCCTTCAAAAGGGATGGAGTTAAAATGAGGCTGTGAGGGTGGGGGCTGACCCAGCATGACCGTGCCCTTGGAAGGACAGGCAGTGTGGGCACACAGACACTGGGGTTGCGCACGCACGGGGCAGCCGTGTGAGAGCGCAGGGAGAAGACAGCCACCTGCACACCAGGAGAGGGGCCTCAGGAGGAACCCACCCTGCAGACAGACACCATGATGTCATCATGTCCAGCATTCAGGACCGAGACCATTGGCGCTACTGTTTCAGTGTGCAGTTTGGGGTATTTGCTATGGTGGCCTGGGCTGACGGACACTCCAGAGAGGGAGTGGGAAGGGAGGGTCACAGACACAATGCTTTCAGACACAGACACATGCGAGGCTTCTGCTGCACACACTGGGCATCACCTTGGCCCCTCTCACCACTGGGCAGGTGATAGCTCACCATTAATTTTTAAAAATTAAGTAGTGGGGGCCAGAGAACAACACCTCAGAGACATTGGAGAGCAAGTGATAGGTGCACAGCAGGTAGGTTTCTGAAGCAGGGTCCATACCCGGGACAGGGAGCGTACCAGCAGACACCAAGTCTGTTAAGGGCACTGCCCAGGAAGGCAGGCACCAGCAGCCAGGCCCTGGGGGTGGGGTGGGGAGGGCAGGTGGCATTGGGGGGCAGGTGGCTTCAGAGTTATAAGCATTGAGATGGCGTGTGAGCCTGTGTGTGTGTCTGGGAGGCAGAAAGCCTCTGGCGTGGTCAGTAATGGCCGGCCTGCAGCCCTTCTGCCTGGGCGCGGTCCTCTCCCTGCAGGACTGACCACAGAGGCCCCGGCTGCTGCTCTTGGTCCCCTGGGCTCTTCTGGGTCAGGCAAGGGCAGCCTGTGGACAAAGGGCAGCCTCCTGTGCCTGTCTTCCCTCCCCCACCTCTCCCCGAAGACGAAGAACAGCTGCCCCTCCCCACCCGGAAGCCTCCTGGACTCCCTGGTTGTGCCTGCTGGGATAAAATGCCAGCCCAGCACCAGGTGTTTCGGCTCAGGACCTGCCCTTTGTGCAGGGTGGACACCTGAGGTGCTAGTGATGGCGGAGTGGAGGAGAAAATAGAGACGCCCTCCCTCCTTGCCTCCTCCCTCGTGCCCTCAGAATCCAGGCAGCCAGTGAGGCGAACTTTCCAGCAAGGTGACATTGTCGTAAAGTAGAACAGGGACACTGACTTGTTGGAAGGACAGACAGAGAGCGGGAGAAGCCAGAAGGGAAATCACCCCCAACCCTCAGGCCTCGGCAGAGGGAGTGGCACGTCCCCCAGGCCCGCACCGCCCAACTGGGATGTGCTCTGGGGCCTAGTTTCTCAGGGGCTGGCTCGGAGGGGGGAGGGGGGCAGACGCTGCGTTTCTGACAAGCTTCCCCTGGCCAGGTGACAGGGAGGTCACCTTCTCTCCTCAGGGCCCTTGCTCTCTTGCATGGCTGTTGTGCAACCCCAGCACCTGATGAGGCCAGTGAGGACAATGCTCTGAGGTCAGTGGGAGCAGCTGTGTCTTGTAGTGACCATCTAGACAGTCAGCTGCTAACGGGGAGGTGGGCAAGTGGGCCACGGGCTGGCTGGGCTGACCTGTTTCTTCCAGAGAAGAGGCCCTTCTCTGTGCAGCCCTGAGGCTTGTGGGGCCCCAGGCCTCCAGGGAAAGGCTCCTATGGGCCAGACGACTGAGAAGCCCCAGCCCCCTGCATGCTCCTGGTCAGAACATGGGGACTGCCAGAGGGAACTTGACCTCTGGAGAAGGGAGGTCCTCGGATACAGCTTGTTTCTTAAGTGACTCATCCAGAATGAGCCTTTATCCCAAAGAGTCTGAATGTCGACAGAGCCTAATGAGGGCCCTTGGCCGATGGTGCCAGGCGGGGACCCAGGAGGCAGGCCTGTGACCCCTCAGGCATGAGGACATGGCTGGTCTTCTCTTCTGACCCACGCACAGGATTTCTACTTCTTTTTCAAATAATATTCAGGGATATTCTATCCCTTGTTGGCTCGGTAACAGCTGTCACCGTGAGTGACTGTGCGTGCCTCAGAAAGTCCCACGGGTACCGGTTTCATCACTACAGAGGGTGTTGCTTCCTGTTATTTCCTGCCTGAAATAGTTCTGTTCCGGAGCCCAAAAGGAAAGCTCAAGAGAAAAATATTAGTTCCCAGCCAAATGCCACATCTTCCGCAACATGGAATCTGAAGGTCTGGCGCCTTCTGACCTGCATGCCGCCCTTCCCTGAGACCCTCCGCAGGAGGCTGGCTGGCAGAGGCCCAGCTCGCTGTGGGACCCATGCCCAGGATGGAGCCTGGCCACCAGATGCGCGAGGCGGGCGGTCAGTGGGCTGGCTCACACCGCAGCGCCTGAGGTGGCGTCGGCGCTTGCCAATGGCTGTTTGAGCATCCTTGTCTTAAACATTCGTGGCAGCTTTGCAGCAAGAGGTGGGCTGTTATTGTATTTTGCAGGTGAACTCTTTGAACTGGGTGGCTCCAACGGCTTTCCCAAGAACCCGTTCCTAGGCAGTGGCCAAGCCAGCGCTTGGAGTCTCTCTGTGTTTGACTTACATCCCCTCTCTGGACTTGGCACATCTGGCCCCATTTGGAGACCTACAGGACATCCTCATGCGTGTTGTCTGGTGCGATCCTTGCACCCTCGTGAGATTCCCTCACTCTCAAACAGACTGGAAGCTCATTGCTCTCTGTCCAGGGCAAAGGCCGTGTTGATTTCAGGCGTCTTGAGTTCAAATCCGTGACTGCTTCGAAGGTGACTCCCATAAGGACAGCACCTCTCTTGGCTGTGACAAGCCTCACCATGAGTTTATCTTCATGGTTTCAACATCCCTGGGTCCAAGTGCCCATTTAACATGCAGACCGGTTCTTCCAGAGCTTTGCGTTCGGCACCAGTCTGCTGAAGTCACTCTGTCAATGGTTTTGTTGTGTCTCCACAGATAGAAGAGAGATTTTATTGTCCTTTTCCTGATAGAAAATTGAGGTGCACAAATAGTTCGTAAGTGATTAACACATGATTCCACTGCCTGGGAGTTACAGAACCAGTCAGGGACCTTTGCATCTTCATGAGAGGGGCAAGCATGCCTGCTACCTGCCTCCCGCTCCGCCCCCAATAGCAGAGCCCCGCAGTATTAGGAGGTAATGCACACGTGCCGTGGGAACAGAGGTCCCGGTCTCTTTTACAGGACAGATTGAAATCAGACTCACACTGAGTCATTAGTTCCGGTCCAAGGCCAGTCTTCTCCTCTTCCACTCCCCTTCCTTCCTGCTGTGGAAACAGGGGCACGTGGGCTGGAGCCCAAGGGCCACCTCCGCACCACCAGGAAAGGACAAGGGACTCATCCTAGAGGCATTGACCCTAATGCCCTTGAGCACTGGGACCAAGGTCAGCCACATACCCACCTGTGGACTTGTCACTGTGCAAAAATAAACACACAAACACCCAAATAAATGAATGAAGACGTATGCCCACCTCTTAGCCTCCATGGTCAAGTCTTTGCTGTCAACAATTATGACTCTTCCTAACCTCAGTGCTCACCGGTGCTGCAACCTGCACTGCTCGGAAGGGGGCTTGGTACAGAGGTCACTGAGCAAAGCAGCATGCCTGTCACCTAAGAGCTTATGGGATCAGACACACTGTTCCTTGGAGGCAGGTGCCTGTGGTCTTGGTTCTGGATGCGGGTCACAAGGGGAGCAGCCCACTGGCTGGCAGGGTAAGTCTGCCTCTGCCCTCTCCCAGCTGGGGCCAAGGGGGACGCAGACCCTTTGAATGTCTGGTGAAGTAGCCATCACTCCGGACGCCTCTTCAGTCATCAGCAAGGGGAAGCGGACATGTTTTAATTAAAGCCTCAGGACAATCAAAGACAATCAGGTGCTTCTTCGCAGGGTGCACCGACAGCTTCCGATGCCGCGGGGCTGCAGATCACAGGGAGTGGCGGTCCCAGATCGGCCAGGGCAGCAGGGCAGGCATGATGGCGCCTTCGGATCCCAGCCCTGGTGACCCGCTGACATGCCTGGTCCGCTCACCTGCTTTTCCTACATGCTGGCCTGACCCACTTTCTCCCTCCAGGTCTGTGCCTCTGCCCGCAAGACAGGCTGCTCACTCAGCACCTCCTGTTCAACCAGAATCCCCAACCCCTGCAAGTTCTGGGAAAGAGGGAAGCTGTCTAATGCAGTGGTTCTCTAAGTGTGCTCCAGGGTGCACTGGTGTACCCCAGAAGACTTCCAGGTGTGCCCTGTGGTATTCCAGAGAAATATGTGCCTGTTGGGGACCAAAAAACCAACAGGGGTTTTGGAGTTTAGATTCTTGGGGGACAGAGGTATGGGGAATTGGCTGTAAATTGACAGTCTGCCCAACCCCCCACTTCACTTGCCTGATTAGGTTGCAAAAGGCTGTTAAGCTGTGGTACTGGATTGTTTACACTACCCCCCATGTTCCCCGGAAAGACTGGAGGCAAGTTTCTTCTATCCTTTGTTTGGTGTCAAGTTAAGATGATATGTACGGTGGGGGTTTTCTGCATTCAACACAATTAAGAGTAAAAAGAGAGAAATTCTTCAATGTATTGATGAGGAAATGAAAGTTTGCCTTTCAAATATATGCCCAAACATTGAAGAAATTGCTAGGACACATCAGGCTCATGTTTCTCATAAACACAAGAATGAAAAAACCTTCAATATTTTCACTGGGACCTGCCGAATTTACTAAATCTTACTAAGAATGTATCTATATATATAAAAAGATAACATTTTTGTCGTTTTTTAAATTTTTTAACCCCTCTTTTTTACAAATTCTAAAAAACATAACTCAAAAAATGTAACATAAAAATGTTTTTTAATGTCAGAATAAATTTAATTTTGTCATATTTATTTCATGTAATTACCATAAAAGCACGCTTGGACTTTATATTCTTTTCTTTAATATTTGACTTAATTATTATAACTTAATTATTATATTTCTCAGAAATTTGTATATAGTGCACCTACAATTATTTGTAGGGTTTTAAATGTGCCCCAACTTCAAAAAGTTTGAGAACCACTGGTCTCATGTATAAAATCTTGGGATAAATGTCTGCTGGGGTGATTTATGGCCAAGAGGGTCTGGGTTGTAGTCTGACTCCACACGGAGACTTTGGAAGAAAACCATTTCATTGCCCCATACCTCTGTTTACCTATCCACTGGGTGTGATGCTGTCTTTTGTGACTTCATGTAATTATCAAGATTGAACGAGATGCAGGCAAGGGTCACAATCAGTGTATGAGTCTGCAGCAGCATGAGGTACTGACCCAGAAGGGGTATGTGTCGCTTAGAGCATCTCTGCAGGGGTTCCAAAACAACCAGGGACGTAACCCCCGAGGTTTTCTTATGGGAGACAGCCCAGCACGTGCGCTCTGAAGGAGTCTGGCTGCCATCACGCAATGTCGGAAGGGTCCCTGGAAATAATTCAGCCCACCCCCATCACAACAGCAGAGGGAACAGAGACCAGAGGCAGTCAAGACCAGCCCCAGGACCACAGCTCGGGTGGCAAGCTGTTCTGTTCCACCTCCACTTCCCTCTGTAGCCTGTTCTCTGTTCATTCTCCATGCTGTGCTGTGTTGGTGACAGCCAGCCGTAACAGCGCCCCTCCCTTCTGCAAACAGCTTGCCTTCCTGGCCCCGTCCCGGGCCGCCTGTCTTTGTAGAGAACCAGATCCTGTCATTAATAGCAATAACTATTTTTAAGCAAACAAATGGCTCTCAGCACCATATTTGGGACAAAAGCCCAGGAAAGAGAAAGTGACTGTGTCCCCAAGGGGGCAGCTTATGGAGAGAGGAACCGTGTTACAATAGCCAAGGTTGGAAGCCAGAGTGAAACTTACCTTCTCAGGCTGCAGAAAACCACACCTCCTTCAGCTTCCAACGGACAGGGACGGATGGAGGCTCGCCCCCGTTACGTGGGTCCTGGGTCCCGCTGGGCTCAGGTGGACGTTACTTTGAATGTGAGGGGTTCACATGTCTAGACCATGCTCCTTTCTAAATTTTTAAAGCTAAAATATTACAAAAAAAGTACACATTGGAACGGGACTTGTTAGGCTGGGGAATTCTGGGACAAACTGAATTCCTGTATTTGGTTCATCTCTACCTACTTCTTCAGCTGCAGTGGGTATGCCGGATGTTGACAACTCACTTCAGTAGCCACTCTTCACAATTTAAGGGGTACATGTGCATATACAGTTGTATCCACCCACCCATCCACCCATTCAATGCTTATAGAGAACCAACACGTGCCAGGTTACACACCAGGGCACTAGGGACTGGGCGATACCACACGCATAAGGCAGAGTTGATCCTGGCTCTCCAAAAGTTACTTTTTCATTGAGTGGACAGATAAGGTTGAAAGACAAGAATAATATACTTAGGCTCTGCAAGAGAGTAACTTTCCTGGAAACAGTCGTATTCATAATCTACCCTAACCTTGGCAAGAACATTTCTTTCCTTCAAGTTTCCAATAATTTAAAAATTCCTAAGTCCAGAGGTTTATCCAGGGAGCATTAATTTATGTAACTGTTGGTCAATACTCCCAGGCTGAGAGAGATTCGTAACGTGCTTTGTGTTATTAAAGCAATTTTTACCAATTCCTAATTGCTTTCTTATTGCTCTATCTTCCGCTCTTAGGTCATTTACTTAAAAGCATCTCAAGTGGTGAAGTTGAATTTTATCATGCAGGTTATAATTTTTCATTTCATGTTGGCATGTTCAAAAAAAAATCGTTGGCACAACTTTTTTTCTTCAGCCACCCTGGATCAAAACCACCTGTCCTGACCCAAAACAGTGTCAGGTATGGAGAACACGGTGTGGCGGCAGGACACGCTCTCTGGGGACATTGCTGAGGGTGAGAAGGAGAGGCGTATGTGGGCTAGGTGATGCTCGCTGCAGCAATAGGCTATCCTTTCGTGAGTCAGTGTTGCTCAGCGGCCATAAGTGAGGCTCTGCTTGTCTAATGGGGGTAACCGCTGTGATGAGGGACACACAGGAGCTCAGGGGCCATGTTGGAAAGGTGTCCCCTACAGCGTCCTCTGTGGCCGCCCCCTTGAGGGGTGAATGCTCTGCTGGTGCCTAAAGGAAGTAGAGGACCGGAGTGTCATGAGGACTGGGAAGACTGGGCTTCCCGGAGAAGGGGTGCTGGGATGGGAGAAGCCGGCTGCCACGCAGGTGCAACAGAGCCCAGGCACCAATGCTGGGGAGCGCTGGAGCTGAAGTGGCCCTTCAGAGCCACCCACACTCTCAGCTAGAGGGGTACTGGGTGTTTAGCTCTTCAAAGGATGGACTGAACGGTTCCCACATCTCTTCTATCGAGTACTGTCATTGTGTCATTGTGTGTGTGTGCGCGTGTGTGTGTGTGTGTGTGTGTGACAGAGACAGAGAGAGACAGAGAGAGGGCAGACAGGAAGGGAGAGAGATGAGAAGCATCAACTCATAGTTGGGGCACTTTAGTTGCTCATTGATTGCTTTCTGATATTTGTCCTGACCCGGGGACTACAGCAGAGCGAGTGACCCCTTGCTTAAGCCAGTGACCTTGGGCTCAAGGCATCAACCGAGGGGTCATGTCTATGATCCCACACTCAAGCTGTTGACCCCATGCTCAAGCAGGTGAGCCCGCACTCAAGCCAGATGAGCCCATGTGGGGTTTCGAACATGGGTCTTCTGTGTTTCATTCCCATGCTCTATCCACTGCACCACCACCTGGTCAGGTGAGTATTATCATTCTTCTTCACAGCAGGTAAAGAGAATGCCCAGAACCCCTCTTCCCATGTGATCCTGTCTAACTCCAGCCTTCCTTCTAGTCCTCTGTCTTCCTTCAAAGTCATGCTTCTTGGGAGAGATCACACAGTGCACACTGTGCCCGCATCTTCCTCGCTGCGTTCCAACCTGGCTTCTGCCTCATCGTGACCCAGGAACTGCTGCTGCTGCCAATGTAAACAGTGACCTCCTGGTTGCTAAGCCCAGTGGAGAGCTTCTGCAGCCCACAGAGGTGATCTCATCCTCTGATCTCCCAGGACATCAGACTCCCTCTTAGCCCGAGACATGGGCCTTCACAGTCCCCTGAAGTCCCCAGACTTCTCTACAGAGCCTTCAAGCGCTGGTGTTCCTGGGAGCTCAGGTCTGCGTCCTCGCCTGGCTCTGTGCTCACTTTCTCCTCACACCACCTCTCCACACGCTGCTAAAAACATCCCCACACAGCGTGTCCTCTCTGCTCAGATCCCCACACCAGACCCTGACAAGGCCATAGACTCGGCACTGACGGCTCTCATCTGTCTGAAGTGCCCAGGGGGCGCTTCCCACACAAACCCCGTTCAAAGTCCTCTGCTCACTGCAGGGACCCATCTGTCACTCCGGAAACCTGAGAAACACAGGGGCTCCTGTCTCTGTCGTCCTCAGATTTAGTCCATCACAACCACGTCCCTGGACGCCTGCCTGTCTCCGCACCCCCCCACGGCTCCGCCACTGCGGCAGCAGTCTTGCTTGCCAGGACCAGGGTTGTGGCATGGTGGTGTAGCTGGCTCTCTTCTGTCCGACCTTCCGGTGTGTCGCCACATGCACACTGCGTGGCATATCTGACGTGAGATGTGTAGTTCACCACGTGCGACTTAAAGCCTTTCCGCAGGTTCCTGTTACTCTTCATGAGAGCAAAACTGCCATCCGTATGTCCATCCTGCTCACGTGGCCTGTCCTCCTCCTGCTTGGACAGCCCTGTCCCCCTCCAGCACCCATACCTGCTCCTGCATGCTCTTGTCTTGTGTGAAACATCCTTGAAACATCCCCCTCTCCTCCTGGGCCTGCTCACCCACCTCACTCTTCCTCAGGGCCACTTCCTCAAGTTAGTACTGGATAATAAACGCTACACTAAGCGAGTGTGCTAGACGTGATCCGGAAACCTCCCCTCTCCACTGGGAGCTGGCCGGCCCTCCCGCAGGTCCTCCGCCTCCGTCTGTGCTGCCTCCTTCCTGATGCTTCGTGTGCCTGCCACTTCCCGTGGGTGTGTGACGCTGTCTGACAAAGAATGGACACTCTCGTCCTACTGTGAGCTCTGTGAGTGTGGGGATAACTCAGACATGGGGCTCAGCAGGTGCTTTTGGACAGACAGATGGGTGTCAGGCTAGGACACAGGTGAATCAGATAGATAATAGAATAATTGTGAACTTGAGGGGAAGATGCTCACATGAGTGTGGATAGCGTTGAGTTCAAGGTGCCCGTGTGACACCCAGGAGGCACATCCAACAGGTGCGTGGACATAGGGTGACAAAAGTCATGGACAGGGGCTGACCAGACTCCAGGAGAGGATCCACGGATCAGCAGCAGGGGCAGAAGGTCATAAGGAGACAAGACATTTGGGGCTGAGTTCTGCTCCTCACTCTTTTGGGTTGAGGTGCTAAGCCTCAGTATGTGACTACAGCTAGAGATGGGTCATCTAATGTGGTGATGCCATTACAATGAGGTCATAGCTGGGCTATCATCCAGTGTGACTGCTGCCCTATAAGGGGAGGATGTTGGACAGACAGGTGATGCCAGAGGTGCCCACACAGAGGAGAGACCAGGTAAAGACGCAGTGAGAAACTGGCCAGTCTCTGCGAGCCAAGGGGAGGGGCCCAGGGAGGCCAGCCCTGCCGCGCCCTTGGTCTCGGACTCCCAGCCTCCAGACGGTGTGACGGCCTCTGTTGTGTAAGCTCCAAGGCTACAGTGGTTGTAATGTTGGCCCGAGCAGATTAACACACCATTCAAGGTGGAAGCCAGGGCGTTGGGTGTCAAGGAGCCCTGCAGAAGGGCTCTAATAAACAAGCGAGTAATCAATAACCTCACTTTGCTGAAAGGTGCAGGAAAAGGGAACTGAACATCATCCCTTCAGCTGAACAACAGGGAGGCCATTGTTCTTGGGAGAGAATTTCCCAAGGATGAGTTGTGTGAGTTTTAGCAGGAAACGGTGGGGGTGGAGGGGGGGAACCACGGGGGGGTCAGAGCTCCTGAGAAGGCGTGGCGAAGAGAAGAGACAGGACAGGACAGGATAGCCCTCGGAAATGACCAAGGGGTCGAGAGGACTATCACTGCTGTTGGGGCTACATAAGCAGGGACGTGGCTTGATGGGCTATCTGGAGGGGGTTGGCGTGAGGAGGGGTGTGGGGCAGTGACAGGGGACGGTCAGTGCTGGGGATGGGGACAAGCAGAACGAGAGGGCGCTCCAGGTCAGTCTTCCGTGTGGTGCCAGCGCTGGAGGGACCTCTCGGCTGCAGGGGCTTAGACTTTCTCTGAGCCTGGGGAAGCGGCTCATTCATTCCAGGTGGCTCCTGGGGTCATAGCAGAAGGCGGGGGTGGGGGGGAGGAGTCAGCAGCGAGGACCCCTGAATGGCAGCCAGGCGTGTCACAGAGCTGTGGGCTGACGGCTCTTCCTGTGCCTGAGGCTTCAGAGGGACCGTCTCGTTGACTTCTCTCAGTAACCCAGGGAGGTGGGGACCATCACTGTTGTAGTTTGCAGATAAAAAAAAAAAATTAAGATTCGCAAATGTGAAGTGACGTCCTTGAATCACATCCTCAGAACGTGATCTAAATACAGAAGGCAATAGCTTGACTGGTAGTGAGCTGTTCACCTCTGATGGTGTTTTTTTTTTGCCTAAAATGTGTGATGACTGTACAGGCCACACATAGAGGTTTCTCTTAGAAGCAGGAGGTCAAGAGACGCTGGCTGTTTTATTCTCTGAAGGCTCATAACAAGCACCTGGACAGGAGGCTCCGGGTGCCCCACGCTCACCCAGCGCCGTGCCCACGGCAGGAGGTCACCTGTTCCTATCTGCCTCCAGGCGTATGGTGGTCGAATACAAAATTCCATATAATAAAAGATGCTCTGGCTAAGAACATGGATGACGCCATTGAAATAAAGAGAGAGGTTCAGTTCCTCACTGGCTGCGCGGTTCTGGGAGCCGTGGAGATGGAGGCAGCCGTTCTCTCCACGCGGCTCTCCACCTGGGCCCTGCCTGCCCTTGAGTCCCGGCCTTGCTCCAGGTAGGACCCCTGCCCCTCCGGGAAGACCAGCAGCATGGCTGAACGTGGATGCCCACCTGTAGGGTGTACCCCGGGGGGTGCGCCCACCCCGGGGGCTAGTTCTGACTCCTGGGGGCTGATTTCTCATCAGGCCTGGAGGGAGGTCTGAGTCAGGGAGGCATCTGGCACCAGGGCCCTGACGCCCTGACCTGCCCGGCCGACCTGCCAGGGAAGGTCCCTGCCCCCGGCTGACGGCACTCACTCTTGCCCTCCCATCCTCTGGAGATGTCGCAGGGAGAGGAGAGAGCAGGCAGGCTGTTCTCTGCTCATACAGGAAGCGCCTGACTCAGCGTTTCTGCAGATTCCAGCTGGCTCCCCGGAGAAGGAGGGCAGCTGTGGGCAGCCTCCGTTAGGCTGGGCTGCGCACCACCGACCAGCCAGTCCCCGGGGGTCTGCATGGGCACTCCTTCAGAGCGGGATTTCCCGGGGCGCAGGTGGGTTAGCACCGCGGGTGGCCAGCCGCTGTTTCCATGGTGACGAGGGTGCACCCCTCCGCTCTCTGTGACCTCAGTTAAGAAGCACAAAGGATGACGAGGCAGGGGTCACTGGATGGTGGACGGATGGACTCGCTGGCAAAGGCCCCGCTTCCATGGGAGCAGGTCCTGGAGCACGGAGCTGCCCCCGGGCCCCTCCCAGGTGCACAGATGGGCAGCCCGTTCAGTCTGAGGGTTTGGGGACGACCTTTCCCCTCACCTCTGTGTGTAGTTCACATTAGCTCTCCACACCAGGAAGGGGGGAGAATGAGACAGAGAGGGGAGAGAGGACTGACTGTGATCCTCCCAGGGTGGGGGCAGCACTGGGACCTCTGGAGCCCAGGTCCCCTGTCCACTTGGTGTGGCTGCAGAGAGTTCCTGAGGGGTGCTCAGCACTCATGGGCCGGGGGGAGGTCCGGAAGACCAAACCCGCCACCGCAGAGGCTCCCCTGGGCACAGGCTGTGGAGGTGGACGCCCTGGGGCCCGGTGTCCTGAGCCCTGGCCTGCCGCGTGCTCTCTGAGATATTTTTCCTCCTCGGCCCCTCCCCACGTGGGCAGCATGTCGCTGAGCATGTTCAGGCCTTTGCCTGGGGCCGTGTCCTCACCGCCCTTCCAGCTCTGCCTCTTGCGGTCCCCATCTGCCTCGCCCGAGCAGCAGGGTCACAGGCCGGACAGCACAGCCCCTTGCCCTTTGAACCAGAGCCACTAGGGCTGTCGCCATCCCTGCAGAAGCACCGTCACCCACCTTCTGTGGGGATGTCCCCTGAGACAATTTACAGACCTCTTCCCAGAATGACCGGAGGCCCTTGAGGGATGTTCCCAGCAAAGCACATCAGCAATAAATCCAAGCTGTCACTGGGAAAGCAGGTCGGAGAAGGGGGAGAGGCCTCACAGTGAAGGGAGAAGCCAGACCACAGGGCCCCCTCAAACCTGCTCAGGCCCGGTGCCCGTTGATGCCTGACGCCAAGGAGACAGTACCCCCCCCCCCCCCCACTGCGAAGTTAGTAGTTGCTGGATGTTAGATTCCTCTGGTTGGGGCTGCACTGACATTCATGTTAGTAACACATGTACCATTAAATCTGAACTCAGCAAAGGGTAGTGTTTCCAAGTACAGTTCCAGTTCAGTTGTAGAACTCGGACTTTGTTGGTATAGTCCCTGCCTGGCAGGCAGGACGGACAGTGGTGGTCAGAGCCCCCCCCCCCCCCACAGCCAGCTCAGCCCATAGTCTCCTTGAGACCAGGCTGTGAGCCTCTACCAGAGCACTGAGGTTTCCTTTGTCACCGGACTCCACATGGGGGACCCTGAGGCCTCCTGGGGATAGTCTTCAGCTCCCTGTGGCTTGAATCATGCTTCCTCCCAGACATACTGACTTTCTCTGGGTCCAGACTGACTGTTGAGACGGCGGGGGTGGGGGGGACACACGAGTGATCTGTGTCTGTGGCTTCTGTGGCCTCGCTGGCAGGAGGGGGCAGTTTCCCAGCAGAGGTGGCTGCTGTATACACAGCACAGAATGTGTATACAGAATGTCATGGCTCAGAGGGCTGTCACACAAGCTATGAGGTCTGGGTTGCTTTGGGCACCTCTGTTCCTGCCCCCAGCCCTGCCTCAGGGCCCCCGCCCCCACACTCTACATTCGGAGGATCTGATATTACAAGGTCTAAGTGGCTGAGAGTTCCTGTGTCACCTGTCCCGGCTGTTTGCCCTTGAGAGACAACGTTGGTGGGTGGAACTTGAGACGGGGCAGAGACGGCCTAGAATCCCAGAAATCTCACTGGCTGGGTGATTCCCTGGTCCTGATTCTGAATCCATCTTCTCTGAATGAACTGTTGATCTTTCAAAAGACCCTCTGGTATTCCCAGAGGGGAATGTGTCCATTAAAATTAATCAATACAGCGTAGATTAAATTTGGCTAAGCTGCGCCCAGCCGGTGCTCCTCTCTAAGCACCGCAATGTTGGAGTGCCTGCTGAGCTCAGCACTTCCCCCGGGGACGAGAGGGACCCATCATCCTCCTGAGCCTCAGTTTCCTCACCTGTGAAGTGGGCGCACCCCTGCTCACAGGACTCCTCTGGACAACACCCATTCTGTGCTGAGTGTGGGATGCAGAGGGGCTCCTGCTGTTACTGCAGCGGTGACGGACTCCTACCCGTCAGGACCAGAAATGAGGGGGAATCTAAGCTCCCCACTCGTGGGTCATGAAGGCACGCCCGATGGGTAAGCAGCGAGCGTGTAGGACAGAGCACTCGGGTGTGGGTGCCAGTGAGGGGTCAGATGGCGGGGGTGGGGGGGACACACGAATGATCTGTGTCTGTGGCCTCTGTGGCCTCGCTGGCAGGAGGGGGCAGTTTCCCAGCAGAGGTGGCTGCTGTATACACAGCACAGTAACAGCCATGTCTCAGGGGCCTCTGTGTCCTGCTCAGGGGTCTGGGAACAAGTGCCCTCACTCCTGTGATGGGAACGGGGCAGCTATGTCCTGTCAATCTGATGCAGACTGCCGGGATTGGGGCCAGGGGTCTGCATACAAATCAGGCGCTGTCACTGGACCGTCCGCTGAGTGACTCCAGCTCCAACTCCTGGGTGTGGCTCCAGATCTCAGAAATTCCAGAGCAAACAGGCCTGAGTTTGGGCAGGTGGCATACAATAATGGCCAAAGGAAGGTCAGTGGCGTCATGCCAACCGCTGGTGGCATATGGGCACGTCAGTACTCTGTGCCTTGGTTTCTGCCTCTGCACAGTGGGCTTGAAATATCAACTTCACAAGCCTATTTTGATAATTAGAAATAATGTCTATACAGGAGCTGAGCCCTGAAAAACACTAGCTAGGAAAACCACCTGCTATGCTGACCCGAGGAAACCAAGTCCACACTCCAGCCTTAAGACATGATGCAGGGAGGCGGGACCCGGGGAGCAGACAGGAACAGGAAGCTTCCCCGCCCACTTCCTGCAGGCATGCTGGATGTGCAGGTCCCAGCGCAGGGTGCAGGGGAGACCCCCGTGCTCCGTGCCCTGCAGCCCTTCTCTGCCCCGCCACAGCTGCCTCTCATGCAGCACTCCGGCTCCTCACCCACTGCCCTCCTGTCTGGAGAAAGTAGTGTTGTCCTCCCCTGCCATCTCCTCTGCATCCTCACCACTCAGCACAGCGAGGTTCTGACGCTGACCAGGCAGACAATGGATCTCATGTCCTTGGGAACCAGGAGGTGAGGGGTCACTACCAGAGGACACAGGTGCATGCATGTGTATTCATGTGTGTATATAGACACACACGTGCATGTTTGTGTGCACACATGCGCACACTGTATGTAGGTGCCCCCACGTGTGTGCATGCATATGCATGCATGCCTGTGACTGTGTGCACACACATGTAAGTGCATGTATCTCCTTGCCATACCATCCCTTTCTTTTTCATCTACTAGCCTGACCTCTGCCTCTGTCATTACAATTCTGTCTGTGCACTGCTCACTAAAGTATCTCTCCCTCTGCTGCCATTGGTCAGTGTTCTGCTCACAGGGAATGCCCTCCTCCTGATCCTGCGGGGCCCTGCCGGTCCCTCAGATATGGCACTCACAACAGCTACGTTGTTGTGTTCGTGTGAGTCCGTGAGTAGAGTATGCATGTGGAAGGTGGGCCCCAGGGCTGAGGCCTTTCTGCAGCTGCAGTGTCTGGGGCACCGTGGACTTGTACCATGAATAAAATAATGACTAAATGAAGTTAATAAGATTGCTGCATAAATAATAGATGGGGGGTGGAAGCAATGCTGGTAAACCATCGAGTCAAGGGTATGTGCGTAATTAACTCGGAGTAATCATTACTGCACATTAGCACCAGCCCCGTGCAGCCAGAGCACAGTGTGGCTTGCTCGCTGGCTGAGGCGCTTATGAATCCCAGCCACGCACCTGCCACAGGAAACAGGCGCTAGACTCAGCCCAGAATCACTTTCCAAATATCTCTGAGATGTCATTGGCACACAGCAAAAAGCACATCTTGAGTGTGCAGCATGGTGGTTGTTCACAGGTGTGCACGCACACGTCATCACCACCAGCTGAGACATGGAACGTATCCACCCCCACCCCCACCCACCGCAATAAGAGGAAAACTCATCTTGAACTTCTTCCTAAGAGACTGAAAGCCATGGTCACCTCTGTGGCAGTTGCAGGCTTGTCATTGTGAAGGGAATCTCCGGAAAAGATGGGACTGGGGTGT
This sequence comes from Saccopteryx leptura, assembly GCF_036850995.1. Classification (NCBI taxonomy): domain Eukaryota; kingdom Metazoa; phylum Chordata; class Mammalia; order Chiroptera; family Emballonuridae; genus Saccopteryx; species Saccopteryx leptura. Next base: position 145,112,229 of record NC_089507.1, on the reverse strand, counting down.
GGGAACAGCCATCGGTGCTCCACACTCACCACATGGCCCTGCAGGCTGGGTGGGCACCCTGCTGTGAGTTGACTAGTTTCCCCCAAAAGGGAGGTAGAAGACCTACCGTAGTCCCCGCTACTTCTGAATGTGACTTTGCTTGGGAGTAGGGTCTTTGCATATGTCATCAAGTTGGAGTCCAGGCTGATGTCATTTCGATATGACTGGTGCCCTGACAAGAGGCGCGTGGAGCACACCATGTGGGGATGGAGGGGCTCGGGTTGGAATGATGATGCACTGTACCCACCAAGCAACGTCAGAATGGCTGCCCCTCACTGGAAGCTGGGTGTCTGGCTTGAAACAGACTCTCCCATAGAGTTCTCCATGGGATCAACCCTGCAGACGCCTTGATTTAGGACGTCTGCTCTCAACTTCCCAGAACAGTGGAGAAGAAGTGGCCATTGTATTAGAATGCTTTGTGTGGCAGCTCTAGACCACGAATACCCATTCATCTGCAGTTGTACCCTCAAACTCGTGGACAACTGATAAATGTGGCTACAACAAAACACTTCACACTCGCAGAGTGAGGAGCCTAGGATCACCCTTCCCTTGCCTGTCCAACATCCCAGTGTTCCTGAACAACGTGCTAGTCACAGCTCGGGTTTGGTACCTATTTTGACGATGCCCTGTTATAGCAATGATTTACTCCCAACCCGAGTAATGAAACTCAACACATTTTCTGTCCCTGTGGTGTCTGGAGGAAAGGAGGGGAGTGCAGAATTCCCATCCCCAGGGCCACCTCCGAAGGCCCCTTCTACTTCCTGCTGCGACAGCATTATTCCCTGGTTATCTGTATTTAATTGGGTGGCTTCCCTCGGTCCTGCTCTTCCTTATTAAGGAGATTTGTTTCTCATTTTGAAGGAAGGTGGTCACACTCTGGTTAATTTGCATGCTCTGGTAACATCATTTGTTCTCTCTATAGGACACATTCTCTAAAGCTCATTGGCCATGAGTATGGATATGATTCGTTTCCTTAATTGACTGAGAAAATATTTTTCAGTGTCTCTAACCATGTTGGAACATTACTCAGCCATGGAGAGAATTTCAAGAAGCATCCATGACCCTTCTTCTTAGGAAGCACATAGGATAGCTGGAATGGAAGCAATTAATAAAGCATATAGGGGCAGAATTTTTAAACAATAATTCTAGAATTTTTCTTGGGTTTTGGAAGCTCTTTCAGATCTTACCGGCATTGTTTGATTTATAGCATGTTTTCTTTGAGGGCTTAGAAGGGCGTTTTGTAGAGTTGGGACCACCACCTGTCGAAGGGTACAGTGCAAAGTGTCAAACTGGGAATTTCTTTGGCATCGAGATGCTATTGAAACATTTCAGCCAGATTTTCATACTTAACCAGGGTACATGTGGTTTTATGACCATGCTTAATCTTAGGATGACGTTGAGTCATCCTGAGACACAGAGAGCTTATCTGTCCAAGACAAAGGTTTATACACAGAATGTGTGCAGCTTGCTGAAAAGCTCTTGTTCTCGTCCTGAGAGTCAACCGATCCCACGTCACACCTGTGCTGGTCACAGCCCTCGTTGGCAGTATTTTCTGGGGCCGGTCCTCTGTCCTCCTTCGGTCATCAGGGATGCAAACACACACTCTCCATCAGAAGACATTTCCATCAACAGGACTTGCCAAACGTCCTTTACACATGGATCAGGGTCTCAACTAACTGTACAGAATCCATTGTCGAGAATGAAATCAGAACACATCCGGGAGGCTGTCCTACTCCGTGACCATCTGAAGAAGTCAAGTAACCCGTAAGTTACCTGATTGTAAGCGGCCTGATGGGAACCTAGGTTGCGTCAGAAGATAAAGGTGTGACGTTGCTCATAGTACACTCACGCACACTAGAAATCACTGCCCTGAAATACTGAAGGAATGAATGTCCCATATGCTTGTCTGTCATGTATTTTCACATTTGGGAAGTTTTACTAACCAAGTTATTCAGGTTTTGTTTTTTTTAATACAACTTTGGTTTTTTACTTACTTACTTGCTTACTTAATTAATTAATTAATTTTTACAGAGACAGAGAGAGGGATAGACAGGGACAGACAGACAGGAACGGAGAGAGATGAGAAGCATCAATCATTAGTTTTTCATTGCGCGTTGCAACACCTTAGTTGTTCATTGATTGCTTTCTCATATGTGCCTTGACCACGGGCCTTCAGCAGACCGAGTAACCCCTTGCTGGAGCCAGCGACCTTGGGTTCAAGCTGGTGAGCTTTTGCTCAAACCAGATGAGCCTGCGCTCAAGCTGGCGACCTCGGGGTCTCGAACCTGGGTCCTCTGCATCCCAGTCCGATGCTCTATCCACTGCACCATCGCCTGGTCAAGCTATTCAGTTTTATCCAACAATAGACCTTTTCCTGAGGGTCATTTGAGAGCCTTTTGAAATGGAAAGCAGCTTCCAAGAAAAGCGTGTTACATGCTTGGCATTTGCAATGATGCCCACTATGCCCAGAGGGACGTCACCTCCCACCTGTTCTCACAAGCACCTTAAGATGATCTTCACTGACCCTCCTGCTCCCCATATCCCAGTCCCCCAGGCTCTCATTCCGCCCACGTTTCACCCGTCCCGGCATGTGATCATGCACAGCCTTTGTATGTTCATATGTTCCTTTGTGCTCTTAGATACCTTTACTGCAGGGACTACCTCTCAGTGCCACACGTGGCCACAGCACCCATGACAATGCCTGACATGTGGGAAGAAGACATATGTGGTGTCTCAGCAAGTGCGAACAGACTGCACAAACTCCCAGAATCGTCTTGCGATGACTTCAGCAATGGTCAGCGTTGCGCGGACCTTCAGAAAACATCAGAAAGGAATCCAACATGACCTGGGCGTTGTGCCCGGCCTGTTTCTGATGCTTTGATGAGCATGTATGACTGTTCCCCATTTCTGAGACCAGGAAGCGACTGGGAAGAAGCTCTCCCTTCCCTTTCACCGCCGTGTCCCTTCGTTTTCACACGAGTGGACACGAGGCAGACTTCTAATCACACTGGGAAGTCTGCGGAGGCGGAGAGCCCTGCTCTGACGCTGCAGCACGCCCCTCTGTGCTTGACTGCAGAAATCCATCTCCAGTTTTCATTAACGTTTGGGGGAGTCTTCTGCAGACTCTCAATCATCCGTACCTGGAACTGGATGGGGACGTATGAGACAGACATGATTGTTTGCTCTGTTTCTGTTCCCATTTACTCTGCCGTCCGTTTTTCCCCCAGAATGTGACTCTGAGGAGCTGGACTGGGGGTTGCCACCTGCACCGGGCGCTCCTGCAAGGTCCGGGGCCAGGGAGCAGCATCCTGGCCCTGTGACTGCATGCTGGTGCACATCAGAGACATCCTTCTGAGTGGCTGACCTTAGCCAGAGCCCTAGGAACATGTCCTCTGAAGTGTTAATGGAGTTTCTGCAGGACTACCTTGAGCAGCAGTCAGAACAGGAAAGGACAGGGGAAATTTTTTTTCTTTGGTTCCTAGGAACCAATCAAGAAGAGCCTGCACTGCTTCACTGAGGAGCAGATCTGGAGAGAGAATCTCCCAAAAGATTCTTCCTCTGTGGTTCACAATGACCTTTCCCAAGCAGAGAGGAAGCTGTGTGCCGGGGGCCCATGCTACTAGGGTGCCTAGGCTGTCAGGAGACTCCTTGCTGGGGGGACACTGCTCAGGTGGTCCCAGACCCTTCCTCAGCAGTAAAGTGTTAGCAAGAGCAGCCCCGTGGGGCCTCACACCTGCTGTCACCGACACCACAGCCCGCTCAGCAAATCCTGTTGTGTAGATGTTCTGAATGTGTGTTGTCAGAGTCTCTGAGCCAGACCAGACCAGACAGAACCAACACGTTGTTCACTTTCTGTCCTTCAGGGTACTGGCTATGCCTGCAATGTTGAGGAAAGTGCTTGTTTTTTTAACGTTTCAGGAAATGGCGGAGGAAGTCGTATGGATAAAACTTCAGAATCCTAGCAGCTGACAGAAACCCATAGGTCATCTCTCCTGTGTGTGTGCGCTCACATTCAAAACCAAAGGAAACTCTAAAAGGAGAAAGCTGTCCCACCTCAGATATTCAGCGAGGGCGAGAGGCATCCCAGAACGTAGTAATCTCCTTAAGATGCCTACAAAGCCTCAGGTGTTTAAACAAAGGGAATTAGGAAGCCTCTGCGCCTGGCAGGAACTTAGAAATGATTGGATTTGTTGACACGAAGTAATTATATTGACTCCTCAAAACCCTCGTAGGGAGATTTCCCAGACTGTCGGGTTTCGTCGTTCCAAATAATGGCACGATGTTCTCAGTTGTAACTTGCTCACATACAAGGAAATCAAACCGTGCTAAGACAGACGAGACAAGCTCCTCTTCCCCAAGGAGCCATCATTCCCCAACTCATCCAGCAAGGCTTGCTGAAGCCCACTGGGTTCTGAGCACTGAGCCAGGTGGACGGCTGTAGCCCAGCAGCAGTCACAGAGGAGTGATCGGTTGCGATGAGCTTCAGTGAACGTGTGTTCAGGCACAGAGAGTGGGACAGTCCAGGGCCTGGGAGGACTTCACAGAGCAAGGACAGCCTGAGCCGATGCAGAAGTTAACCGGGTCCGTGTGGGGTGGGGGAAGGCGGCGGGGTACGGGGCGAGGCTGCGTGGCATCCCCAGGAATGCCCCTCGGGGTGGTGGCTGGAACGGGATGTGTAGGTGCACAGAGGAGGTGCTGTGAGGAACATGGGAAGCCAGCCACAGGGGCCGGACACACCTGGGCAGACCCCAGCACTCGGCCCTCTGGTGGTGGAAGCTGTCCCACGGCCCAGCGAGAGAACAGGACAGGGTTGGCATGTGTGCAAATAGCTCTGGCTGCTCCGGGGAAGACAGAACAGAGAAAGTGCCCAGGGAAAACACGGGACAAGCAAGACCCACATGGGGACGAGCTCACTGGCGCCTGAGTGCTAGGTCCCAACTCAATCACTGTACTTCCCGGGATAAGAAACTTTCAGCCTAAAAAATTTGAACATGTGTTTAGGAGGGAGGGAAAGGTTGGTGGGCAAATGGCCTGGAATTCATGGGGTGTTGGTTATACACTGATAAGAGACTGAGAAACACAGTGAAAGAAATATGTGTGAAATATATATAATATGTATATATATACACACACACACACACACACACACATAAACACACATATGCTGTATGTGCAATGTGGACATGACTATTTATTTGTGTAAAAATATATTGTTAATGCATATGTAATATTCTTATATAGATGTAAAGAAATAGAGATAGGCATACAGGCATAGGCATTGTAATTCCTTTTTAGTGTCTTAGAATAAATAGAACTACGTCCATGCTAAAATAATTTTGGTCCTGGTGACTTATTTCTGAACACCCATGCTGTCAGGTGAGAATGGATAAGAAATGGCTGCAGTCTTGATGACTGCTGTTTACCGCATGCTCTGTGAGAAAGAACCCCTTCATTTTTTTTCAGTTGGCCTGTGTGTTGAACCCTGGAAGGAAGTTGCCCTCACCCATCACATGATTCCCTGATGTGGAGGAGGAATGGAAGCGACTGCAGGGCGGGGGCATGTCCACCTGGCTGTTGGGAGCCTTCACGTTCAAGCTAGGTGGCACTTGGGGTCATAGAGTCTCCTGGTTCCTGAGTTGGGATAGATCTCACGGACGCTTACTGGAACCTCATGGCAACCCAAGCGAGGAACCTGAGTCCTGAGCGTGGACATGGCTGGCCACGGGTGGCCCAGGCTGAGCAGTGACACCTGGAGCCAGGACACGGGCACCTGCTTGCGGGAACTATCTTCTCTGTACCGCACCACAGTCTTCAGTTGTTAAAAAAAAATGAAAGGGGAGCTCATGGTTGCTAGAGACAGTGTCAAAGCAAACATTTTGATCAAACTGGTGAAGAAACAAATTCAAACATCACTTCATACAAAATAGGGGCCCTTAGAAGTCATGTTTGCTTCACTCCTTTGTAAATGACCTTGTTTGCGGGCCCTGCCCTTGGTGACTGGCCATCTGGCGGTGCCCACAGGTGTTTGATGGGAACTTTCTTTGCTCCTCCATTTTCATCACAGAAAGAAGGATTTCTCACTGAAATATCAAAACCCTGAGGCAGGCCACTGACCTTTGGATCCACACTACTTCAGAGGTGTACAGGGGCAGTTATAGTGTGTGTGTGTGCGCGCGCGCACGCGCTTGGGCTGCGTGCCTATAAGTGCATTCCTTCTGGGGAGCTAATTTGTAGATTTTTATCAGGTTTCAGGAGAAGGTGCCCCCAACAACAGGCAGTGTGAATCAGGGGAGCTTTCGGGACGACACAGAATCACTGGTGGAACAGTGTAATGTTGGAGAGAGGTTCTGACAAACAAGTTGATTTTTAATTCAGACTAAAAGAAAAATTAGAGGCAAGTGTAAAAATGGTCTTTTATGCCAGTTTGTGCATTTATGAGCAGACCTAGAAGGGTGTCCAAGTTTAGGAGATTAGAAAGCCATGTCACCGGCACGGCATACCTGGAGCCATGGGAGCTGCGTGGACACTTACCTGTCCAGTTGTCTCTGAGGTACCTGCACCATCATGACAACTGCATGTGTGTCAATGCACATTTTCTCCCAACTTTGAGAGGCTTTCTTATCATAAGATTGTCCCTTTCTTGAGGCACACACACTGCTGCTCCACTACGATGATCAACTTTATGTGTCACCTTGATGGGGCTAAGGGACGGCAAGGTTGCTGGGAAGACATTATTTATGGATGTGTCTGTGAGGGTGTGTCCAGGAGAAGTTGGCATTTGAATAAGAGGACTGATCAGTCTGGCCAGTGTGTATGTGGGGGCATCATCCAGCCTGTTGCGATGGAACACAACAGAAGAGGGTTAGAAAGAACAAAGTTGCTCTCTTGCTGCAGCTGGGACATCTTCTCCTGCTGCAGGAGGACATCAGCTCCTCTGGTTCTCAGGCCTTCAGACTCAGACTGGGACTCTCATTTCTGGCTCCCTGGGACCTCAGGCCTTTGGGTTTAGACTGGATCCCATCACTGGCTTCCCTGGTTCTCCTGCTTGTAGATGGCAAATCAGGTACTGCTCAGCCTCCATATCACGTGGTCCAATTCCTATAACAAATCTGTTTATCGATCCATTGTCTATTGATCCATCATCTATCTATTTATCCATCTGTCTACCATCTATTATCCATCCATCCATCCATCCACTTGGCTCTGTCTCTAGAGACCCTGACTGGTACAGAGCCTGTAACTACTTGTCTCAGAGCTCCACTCCCGGGTGGGTTAGAGATGTCCATTGAAGCCTGATTTCGTAGGACAACCCCCGTCACTGTATCCACCCTCTTCCAGATTCTCATCCTGTAGTGCTTGCCCTGGTCCTCAGTTGTCATGGTTTCTGCTGCCCCACTGACATCTAACCAGATGAAGACTGGACCGGAGCCCTCAACAGCCTGAGGTGTCAAGAGGCATCACTTCCTCTTTTCCTGTCACAACACCTTCCTTAAAAAAGAATTTAAAAAAGACCCACAATAACTTATTTGGTACTTAGATAACACCGAAGGCTCGTAGCCAATAAAACATATTATTTTCACATGCTTTCCTTAAACCATGAATTTCCCCCTATGCCTCAAATGTCCAGTTATTTTTATGGACAAAAATATAACATTTGCTATTTGTTCACAATGGGTTTTATTATTTAAGATTCACAGCCTTCTGTGACAAGCCCCCAAGGCCATCGGATGGAAAAGGGTTTTGCAAACATTTTACAAGCCAGATGGTGTGGTCTGGTGGTGGCTTCACTGTCGCCACAAGTCTGGCTACCTGTTATTCTAAGAAATTTACATATAAGTTAAGTATATAAAGATTTAAGAATTTGTATTTGGGACAGTCATATTCTTTGTTTATTACTGGCCCCATCTCCCACCAGTTGTCACCACACATTGGCTGCGGTAGTGGATATTTCTAAGCATGAGATTGGGAAAACTGTAGAAAACAGAAAAAACATTCCTCAATCTTTGGAAGTCACTATACCTATAATCATGTGCTCTTAAGAAGGTTTATTTTCTAAATTTCCCTTATCATCCCTGTTTTCTACCTCCTTCCTTCTTTATGTATTTTCCTCTTGTCTTTGAACTGCCAGCCTCCCTTGAGAAAGCATGTCAGGACCACGGACAGAAGTGTGAGTGAGGGGTTCTACCCAAGTCTCTCTGCCGCCCCCTGAACCCACACAATCCTCACCGAGCAGTACGGAGAATCCGGTTCGCTGTATTCAATGCTCCTGGTCAATCACATTTAAAAGACGTTAGTTAACATAATGATTTTGATACATATCATTAGCCAGAATATCACAGAAGTGCCACCCCATCCAAATATTCTTGTTTTATAACAGAGGGGATTTTATGGTAACTTGGCAACAATGGTCTTTATTTAAATTTATTATTATTTTGTTTTTACATTAGCTATGGTCCCACAACATATTGCTAAGCTCCAAGCATAACTTAAATCCAATCATTTCCTAAGAAAAGTGCAAATAAATATCCCCTTTAAATGTAAATGAAATATTATTCTCATATGTTTTCTTCATATTGCTTTATCATGAAAAAGCCAAAAAGACATTTTAATTAATAAGAATATAAGAATAATGAAACTAGAAAGAAAAATGACTATAAAGTTATTAGCTACTTTGTTCACTTATGAGAAACAGAAGACTTGTCACATGCAGATAAATTCCTTAAATAATCACTTTCATGGCCATCAGAAGTAATTTACACACACACACGATGTGATAACATGCAGTGCTGAGTCACATGCATATCATTTATCTCACCTATGAAGTCTTACTGCGTGTCTAATGGGCCATGCTCATGAAAGGGCATCGACAGAAAAGCCAAAGCCCATTTCCACATGATAACAACTCACCTCCTTTGTCTACTTCCTGTCGTTTTCTTGGGTCCTCGTGTCCACATGTGGCTTTGGTCCCCTCTGTGTGTCTGTGTGTCTGTCCTCTCTATGTTCAGCGGGGAGGAGAGATTCTATAAGGAAATGTAAGGAGAAAAAGAGTGAGCTCTGGATTCTTACATGTTGGAATCTTACATGTGTGAAATCTCCACCTAGAATCAAGCTGACACATTTGTTGTGTTCAAAATACACTACTCTCTGGACACCATGATTATTCAGAAATCCAGGACATTACTGCAGATGAAGTAGGAGAATTAAAAACCTCAATAAGGTTACTAGTTACAAGGTCAAATATGCACCAATTCACAAAATGCCTATATGTAGCAGCAATAAGTAGTAAAAAATAAAATTAAAAACAGCATCAAAACACATTAAATATATAAAAATAAGTCAAATGAGTATGCAAGCCGTATGCTCTGAAAACTCTGCAACATGGACAGAAATTGAAAACTTAAATGCATGGAGAATACATCACCCTTATGGCTTCGAAAAATCAATTATTACATTATTTCAATTACTTTTTACATTTGTCTGTAGATATAAGTGCAGTTACAATTTAAAAGCAGAGCTTTTTGTTTGTTTTTTGGTGGGGGGGGAGTATTGAGAAACTGTTCTTAAAATTCACATGGAAATGCACAGCGCCAAGGCGATCTAGAAACAAGAAGGTAACTGGATGGCAGAAGCTTCTAGGCCCCAGGCCACTTGTGAAGCTATAGTCATTGAGACAGAGGGGTAGAATAGCTCCATAAGTCAACAGGACAAAACTGAGTACAGAATCAGACCCTAAGAGTCTCTCTGGTGAATCACACCAGCTCAATTGGATGTGGACATGGAAAAATTATTCTTAACTCCACCTTATCAACTCACAAGTATAGTTTGTATGCACTACATGGCTAATGGAAAATAATAGGTCATCTTTATAACCTGAGATAGACAAAGATTTCTTAAATAGGACAATAACCTGCAAACAAAATATTAATGTAGTTGACTAGAATAAGATTAAGTTCTTCTGTTTAGCAAAATAGACCCTTAAAAGCAAGACAAGATAAACAGTAGAGAGAAAGAGGAGGTACCTTCGGTACATTGATCCTCCAAGAGTCACACCCAGAATATGTAAAGAACTTAAACCAATAAGAAAACAACAAAAACAACCAATAGGAAAACGGACAAGCAACTTAAAAAGGCACTTTACAAAAAGCATATCAAGCTCACTGGTGAGTGTATAAAAGTTGCTCAACTTTGTTAGGCATAGCACATGCAAATTAAATTTGCAATTGATAGCTATCCAAAGGCTGAAATGAAGAAGACTTTCCATGCCACATTCTGTGGAAGACATGGGGTAACCAAAAACTCTCAGACCTTTCTGGTAGATGTGTAAATTGGTACAACTTTGGAAAACAATTGGGCCGTTGGCTGCATTATTCATAAAAAGCTCAACACGAGAAACTAAGCCAACATCCAGCAGCGTGAGACGAACCCATATATGACGATACCCACCCAGTGGGTTTCCAGGCTGCCGGGATGACTGAGCCAGGACCACATGCAATAGCCCAATGAATCCTGCAAGCTCAACGTTGACTAAAGACAACATGTTGGCTGACCTCATTACCTAAATTCCAGAAACTGGCTATTAACCTGTGTTGCATGGGTCAGGACAGTGTGGATGTTTGGAGGCAGGATATAACTGTGCAGGGACATAGGGGTGGCTATTAGGACGTTGGTCATAGCCAGGTTCTTGATGAAGGTTTGTGTAAATATAGGTGTGTTCTGTTTGTGAAAATTAATTGCTCTATACATTTTATGACTGTTTTTCCGTACTCTACCAATGAGTATTATACTTCAATAAAAATCCTGCAACTTAAACCTCTCTTCATCTAAAACACTGTAACTTGATGATATGAATGGTTCTTCCAAACCTCCCATTTCTAGAATTGATTTTTGTGGCTGAGTGGAGTTCAGCATTCTTGACTCTGTATGACCACCTTGCTCACATTAATCGGTCTAGCTCAGCAATTTTAATTTAGATTCCTTGAGAGTCTTCAGTATAAAATTTGTGGAAAATCTCCTCTATACTCTAATTTTAAGGTCTCAGTAAATGTTGGCATGTCTTTTTCTGCAACGAGAGTGTTTTCCTGTGAGATTCCTGATCCAGATCACTTCTCAGAGTGACTGACACACCATGAGCTATCTTTGTGCGAGCCTGGTTATACTTGGGTCTTTTTAGACCACCTCTGAGAATAACCAGGTCAAATGGAAGTGGCCAATGCCATTTAGGAAAATGTGAGGAAATCTAAAAGTTGTGTAAACAGGAAACTTTCCCTCTTGCTGGTGCTTACTGACATCCAACTTGCCGTCCCCAGATGTTGCTCTCTCCAATGTCACAAGATGATGTAGCCAGGCAGCCGTCATGGCTCCCTCTGCTCCAAGCAACAGGTGCATTTTCTGATTGGCCAAAGGGAATAGTGAGGGCTAGCTGATCTGATTCCCTTTTAACCATGTTTCTCCAAAATCTTTCTTCTTTGGTCTCTCTCTGAATGTCTCTCTGTCTCTCCCTGTCTCTCTCTAAACCACTGATTTTAAGACTATTTAAATAATAAAAATCCTTCAATCCCCAATTTTTAAATGATTAGATGGTTGTGGTCTTGAACAATCTTATCCATGAATACCTTATTCTGATTGTGCCTCAGAAAATGATGAGAAGCCTATTGCTATGGTCTATTTCCTGGATGTGATTCTGATGGCTAAAACAGTAACAAACTCTCTCTCTCCAATCCCTTTTTTTTTGTTTGTCTTGTATCTTCAACAATGAGGATCTCTTTACTGACTCTCAACTCTCCCCCATCCCACCCCACATATGTACACACTCACATACACACATTCACACTCACACTCAAATTCAGCTTCTACCCCAAGTCATGTTATAAACACCTCTGTTCTTGATTTTGCCTAAGACTTCCACTTGTCATCCTCACAGCCTGGTCGGCTATGACATCCTTTGTATGCGGATGTCTGAATGGCAGTCTGCTCCAGACTTTGCTGTGTGGCCAACCTCCCTGGAGGAAGGTAAGTACAACCAGCTGTGTGGCATCATGGCAAAGCCACTGATTGCCTCTTGTCCTCAGAATGTTGTGGTTTTAAGACTACGTCATTACGTGAACTTGAAGCGGCACTTGGGTTTGAGAATTGTCCTTGAGTGTGTTCAGCAGTAAATTATTTAAGTGAGATGTGGAGGAACTAATTAGTTAATAACTGTCATTAGGATTAAACAGTAATTTTGATTTTTAAAAGATGCTGAAAAGGATAAATAGTTGTGTCATTTTGCTATGATCAGCAAGGGGACCTCCCTGAATGAGTTCCCACAGTGGGAAGCATCGGGATGTTCAATGCTACCCTTGGAGTTGCGGTGACAGCCATTGTCAAGCCCCCATGATCACCAGCTGTAGGGACCAGGCAGCTTGCTTGCACATGGCTCTGAGGACACTGACCATCATTATTTACATGTTACCTTGCTTGTAAGTGCACATTCTATAGAACAATAGATTAAGTCTTGTGGAACAAAGAACATGTTTCCAGCCCCTAGAAGGGGACTTAAATTTTACATGCTAAGAGACACAGCTCAGGACATACTCAGAGTGGGGCATCCCGAGGGCAGTGGGCCAGGGAGGGCAAAGGCTTCATCAGGAGGAAGAGGCCAGCAGTCAGGATGAGGAAGGCAGTGCATGGAAGAGAAGCCTCAGTCGGGCTTTAGGACAAGAAAACTCGAGGAGGCAGACTCAGTCAACAGAGACACAGAACAGCAGGCTTTGCTCGATGGTCACCTTAAATCAAGCCCTATCCTGCGGAAGCTGACCCCATACATTTTTTTGAAGGCAAAGGCAGACTTGGCTGTTCAGAGGGCTGTGCCCTCTATGGGGCTTGTGCCACATCCCTTATCAGTGATTTAGAGGATGTTACAGCAATTGGATCCCCATAACCAGGCCGCTGTGACTCCTAGAACTGACAAAAATACAATAATAGCAGGGGATCTAAACACCCTATTAACAGTATCAGTAGGTCATTCAAAATCAGTAAGGAAATATGGGCCAAGACTTGAAGAAGCCAAGGGAGCAAACCCTTTTGGATACCTGAGGCCAGTGGTTTTAGTCAGTGGATAGCACATACAAAGGCCCTGAGGCAAGGCATCTTAGATGTTTGAGGAAAGATAAAGCCAATGTGACTTGAGCAGAGTCCTGTACCTTTTTTCTGTTCCCCACACCACAGCTCTTTGCTCACAGAAGTTACCCAATGAGCGTTCAGAGACTGTCTGAGGAAAGAATACGAGTTGCTCTCTTTGAGCCCAAGAGGGAATAGAAGTATATTTCAGGTTCTCATATTGACATAGCTGTGTGTGGTCCATGCACTCAGGACTACAGTAATATGGGTACTTAGCCATAGCAGGCGGGGGTGGGGGAGTGTACTAAACATATAAATGTTTTCATTCCGGACATCTGCTGTGTCTAATTCTGGACATTCTGGAGTGATCAATCTTGTTCACCTGTCACCATGGGAAGTACCTCTTCCTGACCAGAATCTCATGTTCGCTGCCTTATGCCTTTTTCTTACCAAAGTCTTGCTTTGCAACAGGCTGTTTGTTCCCCCAAGGTGTCTGATTGGAAAGGAAGTCTCGACTGGCACAGGAACTGTGACTTTCTGGGCACAGGCGACCATTTAGAAAGTGGTACTGTGAGTCTCCTGCTGGGATGGCATGAGAGACAGGTCCCACTCGACTGTCTAGTCTCTCTTCATCCGATGTCTCTGCCTCTCCACTGCTTTCTCTCTCTGTTCAAAACAAGCTCAAGTCTTTATCTGCTCAGCAAACATTTTGTTACCCGTAGCCTCGAAGAGAAAACCCAGACTCCTTAACCTGGAAGACACAGGCTCCTTCACTCTGGTCTCCAACGCACTCCCTATCTTCAAATCCATAGAGCCCCGAGGCCTCTCTGTTCCTCAGACTTGCAGCACTTGGACTCTGCAAATGCCCCTCCCCTGCCTAGAAGACAATTCTCTGGCTTTTTTGCTTTGCAAGTGCCCAAGGAGTGTTATATTCATTAAATCCTACAAGAGCTCCCAGAAGGAGTGATGCTTACCGAGCCTGTCGAAGAAAAGATTTGAGCTGAAAACTTTAAAAAAAAAATCAGTGTTATCTGATTGGATGGTTATTAGGTTTCTTTGTATTTCTCTTTCTAAGATGTTATTGCAATATCAAAGCATTAACAACAAAAAAATACTGCTAATTATTATTTCTTCACCTCCAACACAGTGGATTCTGCCTCTGTGTTTTTATTCCTAATCTTTAACTGTATTGGTACATGTTTTTACATAGATTTAATAATGGTCCACATACAACTTTGTTTTGTTTCACTGTCTTTATATTGCTATACTTATTTTCTTTTCAGTATGTATAATGTTCATGCTTATAGTTTCTTTAACATATAGAATTGTAGCCCATATTATATTGTGTATCTATCTTATACTTAACTAGTGTTCTAAAGAACATCTCCAGGTGTCATATTTTGTACTTTGCTCGTGTTTTTATTATTTCCTTAAAATAAATGTATGAGAATGATAGTTTAAATAATAAGTACCGCCAATGCCTGATAATTAAATGGGTGCCTTTGTTTGTCAGTGAATGTCAGCATCCGTAGCAATTGCCCTAGAATCTCGTGTTGAGATGCAGTTTCCCTGTGTTTTGCATAGAGATAGTCTGATGCAGGATTACGGGGATGGGACCTGGGAATCCAACTTTTAATCACCACCTCGATTATTCTGATATATATATCTGAGTTATCAAAAATCAAGTCCGAAACAATAGAAATAAAAGTATGAGAAAAGCTAAAGGAAGAGCCTAGCCTTACCTTACCTCAATTTTTATGCCTAAATACTGTTCTAGATGTCATATTGGAGAAACTCAAGTTATCATCACAATGCCAAGATTAATTACTTTTTAAAAATATTTTGTATGCTTGAAATATTCTTATCGAATGCATCTTTTTTAATCTTATGGTATATGGTTGAATTTATTTAAAATGTTAATTTGTTTAAAGAAGGAGGCTAAAAACCATTAGAAAAAAGTTAGCGGGACTCGCTAACCATCCCGTATTTGAACAGACAAAGGATGAAGTCCGTCCTGATGGGGAGATGCAGGCACCCCGGGAGAGCACACACCGCATGGACCTCAGCACCATGTGGAGCATGGCGCCCAAGAGCACGAGGTCACATGTCCTCTACGTGTTTCTTGTTGTGCTACAGAACAACCTGTGCCTATAGAACTTCACTGTCACCATGGGTGGGAGTCTGTGACTTCCTTTCCTTGACACTCCCACCCCCAAGCTTTTTCAGGGGCAAAGAGACAATTTTCCAGCCAGGGCAGGGCGGTCTGTTTGGCACAGGTGGCAGAAAAGCTGGTGATGTGAAGAGGAGGTGTAAGAAGCCTGAGGCGATGATGTCTCCAGGCACCTACATGTGTGTGGGGGGGACTCCAGAGCCCAGTGGGGAACCAGGGAAGTTGTGTAGACATGTCACTTTTTTTTCTTATTTATTTATTTATTTATTTATTTATTTATTTATTTATTTATTTTTGTGACAGAGACAGAGAGAGACAGAGAGAGGGACAGATAGGGACAGACAGACAGGAAGGGAGAGAAATGAGAAGCATCAATTCTTCTGTGCAGCACCTTAGTTTCTCATTGATTGCTTTCTCATATATGCCTTGACCAGGGTGGGGGGGCTTCAGCAGACTGAGTGACCCTTTGCTCAAGCCATTGACCTTGGGCTTAAGCTGGTGAGCCTTGCTCAAACCAGATGAGCCCACACTCAAGCTGGCGACCTCAGGGTTTCGAACCTGCGTCCTCCGTGTCCCAGTCTGATGCTCTATCCACTGCGCCACTGCATGGTTAGGCTAGACATGTCATTTTTTAAAAAAGCGTTCCTCAGTCCATCTTCTGTGTGACCAGATAGTAGAAGCTTTATTGGCTCAAATGATCTGACTGTTGGCTGAGAATTAAACTAAACAGCAATAAGGGAGACACCTAGGTAAGGAGCCATAAAAAAAGAAATCAAGAACAGAGACGTGTGAATGCTCTCTGAACTGAGAGGAAGACATCTTACCATCTATCCATGGGCACATTAATTGCCTAGTAAAAGAAAACATAGAATAAAACAACCATTTCAGGGGAAAAAAAGTCCAGAGTTATTACAATGTAGTAATTACCATGTTCTGTTTTCAACCAAACATTATTCAACATTAAAGAGAATGTAACCTATATTAACAAAGAGTCATCCATGAAGTGGACCTTGAGATTGGAATTAGTGGTCAACAACTTAAAAGCAGCTTTTATGATATGTTCAAACAAGGAATATAATCAAATCATCCCATGAAAATATATGCATTAGTGAAGAGCGAGGAAATTTCAGTGGGGAAGGAAAAGCTACATGAGAGCACTGGACAGACATGCTAGAGCTGAGGAGTTTAGTACCCGAGATACAGATTCACGGAAGGGGCTGTCTGCAGCACGTGATCACGGTCGGGGCATGTGCAGGAGTCTGTCTCTGCCTCTTTGCTTCTCACTTAATTTTATTTTATTTTATTTGTTTGTATTTTTCTGAAGTGAGAAGTGGGGAGGCAGTCAGACAGACTCCCGGATGTGCTCGACCAGATCCACCCGGCACGCCCACCAGGGGGTGATGCTCTGTCCATCTGGGACATTGCTCCATTGCAACCAGAGCCATTCTAGCGCCTGAGGTGGAGGCCATAGAGCCATCCTCAGCACCTGGGCCAGCTCTGCTCCCATGGAGCCTTGGCTGCAGGAGGGGAAAAGAGAGATTGAGAGAAAGGAGAAGGGGAAGAGTGGAGAAGCAGATGGACACTTCTCCTTCGAGAAGGGGAAGGTTCTATCGGCAATTGAATTCAGGACTTCCACACACTGGGCCAACACTACCACTGAGCTAATCAGCCAGGGCCCATCCTTAGGCATCTTTCACCTTGGGAAGCAGAGACTATAGAATAAACAATTATTTCATGATTTCTAACTGTATCACACGCTGTGCTAGGCACAGGGGATACAAAACCAGTAAGCTGTGGTTCATGTCATAATGTGTGAGGGAAAGGCCACGTAGGCAGATAGATATCCATTATAAAAAAAATCTAATGAGCCTACTAATAGAGATAAAATTAATTATAGAGATAGAACAGAGATACAAATCAATTATTCTCTCTGAAAGATGAGAAGAGAAAGCCTCATGGGGGGTGTGGGGCATTTGATCTGGGCCTTAGAGGTTGAGTGAGAGCCACGTCGACACCTCTCAGGGTGATGGGAATGCAGGCGCAGAGAGGTGGAAGCAGAGGCCGCACGTGGTATTCCCCATCACTCGCTCACATTTGTTTATGGTTGTTTTTCTATGAAGGCCAAACATCCTTCAGTCTGTGTGTCTGCATCATGTGTGGGTGTTCTGTGGTCATTTTTGAGACTGAGGCAGCCGAAGTTGGACCTCAGGGGGGTCCATTTATCCAGCATCTCTAGGAGTGAGTCACATGGTGGTGTTCACGTCCCCTGTCACCTTGAAGGGTCTTTCTCCGTTGCTGCTGCTGTTATTTGTGGGGATGAACATGAAGCATGTCAGAAAGTAGGAAGACAGTGGAAACCTGGGTCCACCAGGGACGCATCGTCTTTCTGTCCTCTGGACACTTGGCTGCGCCCAGAATGGAGTCCCTGAACACCCAGTGGCGTGTAACCCAGTTGAATGGCACCATGACGAGGGTACATATGTGTGGTCCCTCTGAGCGCTCAACAGCAGGGGGGATGTGGAACCAGCTTGTGTGTCCCTTAATTTCTTGACTTGCCAAAAATTTTCCAGCTCATTTCCTACAAATAATGGAGGCTCTGGAGCCCCAGTCACTGGCGTGTTTTTTTTTTTCTTCCTTTGAACATGAGATCAATCTGTCTCTCTCGACTTCATTGTGGCTCGCCTGGCACAAGAGATGAAGGCAATTTGGGAGCCGCAGCTGTCAACCTATTGTCTGAAGCCCTGGCCCACGTGGCACTGTCAGGAATGCAGGAAAGCTGGGGCACTGGGCGAGGGGAGTCACGCCACTCCCACCTTGAAATCTGGCTGAATTCCTGCTCCATTTAGAGCAGCAGCACGGGCTCCCCCGTCCTAACCACCTTCCTTATTACCTGACAATCTAGCTGAACTATCGACTCATTTCCGACCTGCCAGTCCTCGCGGAAGTTATGGAAATGGTCTTCAAACTGCAGTTTCAGCAGCTCCTCCTCCTCTTCCAGCCCCCGCTGACTGCTCTCCCATAGATCCCGCCGTAGACCACGGACAGGGGCCAGCCCAGCTGCTGTGGGCTCCGCACATGACCCGGGGACGGGTGCCACTGGCACTAGCAGAGAGCTGAGGATGAGAGCACTTGCCCGTGGGCCAGTGCTCAGGCTGTTTGGCACTGGGGTGGCAAGTGCACGGAGAATCAGCCTCGGTAGTTTTAGGTGCAATGTAACATCCTTTTCTGTCTGTTTGATGTTCTTCTTTCCCAAGAACCACCAAGTCCCCCTTTTTGTAAGAGTTTGTGAGAAGTTTCAAAAAATTTTAAGGGCAAATCATTCATTCTTTAAAGATCACAAAACAACATCTGATTTCCGTAGCACAACGTAAATGTTTTACTTTTTTTTTCTTTATTTTTTTTTAGTGAGCAAGTGAGAGACAGGCAGGAAGGGAGAGAGATGAGAATATCATCAACTTGTAGTAGCAGCACCTTAGTTATTCATTGATTGCTTTCTCATATGTGCCTTAACCAGGGGGCTCCACCTGATCCAGTAACTCTGTGCTCAAGCCAGCAACTTTTGGGCTCAAGCCAGCAACACCACACTCAAGCCAGCAAACCCCAGGGTTTTGAACCTGGATCCTCAGTGTCCCAGGTCAAGGCTCTATCCACTGCACCACCACTGGTCAGGCTAAATGTCTTATGTTTTTTATAAAGCAAGGTATGATAGAAAAAAACAAATAGTTTCCAGTAATATCTGCATCTCTATTCAGAATTAGGTCTTCCATGGACACGTCACCAGGAAACCAAAGCCTGTTACAGTAAGCAATGCTTTAACGAGAGCAGTCACTTTTTTCTCTCTTTCTCTCTTCAGAGAGATGTGGAGTTTTCCCTCAGGGAACGTTGGGCTGGGATTCATAGGCAGCTCAGTCAAGCCAAGGACAGGTTTTCACACTAATTTGTCAAATTTTACCAAGCCTGAGCTGCTAAGGAATGGGGGGCTGGGTGGAAGAGGGGGAGCACCAACCCTGAGGAGCCTTCTCTTGGCCCCTCCTGCTGTGGACAGGCTGTGATGTCACTAACATCATCTCTTTCTGTAAGAAAACCTGAATAAGTTTCAACCTCCCACACCTCTTGTCTGATTTAGAAAGATAATATACCCCTGGCCAGTGACTCAGTGGATAGATCATCAGCTTGGTGTATGGACGTCCTGGGTTTGATCCCTGGTCAGGACACACAGGAGAAACGACAATCGGTTTCTCTCCTCCTCCTCTTTCCCCCTTTTCCTGCAGGTAGTGGCTTAATTAGTTCAAGCATTGGCCCCGAGAGCTGAGGATAGCTCTGTTGGTCTGAGTGTGTCAGCCTCAGGCACTAAAAATAACTTCGTTGATTTGAGCATCGGCCTCAGATGGAGTTTCTGGGTGGATCCCAGCTGAGGGACATCTGGAGTCTGTCTCTTTATCTCCCCTCCTCTCACTTAAAGAAGAAAAAGAAAATAATAAGACAACGTAAGTGAAAGTGTTCTGAAAATTACAAAATACATATACTAAGAACATATTGTTATAATTATTGGTAATGCACTATTAAAAGGTTGGTCTTTTCCCTCAAGGAGTTAACCTAATGAAGAAAAAAAGCAAACACAATATGAATAATTTGATACAATTCAATTGTATCTACACAGAACCACTTAGGCATACATGAGGCCTTCAGAAAAGTGAAACGTAGAAATTCAGTGTCATATTTAGCTTCTCTTGGAGACCTGGTTTTAAATTTTTGTCTTTCGATTGCTACTTAATGCAAGAAACTGAGAAGGGTAAAAAGGAGACCAACAGTTAATCACATACGCTGAAATCATTGGGATCCAGCTTTCAGTTTGGTAGCTTTTGTTTCTGGACTTACATTGTTAATCAGAAAGCCTGAACGGCTTAGTACACTGGCTTCATTAAGATGTTCTGAGCCTGACCTGTGGTGGGCAGTGGATTAACGTGTCAAACTAGAATGCTGAGATTGCCAGTTCAAAACCCTGGACTTGTCTGGTCAAGGCACATATGGGAGTTGATACTTCCTGCTCCCCCCCCCACTTCTCTCTCTCTCTCTCTCCTCTCTAAAATGAATAAATAAAAAAAATTTATTTTAAAAAGATGCTACAGGTAGCATCTCCTGGATCAGGGCACCGCCGCTGTGAAGGGCGTGTAGGAATTCAGAGTTCATTGGCCCTGACTCTGCTCACTCCACTGCCCACTTCTTCCTCTGGGTGACACAGCAACTTGTGTGCGTTGTTCCTAACATTTACAGTACACATTGGATTGTACTTGTTCTGTTGGCTGTTTGGTGTTTTTTTTTGTGTGTGTGTGCCTACGTTCCCCTGGATGAGGTGACAGCTGTCTCCGGTCTGGACCACGTCAGCAGCCTCTTGACTGCTGTCTTTGCCATCTCTTTGCTGCCTGCTGGTACATTCTCCAACATGCAGCACAAATCATCCGTTCTCACGAAACACCTGGTCACACTGAACCTCTGTGTCACACTCAGCAAGCAGTGTGTGCTCCTCCTCAGAGGGAGACCCAGAATCATTTGTGTGTCCCGTGTGGCTGTGTCGCATGCGCCCCATCCTTTGCTCCAGCTGCACCCGGTGCCATGTGACACCTGTGTTTCCTGCCACCCGGCCATGCTGGTCTTCTCTTTCCTCTTCCTCAGACGGCCTCAGAACTCACACTTCCGTGGTCTCGCTCTCTCTGATACTTTCCTCTCCCTGACGCTCTCTCGGCCTCTCCACGGCCTTCAGACGGGAGTCCCTGTCCTCACTACCTTCCCAGGACACTCTTCCCCGAGCTCCCGAACAAGTGAAACACTCATGTCTTCTTCTTTCAATACCCGTGTACCTTTCCCTTGTAAAACTTGTTGCACCTGAATTCTATTGATACATTGACTGAGAATTCTTCTATTTATATACGTTTCTTCCATTGTGCCCTTATCTGTCCTCTGTGCCGTGAGTGTGAGCATAGACAACACACCTGTTCTTGCTCACCCTTCTCTCTGCCGGGCCCGGGAGGGGCCCTGGCACTCGAGAGGGACTCAAGAAGCATTTGTTTATTGAAGGAACAAATGAATACATAAATGAATGTCTACTCAAGAGAAATCTGGGACTTAATTTTTTTCATTGAATTTAGAGAAACCTGAACTGCTTTTATAACAAGGTGGGGAAAATTTGTAAAGCTGCCAGGAGCAGGTGCCGGTGAGAACAGTGAACAGAGAGGGAGGTGGGCAGGGGTTGGCCAAAAGAGTCTTTTAAAACCTGGGCTATCGGCCCTGGCCGGTTGGCTCAGTGGTAGAGCGTCGGCCTGGCGTGCAGAAGTCCCGGGTTCGATTCCCGGCCAGGGCACACAGGAGAAGCGCCTATCTGCTTCTCCACCCCTCCCCCTCTCCTTCCTCTCTGTCTCTCTCTTCCCTTCCTGCAGCCTAGGCTCCATTGGAGCAAAGATGGCCTGGGCGCTGGGGATGGCTCCTTGGCCTCTGCCCCAGGCGCTAGAGTGGCTCTGGTCACAACAGAGCGACACCGCGGAGGGGCAGAGCATCGCCCCCTGGTGGGCAAAGCGTCGCCCCCTGGTGGGCATGCCGGGTGGATCCCGGTCGGGCGCATGCGGGAGTCTGTCTGACTGTCTCTCCCCATTTCCAGCTTCAGAAAAAACAAACAAACAAACAAACAAACCTGGGCTATCAATCTATTTGCATTTTCAAGGATGCTCACTTTATCTTCTAACCCTTTGTTATAAGGGCTACCACGGAAAAGCCTGTGTGTGCTTGTGTGTGCATATGAATGTGTGAGTGTGTGCGTGTGCACAGAAGTGGGGAGGAGGAAGTAGGTCCTATCTGTTGTGTTCACCAGGTCATGAGCAAGAAAGAGTTCAGTTGAGGCAAGAAACTTCCTGCAACCAGAGGTGAACGTGTAAATATCACTTCCTCCCTGTTCTTCCCCATAAGGAAAATTTTAGAAATTAAAGCAGACATTAGATTTTTCTTAACGAAATGAAATTGAGAGTTTAGACAATGTTATGTAAGCATGGGGGAAGGCAGGGTGTCCCGGGTGACAACTGTCTCTGCAGTTGACTGTGGGGTCCTGGGAGCAGAGGTCGTATCTAGTTCATGTCTGCTCACTCCCTATACCTTGCACGATGCTCTATCAACATGCCAGATTGGATTGAAAGTCTTTATTTCCTTCTTATAGTTTGCATGAAAAATTTCTGGAATTGCATTTTTTTAATGGAAATAAGGAAGTAATAGGTATTACTTTTTGATTGGTTTTCTGTGGGAATATACAAGGTTTTATTCTGAAATTGCCTTAAGCAAACTTTCTAGACATGAACGTAGTTCTCCTGCATGAGGAAGCATTGTAGCTGCTCACACGCAGCCCACGGTGTTGGAGACCCTGGGTTTCATGAGAAACAACACCCTTTCTGTTCCTCTCCCCAGCCTTCCTTTCTCTGGGGTGACTCCGTGACATAGTTTTGGCCAAGAAAACCTAATGGGAGCCATCTGGGAGGTGTCTGTGTGTATCTGTGTATATGTGTCTTTGTGTGTGTGTGTCTGTGTATCTGTGTGTGCATGTCTGTATGTATCTCTGTGTGTGTATCTGTGTGTGTCTCTATCTGTGTGTGTATTTGTGTATGGTCTGTGTGTGTGTCTGTGTGTATCTGTGTGTCTATCAGTGTATCTGTGTATGTGTCTGTTTGTGTGTCTGTATCTGTGTGGATGTATCTGTGTATCTCTCTGTGTGTCTCTGTGTCTTTGTGTGTGTCTGTGTATCTGTGTGTGTCTTTGTGTCTCTCTGTATGTTCTGTGTGTGTGTCTCTGTGTCTGTGTGTATCTGTGTGTCTGTATATCTGTGTATTTCTTTTTGTGTGTCTGTGTGTGTGTGTCTGTGTATCTGTGTGTCTGTGTGTGTATCAGTTTGTGTGTCTGTGTGTATATGTGTATCTGTGTGTGTGTCTCTGTGTCTCTCTGTGTATCTGTGTATGTGTCTCTCTGTGTGGATCTGTGTGTGTTTCTGTGTGTGTCTGTGTGTATCTATGTCTCTCTGTGTATATCTGTGTATCTGTGTGTGTCTCTGTGCCTCTCTGTGTGTGTCTGTGTGGGGAGTTGCAGAGGTACTTCCATCCTTCTGCCTGGGCCGTGAAGATGCCTCTGGAAGTGCAGTAGCCATCTGCATCCCAGATGGGAGCAAGGTACCAGGATAGCCAAAGACTTGACAGAGCTCAGCTGCCCGCAGACGTTGTACCATTTCCCCCAGGCTGGGCTCCCACCTGCAGAGAGGTGGGCACGTGAACAGTCCGCTGGTGATATTCCCAGGAGAACGGTGTGGGTCCCATGAAAACATGGAGAGTCAGTTCTGGTTGGAAGAAGCAAGAGTCTGAGGGGGTGGAGAGCTTCCTCACCAAAAACGGGAAGCAGGGGTGGGAGGCGCGAGGGCGAGGTGCTGTGTGAAGCTGGGTGGTCCTGTTGGCGTTGAATGGACACTTAGCCAGGGAGGTGGCTCATGATCTTTACACCTTTGCCAACCAGTGCCTCAAATCCTTGTGAGCTGAAGGGAACTAATGTGCATACAGAAAGCATGGATTGTATCAATGTTCTGCCTTCGCATAGTTGGTGAAGCCTTGGTCGGTGATAGCATGTCATTCATCGAGTCCCCATGATGCTTCTCCAGTTTCAGCCCGGACTGTGCTGCTCTCCCATGTCTTGCCAGAAACCCTCACGCACGAGGCATTCTGACGTTTTTATTATTTACAGCCCAGTCCTGGTTCAAGGCCAGGGCCATCAGATTTGTTTGTCTCTTGTTTGAAAGTTATGATCTTAAGAAGAAATAGGAATAGTTGACAGTTTGAGAAAACCAAAGAAAAAATAAGGGCAAACACCACTTTGGTAAGCAGCTGTGCACAGCCTCAGGGACATCAGAAGCCACACACATTCTAAACGGTCTCTGTGAAAGCTGTCCACTAATAACGTGCTTAACTAGAGATGTGATAAATGGAAACTCAAATTGTGGAATGTGTGTACTGACCCCAATTTGGGAGGCCAGAGTAGGCAGCGCCATCCCCGAGCGTAATGAGCTTAATGAGCCTGCTGCACCCAGAAGGCTGTGTTCCTTAAACCTCAGAAAATAAAACAGCACAGAGAGGGTTTGCAGAGCACTGAATCTGCCCCTCACGTCGTTTCGTGAGAACATGAATACATGCTATGGCCATTGTTAGCAAAAACCCCCTCTGGAGTTTACGTTTATCCAATTTACTGGTTAAATTAAAATTATCAAGGAACTTTTATCGTTAGCAATTCTAAGTGCTTTTTTTTAATCATAAAATATTACAACGTAGGGAATATAATTTATTTTTTTGAAAGCTAAGGATATTTAATTTTTTTAGATGTTATATCTATTTTGGGGAAAAAAATTTAAAACTGGAGCAACTGAACTTCAGTGCCAGCAGGAGCGCAGGCAAGTTGAAGATGTACTTAGCTTCATGCACTGTTCATGTTCACACTTGCCAGTGTCACAACCCACGAGGTTACTCCAAGGTTTAGTCAACACAAAGGCACCAGAGACACACCCAGAAATGCCAACGGCGTCGTTGTAACCCCACATTCAAAGCACCCTGGCATCCATCCACTCTAGAATGGGTGAGAGCCTTACTCCATAGTTATATATGTGACGTGACATGATATGACGTAGCATCATATGACATGTGATGCAACAGGGCATGGCACAATATGCTGTGGCATCATGGGGACTGATGTGACCTTGTATGATACATAAAGTAATATTGCGGTGAGAATGGGCAAGCATAAATGAGTCCCACTAACAGAAAGCAGACACGGAGGAGGACATATTCTTGTATTTTACAAAGTTCAAGCAAAGGACGCGTGAGCCCCTTGAGTGAGAAGCCACCATTGGTGCATTCCTCGGCAGGAGTAGGGGCTGGGCCTGGACTTGCACCTGTGGGGTGTTGGGTGAAGTTCAGTTTCATGACTTGGGGACGGATTACGTATAGTGTTTATTTTGTGGTTATTCACGTAATTCATCACTATCTGTTTACTTTTATTTATGTTACACTTTGGGTTTTAAAAAATATATGTATTTTAAAAAGAAATGAGAGTCCCACAAGCATGGGAAAGGTTGGAAGGAGGTGAGGTCGCGGATCCAGACGGATCCTGACCACAAGGAGCCGTTGGAAGACCTCTCACTGTGAGAGGGAGGAGGAGCCACTGCGGAGTTCGGAGCCGGCGGCATGCTCTGACTTGCACTTGGGAATGATCTTTCTGGCCACATTGGGTTGGGGTGAGAGGATGGCTATATGGTGAAGACAGTGCATTTCAAATTTTGGTAAACAGCTCTCTGTGGAGGCTGCACACATTCGTGGTCCCGTGGGCAGCTTCCCCATCTCTGATGGTGCAGTGGGCTTTCAATTGTTGTCCGTGTAATGGGGAGCCATGACAGAGTAGTTTTAACTTACATTTCTCACAGTGTGGCTGGGGAGCTCTTTCACATTTTTCAGAGCCCCTGGCCAACTGTGTCTGTTAGCTGTCTGCACATCTGTCCTCCTTTCCCTGCTGGTTCATGAGTGAGTTTCTCACACATTTGTGCTTGTCAGTATGGAAACTAGACATTATCTGAGAGTTGAGTTATTGCTACATTGTTTCCTTGTATTGTAAGTTTTTAAGTAAAAAGCCCTTACTCGGCCCTGGCTGGTTGGCTCAGTGGTAGAGCATTGACCTGGTGTGCAGGAGTCCCAGGTTCAATTCCCGGCCAGGGCACACAGGAGAAGCACCCATCTGCTTCTCCACCCCTCCCCCTCTCCTTCCTTCCTGTCTCTCTCTTCCCCTCCCGCAGCCAGGGCTCCATTGGAGCAGAGTTGGCCCGGGCACTGAGGATGGCTCTGTGGCCTCTGCCTCAGTCACTGGAATGGCTCTGCTTGCACAGAGCAACACCCCAGATGGGCAGAGCATCACCCCCTGGTGGGCATGCTGGGTGGATTCCGGTCAGGCGCATATAGGAGTCTGTCTGACTGCCTCCCTGTTTCCAACTTCAGAAAATACGAAAAAAGGAAAAAAAAGCCCTTACTCAAATATTACTATTTGTTTTTTTTAGGGGAGAAGAGGAAAGATAGTGAGGCAGACTCCGGCATGCGCCCCCCAATCTATCTGGGGCTGATGCTGGGGTACGGAGCTATTTTTAGTGCCTGAGGCTGACACACTCAGAGCAACCAAGCTATCCTCAACTCCTGGGGTGATGCTAGAACCAAATGAGCCACTGGAAGCAGGAGGAGAAGAGGGAGAGAAGGGGGAGAGGGAGGAGAGAGAAGTAGATGGTCACTTCTCTTGCGTGTCCTGGGTGAAAATTAAACCCAAGATATCCATACACCAGGCTGACACTCTAGCCACTGAGCCACTGGCCAGGGCCAAATATTACTATTAAAAATAATAATAATAATATATTTTTAAATTCACATGTATTTTTAAAGTACTTTTGTGATTTCTTTCTTTTTTAAAAGCTTATACCATTGTTACATTTAGAATTTATTTGGTATAAAGTATGAGAAACAAATCCATTTTTCCCTGAACCAGAGTGTCCAGGGTGCACGTTGTGGACGTAGGCTACTTGGTTTGAATTCGATCTCTGCCAAGTGCTAGCCCTGTGACTCTGGGCAGCTGCTCAATCACCCCATCACTTACCTGTCCACCTGATGTGGAGGACAGTACATGGACCTGGTGACAGGGGTCATTTGGGGGCAGGCCACCAGGTTCATCTCTCTTGTTCAGGGCATCACGGGAAGGATGTTGTCCGCGACCACCATCAGCCCCATCCTTCCACCAAGTACGAAGCCAGTGCCTCTGTAACCACGGCTACACCTTTTCTTCCCCACCAGCCACTCATCCGGCTGTGGGTATGCATTTCAGGAGAGCTGCCGCCGCCACATTGACAGACGACTTGAGAGTCAAGGACACCTGCTCCTGTGGCTTGTCCATGTCCTGCGGCCCCACCTGAGTTTCCATCACACAAGGGCTGGCTGCTGGGCCAGCCTAATCACACAGTTTAGTGACTGTGACAGAATGCAGGTCACGATGGCCATTTCAGTCTACGGTCTCTTGGGGCTTCCTGGTCAGGCGTCTGTCTCTCCCAATAGCATCTGAGGCATCCTTTTCCTAAAGGCAGAGACATCCCACAGCAGAAGGAACGGCCTTGCTTCAGAACCACAGAGGCTGACGTTGTCACTCAGCCAAGGCACTGGTGGTAGAGCCCACCCGCTGTCTGCTGCTGGTCCTGCCCTCTCTGACTCCACGTGGTCTGCTGGCCTATGGCCTGAGTCCTGACCACCAGAGCCTGACCCGGCTAAAGCACCATTCCTGTTGGGGCCACATTCAGACCTGGAATCCACTTGCCTTCTTGCTGTGTGGACTGAAACGGTATTTTCAAGTGTGGGGCATGCTCTCCCCAAATTCAAAGAGACCTACCAAGTGGTAAGCATTCTCCCTGAAGTGGAGAAGACACTAAACTTGTCCTTGGCTTTGGATAAGATACTCTGACCCCTGGACCCCTAAACATGTCCTGAAGGTGTCTGCTCCTGAATTTATAACAGCATTTATCTACCACACCCTGATGACCAAGCCCCCAACAGCTCAGGGGCTTCCTGCCGGCCAGATTGGCATGCTATCCTGACATTGACCAACATGCCATTCAGACAGTCCAGATCCTTTGGACTGTATCATGATGGAGGGTGGAAGACATATTGTAGCTCAGAAAGAAAACCGAGCCCATGCTACTGTCCACTTCATGGGCATGCACACATTCTAATCTGTTCTTCTGATGGATGGGAGAAAACACAGTTGTTACATCATTGTCCTCACGTGGTGACGACAGCCCTTCCATCATGTGAGGCTGATCAGCCACAGGTGCGGAGCTGCAGTTGGAGTCACACTTCCATAGCTTGTGAGGGACTGTTGTCCTCCTGCAGAGGACCAGACTGGTGAATTAGATAGAGACAGAGTGAGGCCACCACCCTGCATACTTGTGAGTAGGCGCTCACCCTGGCCATGCCCCCGGGGATGTGACACTGTTTACATTTTCTCTCTTGCTATATTTCTGTCCCCACAAGCCAAAGAACCAATGTAGGGTTTACATCACCTGCCCCGTACGTCTACCACTGAGCCAACCATCCAGGGCCACGTTTTCTTTTCTTCTTCTTCTTCTTTTTTTTTTTTTTTTTTTTGTATTTTTCTGAAGTTAGAAGCGGAGAGGCAGTCAGACAGACTTCGGCATGCACCCGACCGGGATCTACCCGGCATACCCACCAGGGGGCAATGCTCTGCCCATCTGGGGCGTTGCTCCGCAGCAATCCTCAGTGCCAGGCCAACTTTGCTCCAATGGAGACTTGGCTGCAGGAGGGGAAGAGAGAGATAGAGAGAAAGGAGAGAGGGAAGGGTGGAGAAGCAGATGGGCACTTCTTCTGTGTGCCCTGGCTGGGAATCGAACCTGGGACTTCCACACGCCGGGCCAATGCTCTACAGCTGAGCCAACAGGCCAGGGCCATGTTTTCTTTAAGAGAGGAACCCTTGTTTTAACAGGGAGGACCGAGGCAGTGCTGCAGGACAAGCCTCTCAGAAGGACATGGGAATTCAAAATTTCCAGGCACGCCCACCCAGATGTCACATTCCATTTTGGGGGTTTCATTCCTTCCCGACCAGAATCCTGAGCTGCCTTGGTTGGGAGCTTGACCTTGACCTTCTTTTGGACTCGGCTACTCTGAAGATTAAGAGCAGCATAAGGGAGAAAGGCTGAGTCACACCTCTGCCAACAAAGATGTCCTAATCTCAGAACCTGTGAGTGACCAGGTAAAGGTCCATGGCAAAGGAGAGTGAGGGTACAGGTGGAATCAAGGTTGCTGTTCAGGTGACCTTAGGATGGAGAGATCATTCTGGATTAGTCAGGTGGCCCCAATGCAAATACAGGGTTCTTTAAACAGGAAGAGGGGGACAGAGAGGTGAGAGAGAAGGAGGTGTGACTTTAAAAGATCAACCAGAGTGGCAGCATCCCTGGTTCAAAGGTGAAGAAAATCATGGAAGACACAAACAGGATGAGCACCTCTAGCAGCTGGGGAAGGGGAAGGATGGGTCCCCCTTGAACTCCAGAGTAGTGCAGCGCCTGATTTTAACCTGGTGAGACCCATCTGGCAGTCCCAACCTCCAGGACTGTAAGATCATGAGCTTGGTGATCTGTTATAGCCACGGAAAAGTCATGCCATCGTCCCCGCCTTCCACACCCTCCCTTCACGGCAGGGGAGAGCCTCCTCCTGCCTCCCGCAGGGCTCCACACTTCTCTCCATTCCTATAAGGGTCTCAGCCTTTCGTCATCTGGATCCAAGCATTGGTGCAGCTTAAACAATGGCTCTGCAGGCCGTTACGGTGTCTTCCTTCTTTGTCAGATACCTAAGCCTTCTGCTTTTCCATCGCACACACCCCAGAGTTAGCTACTTCTGGCCTTCGAGCACTGCAGGGTACCCTGGTGTCTTGTCTGCTTCCTGCAAGTGAAATCTCACAGTGTGTGGGCTTTGTGCCCTCACTGTGCCATTTGGCCCTGCATTTGCAAGGTGTGCCCACGCAGTTACACGTAGTCGACATTCTCATGTTCTTGTGGCTGTTCAGGGTTCCACTGGGGCTCCGCCCACCCTACATTTACCATAGGATCATTAACGGTCATCTGAGCAGACTTCAGTGTGAATTAATGAACAATTGTGCTACTATGAACCCATTTGTGCATGTGTTTCATGGACATATGCACACCTTTCTCATGAGTATCTCTGCCTAGGGAGAGATTCTGGGTGAATTTCTGGAAATAATTGTTTCTCTTTGGTGAATAGACGAATGTAGCAGGTATGATGCGTGCAGCCCTCCAATTCACCAGCTGCCCCCTCTCCTTCTAACCCATTCTGGGCAGGAGTGTAAGTGGTATCAGCTTGTGGTCTAATTTGAATTTTCCTAATAAAAAATTGTATTGGAAACCTTTTAAAATGTACCTAGTCATGTCTTTGATCATTTTTTTTTTGTAATTGCATTGTTTGCTTCTTCTTGTTTATTTATGTATTGAGGTTTTGGAATCTGTGTATTCTATAATATAAGGACACGAATCAGAAATTGTCAGAGTTTAAATATATGTCCATATAAATATACAATTTGATAATCAGAAGCTCTTTATATATATATATTTTTTTTTTGTATTTTTCTGAAGCTGGAAACAGGGAGAGACAGTCAGACAGACTCCCGCATGCACCCGACCGGGATCCACCTGGCATGCCCACCAGGGGCGACGCTCTGCCCACCCGGGGGCGATGCTCTGTCCCTCCGGGGCATCGCTCTGCAGCGGCGACCAGAGCCACTCTAGCGTCTGGAGCAGAGGCCAAGGAGCCATCCCCAGCGCCCGGGCCATCTTTGCTCCAATGGAGCCTTGGCTGCGGGAGGGGAAGAGAGAGACAGAGAGGAAGAAGGGGGGGCATGGAGAAGCAAATGGGCGCTTCTCCTATGTGCCCTGGCCGGGAATAGAACCCGGGTCCCCCGCACGCCAGGCCGACGCTCTACCGCTGAGCCAACCAGCCAGGGCCAGAAGCTCTTTATATATTCTGCCTAATCCATTTCTTTTTATAGATCGGCACTTGTGAATTCGCCTATTTATCTCTCTCACTGCTATCAGTATATATTTCTCTATTTTGAAGCTATGTGTGTATGCATACGTTCATACCTATAAACATATACATCTATATAAATTATAATTAGTGGGATATACTTCACATATCATGCAGTTCTCTCATGGTATGTGATTCAGGCCCTAGCCGGTTGGCTCAGTGGTAGAGCCGGCCCGGCATGTGGAAGTCCTGGGTTCGATTACTGGCCAGGGCACACAGACAGAAGCACCCATCTGCTTCTCCACCCTTCCCCCTCTCCTTTCTCTCTATCTCTCTCTTCCCTTCCTACAGCCAAGGCTCTATTGGAGCAAAGTTGGGCCGGGCACTGAGGATGGCTCCATGGCCTCTGCCTCAGGCGCTAGAATGGCTCTGGTTGCAACAGAGCAACGCCCCAGATAGGCAGAGCATCATCCCTTGGTGGGCATGCTGAATGGATCCTGGTCGGGTGCATGCAGGAGTCTGTCTGACTGCCTCCCCACTTCTAACTTTGGAAAAATTAATAAAAATAAATAAATAAATAAATAAATAAATAAATAAAATAAAGTATGTAATTCAGTGGATTTTAGCAACTATCTCACGATTAACGTTAGGTCATTACTATTACCCCCACATAACTTGTGTCTCCCCCATTAGCGGGCACTTCCCATCCCCCTCAATCCTCTTAGCCCTGGTCAACTACTATCTGGCCTTTTGTGGCTGGTTTCTTAATTTTGCATCATGTTTTCAAGGCACATCCATGTTGTAGAGTGAATTTTTATTGCCAAACAATACTCCATTTGGATCAACATGCATTGATCACATTTACATATCCAGATAGTAATCAGTGGACACTAAGGTTGTTTCCTCTTTCTGGCTTTTATGAAGAAAGCTGTTATGGATCTATGAGGATAGGTTACCGCATGGATAACGTTTTTATTTTTCCTGGGCATGTACCACCGAGGAGTGGAATTGCTAGGTTGTCTGGTTATTCTGTTTAGTTTAACCTTTAGAGGAACTGCCAAATTGTTTTTAAAGTGACTGTATCATTTTATATTCCTCCCAACAAGATACTTTTGTGAATAGTTGTTATCTTCCTTTTTTTTTCTGACTGTGGATGTGAAGTCATATATCATTGTGCTTCCAGTTGCATTTCCCAGATGACTAAAGATGTCAAAAATCTCTTCGTGTGCTCATTGGCATTTCTATATCTTTTTTTAAAAATATGTATTTGAATCCTTTGCCAAATTTGGAGGGTTATTTTTATTATCAAGTTGTGAGAATTCTTTATATATTAGTCCCTTATAGGTGAAATGATTGGCTTATTGTTTCTTCTGTGTGTGGAGTGCCTTTCACTTTCTTACTGGTATATGTTAGGTCACAAAATTTTATTTTTATTTTGAGTATGTCGACTTTATTTTTTTTTTTTTGTTGTTTGTGCTCTGATATCACATTTAAGAAACCATTGCCTGACCCAAGGTCACAAGAATATGTACTTGTTTTCTTCTAAGAGTTTTATAGTTTTAGCTCAGTCTATTGATACATTTTTAATTAACCTTTTGGTAAATGGTTTGCAGTGGATGCCTAGTTGTCCCAGCATTGTTTGTTGAAAAGACGGTTCTGTCCCGCCTTTAATTGTCTTGGCATCCTTGTCGAAATCAATTGGCCACAAACGTGAGGGTTTGTTTCCAGGCTCCCGGTCCTGGTCCATTGATCTGTCTGCCCTCAAGCCCGAGCTTCGGTGTTAACCCTGCAGCTGGGCAGGCAGCTTGAAATCGGGGAGCGTGAATCCTCCAACTTCATCCTGGCTGCTTAAAGATGGTTTTGGCCATTCTGGGTTCCTTGAATTTCCACAAGAATGTCGGGATCCGCTTGTCAGTTTCTGAACAAATGGCAGCTGAGAGTATCATAGGTATTTCGTTGAATCTGTAGATTAATCTGTAGATTAATATTGCCACCTTAACAGTATGAAATCTCTGAGCTGTGGTCATGAGATGCCCTTTCCTTTATTGTGAGCTCCTTTTATTTCTTTCAACTACATTTTACAATTTTTAGAGTATAAGTTTTGCAGTTGTTTTTTACTGTTGTTGTTACACTTATTTTTAACCATTTTATTTGTTTTGATGCTACTATAAATGGAGCTGTTCTCTTAATTTAATTTCTGGGCTTCTCGTTACCAGCCTATAGGAATACAATTGATTGTGTATGCTGACATTGTTAAGTATACTTATTAGTTCTATTATATCATAATGAGTTTTCTAGGATTCAGTGTATACTCAAGATTATAGCATCTACAAATAGAGCAGCGGTTCTCAACCTGTGGGTCGCGACCCTGGCGGGGCGTCGAACGACCAAAACACAGGGGTCACTTAAAGCCATCGGAAAACACATATTTATTATACAATACATTTTTAAATAAAATATGTATTTCCGATGGCTTTAGGCGACCCCTCTGTTTTGGTCGTTTGACCCCCGCCGGGGTCATGACCCACAGGTTGAGAACCGCTGAAATAGAGGTAATTTTACTTCTTCCTTTCAGGATGCCTTTAGGTTTCCATATCTTGCCTGATTGTCCCAGGCAACACTGAGCAGACTGGTGAGAGCAGACGTTTCGTGTATTTGCTCCTCTGTTAGTAGGGAGGTCCTCTTGTCTCACAGTCAGCACAGTGGTGGCTGAGGGGTCTTCACAAGTGTCCTTTAAGGTGGGTAAGCTCCCTCTAGCTCCTACTTTGTTGCCTTTTGATTATAAAGGAGTAGTGAGTTTTATCAGTATTTTTATTTATATCTAGGAAGATAATTCTGATCTCTGTATTTTATTCCATCAGTACAATTTTCACAGGCTAAAAACCAACCTTGGTTCCTGGGATAAATTCTACGTGGTTCTTGTATACAATCTTTTTGCAGATTTGGTTTACTATTATTTTGCTGAGGATCTCTACATCCAGAGTGTGGGTAGTATTTGTCTTAATTTTTATAAAGGAGTAAAGTGAGACCCACAGTTCAGCATGTATTGCAAGATCACACAGATGAAACAGGGAAGAGATCGGACTGATGGTGGGATTTTGCCACACTGCAAATTCATAGTTTTGTGGAGCTTTTTGCTCATCATGCTTTTAATGAGAACTTTGAGGTTGGGCATTCTTAACTTCTTCTTCTTTTTTTAAAAATTAACTGAGTGGTAGGAAGGCAGAGACAGACTCCTGCATGCGCTCCAACTGGGATCTATCGGCAAGTCCCCTAACGGTGATACTCTGCCCATCTGGGGCCACAGCTCCGTTGTTTGGCAACAGGCTGTTTTAGTGCCTGAGGCAAGGCCACAGAGCCATCCTCAGCACCCAGGGCCAACTTGATGAAACCAAGCCATGGCTGCGGGAGGGAAGGAGAGAGAAAAAGAAGCAAGAGAGAGAGGTGGAGAAGCAGATGAACGCTTCTTCTGTGCTCCCTGACCGGGAATCGAACCTGGGACTTCCACACACTGAGCAGACACTCTGCAGTTGAGCCAATTGGCCAAGGTCCATTCTTAACTTCTAAAACTGCAAATTCTGCATCAGAATAAGTATATTCTGTATCATCATGACCTTATAAAGATTTATTTTTATGTCTAAGGAAGATTATTTTTTCTATTGCTTTCTTTAGAAAAAATAGATGTAATATTGTTTGGGAAAAATGTCTAACATGGTAAAAATACCAATTGAACGTTCTGACTAGCTTTCCATAAGTAAAAAAATATAAAAGCTATATAAGAAATACATCAAGCCCGACCAGGCAGTGGTGCAGTGGATAGAGCGTCAGACCGGGACATGGAGAACCCAGGTTTGAAGCCCCGGAGTCGCCAGCTTGAGCGCCGGCTCATCTGGTTTGAGCAAGACTCACCAGCTTGAACCCAGGTTGCTGGCTTGAGCAAAGGGTCACATGGTCCACGGTAGCCCCCGGTTAAGGCACATATGAGAAAGCAATCAATGAACAACTAAGGTGCCGCAACAGGGAGTTGATGCTTCTGATCTCTCTCCCTTCCTGTCTCTCTGTCCCTATCTGTCCCTCTTTCTGTCTCTCTCTGTCTCTGTCACACAAAAAAAGAAATACAAAAAATAAAAGAAATGCATCAAATAAGTTCTATATTATGAAGAAGAATATACTGTGTTGCATTATAGAGAAGTCTTTTGGAATTTTGCAGATTTAATTTCAGGTTCAAATGGAAAATTAATATTTTAAGATGTATAAGTTATATAGAAAAACTCCTCTTTAATTAAGACAATCATATAGATAAAAGATAAATGATAGTTAATAGATATTTAATTCACACAAATAAAATAGATATGACTGCATTAGAAATAGCTTCTTAATTTAATGTCTCTACCACTTTGGGGCTTAGAATTGCATCAGAGAGTCACTCATCAAAATCTTTTTTTTTTCTTTGCATATAATTTTTGCTGGCTACAGTCAGGACATTGAAGCAAATTTTTTTTGGGGGGGTCTTCTTATGATTTGTTGCAAAATTCTACATCCAGTACCTCTTTTCAAATTCCCTAATATTTTACTTCAAATACAACTTTTCAATGAAACGTTTGTTTGGCATAATTTCAGCTAGCCAAGCCAGTTTTGTGTTTTTCTTGAATTCCATCAGCATCTGGCATGGTTCTGGGTATATGTTCATCTGATTAAAATAAAAAAACAGATATAAAATGACTTTATAATTTCCAAAACACTATACAAATATATGTCAATAATGATTAAAATAGTTGTAGGGACTTCAGTAAATATGTGTTGAATTTAATGACTTTGGTTATAATTCTCTCCTAGTTTGCCAACTCTAACATTCTCTGAGTTATACATTGTACACGTACAGGATATACAATTGAGTTTTTAATTATTGAGTGACAGTGAGGATGAATTTTAAAGAAAACATTTTGCTGCCTATTCACTTGGAAATAACAGGTTCCTTGTAAAAACACATATCAGAATTCTACCGAGCCCTGTGGGTGGTAAAGGCTGATATCAACAATGAGATGCTTTATGTGTTTGCTATGAAGATAAAAATGGACACTCTATGGACCTTATTCAGACAGAATAACTTTGAAATGAACTGGCAAATGGACAAATAATGGTCATGTTCAATATACAGAAAAATGTAACTGCAGCTCCCAGACCAGATGACACTGAGGTGAAGTTCAAGTCCCACAAGGACACAGAGACCAGAGGTGTGCAGATAAAACCAGCCAGATGGCCCTCTCCTAACTTCCTTGGCTCCTTCTGGTGTACAAAAAATGACGAGTCACCAATTTTTCTGACTCACTGCCGTGCAGTCAATCTTGGTCAAGAAGACGGTGCACCTTCTGTGGCAAATATTCAGGTCTCACTTCTGGAAAAAAAAAAAAATGAATGGTGCTCCTTGCTTAGATGAATGCTAACCACAGTGGCAGGTGCCCATCAGTCACTTTGAAGAAGCGGCAGGAAGGGAAGTTAAGAGCGTCGTTCTGTGTTGAGCCCGGGGAGGGGAGCGAGCTGGTGGGATAAGCGGGCAATCCCACCAGTGAAAACTCAGTGGGCACCTGGTTAGGTGACGTAAAAATACTGGACACTTGCGCCAATAATCAATAATTTGTTATACTTTGGGGATGCCTTGCACTTAAAAAGTCTAATATAGAGTTTAAACTACTCATATTAATCTTGTTTGAGAAAGAAAGAAAGTTACCCCTAGGAAAACAGAAAACAATTTCCAACCTCCAGAAACATAACAGCTGATTCAGTTAGGAAAAGCCAATAAAAAGTTTAAGAAAAGAATTAAAAAAAAAAAGAAATACAATTTAGAACATTGTGCAACGACGAATGTTTTAACAGATATGTCACAGATAGAGGGACATCCTTTCGAAGAGGGAAATGGTCCCCATGCACCTGGTGGGGACACAGGTGGCCTAGGGTTGGGCGGCACCGTTGATAACTCATTTAAAATACCCACCGAACCCATTGGAGATGTCATGTCCCCCCCCATTACAGGTGAAGAAGCCAATGAGATCAATCATGTGACCAAGAAGAGGCAAATATAACATGACAGAGCCAGGGTTTAAATCTTGCCTCTGTCTCTACCCTTAACGAGGCTCATGCATCTCAGGAAGCCAAGCAGCCATGTAGTTTACCAATGTACCTGTGCTGCTATTCTGCATGAACCCTATCCCTTCAGGTGGCATGGAAGATGTATTTATTAAGCCTGCTATTTTTAAATTTTAGGTGAACATATACAAATACAAAGTACACAGATTGTAAGTACAGAGTTCCATGAAGAACACCCAAGTGACTGCCTTCACGTCGTCCCCGCTCCCCACCAGGGGAAGGAAAAGGATGCTGCCTGCACACAGACCCATCTCTCACTGCCTTCCTGTGGGTCTCTGCCTCCTGGAAGGTAACCTGCGTTCTGATTCCTAAAATCCCAGATAGCTTTAGAAAAAAACCCGAACAAAACGAATCGCTAAGGTCGACGCCTCTTCCTGCCTGACCCCAGCTGCCTGACGTGTTTGTGGGATTCCCCACATTGCTGGGGAGTTGCCTGTGTCTCTGTGCTGAGCTCTATGGGGTGAATGCCCTCCAGTTATGTCTTCACTCTATTTGGGCAGGACGTTCGGTAGAATTCATTTTGGGGCTGAGACATCCAGTTAGTTCTATGAGCCTCTGACCTGTTTGGGTTTTTTTTCTCCCCATGGGTTTTTGTCCCTGTTTGGTGGGGAATGTAACCTTGCTGATGTGTGTACAAGGGAAGGCAGATTCTGCCAGTTCTTCTCAGTGTTTCCAAGCCACCCCAATGTCACGGTGGTTCGTTGTCTTTGCTGTAGAGTTTTTAACGGCATGATCTGCTACAATACAATTATCCATCCTCCTTCTCCTGGCTTTTGGTGCCTGTGTACGACCGTTTCTATTATTTATGTGCCTGTGCACATATATATATGATTGGCGCTGCATTATAAATTAGTTGGCATGCCAACAGCTTCCTACAGAGACTGTTACGAGCATCAGTGTGAGTGTTTCCAATTGACCCGCATCCTTACCTGCTGCCTTGGAGGCAATTTACTGCCATTAATTGCTGTATTTCCTTACCGACTGTCTGAAAGGCAACCTATTGTCGTGGTTACCAGCACAGACTCTGACCCCAGAGTGATTGGGTTGAATCTGAGTTTTGCCACTTAGATTTTTTAACGCCTCTCAATTTCTCCATATAAAAACGGAAATGATGGTAGTAAAACCCCCACAGAACTACTATAATAACAAATGAATTAGTATATGTAAACACCTGGAACATTCACTACCTAGCATATGATAAATTTTATTCAATATTTGAAATATGAAATGCAAATTTGCTATTATGAGTCTGGTATTATCTCCATATAAATAGTATAGATGCTACATAGTAAATGCTCAGTAAATGCAGGCTTAATGGAACTACAATATTATTTCTTAATTTATCAAAGTTAGTCGTTATCTATAAATGTATTTATAATTGATCAGGCTAAAGCTGTCTTACATTGCTATCCTGTGTCTCTGTCAACATAGTTATATAATAATTTTTAAAACCTTATTTAGAAAATTAAATATAATGGGGTGACATGGATCAATAAGAGTACACAGGTTTCAGGTAAACATTTCTGTTAGCATTTAAACTGTTGATTGCATTGTGTACCCATCACCCAAAGTCAAATCATTTCTCATCACTGTATATTTGTCCCTCTTTACTCCCCTCCCCACCACCTACCCCTGGTAACCACTTCACTTTACCTGTGTCCATGAGTCTAAGTTTTATATCCCACCTATGTGTGAAATCATCTACTTATTAGCTTTTTCTGGTTTACTTGTTTCACTTAGCATAATGTTCTCAAAGTCCAACCATGTTATCATAAATGTCACTATGTCATCATTTCTTATGGCTGAGTAGTATTTCATTGTATGATGAACCACATCTTCTTTATCCAGTCCTCTATCGAGGGACACTTTGGTTGTTTCCATGTCTTGACTACTGTGAACAATGCTGCGATGAACATGGGGATGCAGGTGTCTTTATGTACCAATATTTTTGCGTTTTTTTTGGTAGATACACAGTGGAAGAATTGCTGGGTCATATGTTAATTCTATTCTTAATTTCTTGAGGAACCACCATACTTCCTTCCATAATGGCTGTACCAGTTTACATTCCCACCAGCAGTGAATGAGGGTTCCTTTTTCTCCACAGCCTCTCCAACACTTGTTACTACCTGTCTTGTTGATAGCAGCCAATCTAACAGATATGAGGAGATATCACAATAGAGTTTGATTTTTGTTTCTCTAGTAGCTAGCAAAGATGAGCATCTATTCATTTATCTGTTGGGCATTTGTATGTCTTCTTGGGAGACTTGTCTGTTTGGGTCCTCCCCCCTTTTTTAATTGGATTGTTTGCTTTTTTGTTGCTGAACTTTGAGAGTTCTTTATATAGTTTGGATATTAACCCCTTATCAGAGCTCTTGTTTATAAATATCATCTCCCGTTTGGTTGGCTTCCTTTTTGTTTTGTTGTCGGTTTCTTTTGCTGTGCAGAAGGCTTTCAGTTTGATATAATCCCATTCATAATAACTTTTATTAAAGTAGGAAATGTTGATCACATTTTGTACTGATTGCATTGTGTGTCTCATTTCCAGGGCCACCTTAAGACATTGCCACAAAGTAGGTCACTGGACTCAAAGTGCTGGAGGGCAGGAGTCCCGAATCAAGGTGCTGGCAGACTCACACTCCCTCTGAACCAGCTCTGAGTGCTGGTGGGCTGCCAGCATTATCAGGCACTCCTAGGCTTGGTGCAGCCGAACTCCAGCCTCTCAGAGTGACCTGTCTCTCTCTGTCCTCTCTTCTTATGAGGACACCAGGCCTCCTGGACAGGGCTCACCCTCATGTCCTCATCTTACCTTGATGACAGCTCCAAAGATTCCGTGTCCAACAAAGGCCCCATATCCTCATGTCCCAGGATCAGGATGTTCACATTATCTTTGTGAAGGTCACATTTCCACTCTTAACACACAATTATGTAGCTATCCCGTGCCAGTTCCAGTAGAAATCGATGCTTACATTGTTTCTTCGATGTGTTTTCTCTTAATTTTTCTCCCAGCTATCCATCAGCTGTGCTATACTTGCAATCGCTCTAGGCCAAGTGGTCTGTTCAGCGGGTGGTCCTTCCCCTTCTCCTCCTCTGTGCTTCCTTTCCAGAGCCCCCTGCTTTATCCCAGTCTGCACAGGCTTCGGTGTAGCCCTCCCGCCCCATTATGGCTCACACCTCCTCTGTTGGAGACAGGGGCGCTTCCCGCACTGCTTCCGTCATGGGCCCCCACCTTCCGGTGACCCTCCCTTGTCTTCCGGGGGTCAGAACACCTGATGGCTGGATTTCCTACCTGCTTGAGTTTCTGAAAAAGTTTTGATTCTATTTCACTGTCATTTGATCACTTGGCCAGGTGTGAAATTCCACATAGGGAAACCTTGTCCCTCCCAACATTGAAGGGTGGGTTTTGCTATTATCGAGCCTACAACATCTTTCTTCACATGGCCAGTGCCTTTCTAATTAACTCTGGATTATTGGCACGGGCTTGAATTTTTTATCTCTCCTCCTGTGGAAATCTTCCGTAAACTGCTTTCTACCCTTTTCCGTTGATTGGCGGGTATATAGAATGCATGTTCAATTTGGCTTTTCATATTTCTGATTTCAGTGGCGTTTTCTTCCTCTCTGCTTTTCACAGTGTCCTACTCTGATATTATAGATGTGATATCTTTTATTATCAGTGTAAGATTTAGAATTTTTAAATGTTTATTTCCCATCTTGCAGTATCTTTATTTCCTCCATAGTCATTTATTTTATTTCAATTGCAAATTTCCTTTCTTATTGAAAGCTATCTACAGCCTGACCAGGTCATGGTGCAGTGGGTAGAGCATCAGACTGGGACACAGAGAACCCAGGTTCAAATCCCTAAGGTCTCCAGCTTGAGCACAGGCACACTGGCTTGAGTGTAGGGTCACTGGCTTGAGTGTGGAATCATAGACATGACCCCATGGTTGCTGGCTTGAGCTCAAAAGTCACTGGCTTGAAGCCCAAAGTTGCTAGCTTGAGCCTAAGGTTGCTGGCTTGAGCAAGGGCTCACTGGCTTGACTGGAACCACCCTCCACCCTGGTCAAGGCACATATGAGAGAGCAATCAATGAACAACTAAGGTGCCACAATGAAGAATTGATGCTTCTTATCTCTCTCCCTTCCTGCCTGTCTGTCCCTATCTGTTCCTCTCTCTGTCTCTCTAGGTCCCTGTCTCTCTTGCTGAAAAAAAAAGCAAACTATTTGCAAATGTTAAGAGGTACCTGACTTTATATTTGTGAGGAATAGACTGACAAGCTGGTTAGAAGTTCAGAATGCACAGATAAGATGTGATGACTGGTTAACATGACCGTGCGGGATCGGGTTCAGGGTTGTGGAGGGCCGCCATTCATTTTAGGATCTTGGGTGCATGTCAGTAGAATTGAGTCCCTGTGGTTTCTCCAAGAGCTATCCTCCATTCTCCTGCCTGGGCATATAAGACTGGGGTGTCTGTTCTAGCAGAGGAATAGCTAATTGTCCTAGTGTCTGTCTTTAATATTACATTAAAAAGATCACCCTATTCTCCAGGCAACACTCACCTTCCTTGTGCTACAAAGTAAACTTACATTCTAATCTTCAGAGATGGGCTGGTGGGGGTTAACCTGAATGCAGGGGGTTGGGAAGCGGCTGCTCTGTACCCAGGTGTGCAGCCCATGCAACTGTCCACAGGTCATCCCCACACCTCCATGTCGCTGATGGCCAGCAGCTCCTGAGTTCCAGGCGTTTGGCTGGTGAATTAGCCTACTTCTTTTTGATATCTTCTTCTTGTGGAGTCATTTTATTTGTAGCTTTCTCCTTCCTGCTACATAAGTTATGACTTCTCTAGCCACATTTATTTATTTATTTATTTATTTATTTATTTATTTATTTATTTATTTATTTATTTTTTACAGAGACAGAGAGTGAGTC
Organism: Saccopteryx leptura; assembly: GCF_036850995.1. Classification (NCBI taxonomy): domain Eukaryota; kingdom Metazoa; phylum Chordata; class Mammalia; order Chiroptera; family Emballonuridae; genus Saccopteryx; species Saccopteryx leptura. Next base: position 145,070,221 of record NC_089507.1, on the reverse strand, counting down.
AGAGAGAGGGATAGACAAGGACAGACAGACAGGAACGAAGTGATGAGAAGCATCAATCATTAGTTTTTCATTGCGCGTTGCAATACCTTAGTTGTTCATTGATTGTCCTCTCATATGTGTCTTGACCGCGAGCCTTCAGCAGACCAAGTAGCCCCTTGCTGGAGCCAGCGACCTTGGGTTCAAGCTGGTGGGCTTTTGTTCAAACCAGATGAGCCCGCGCTCAAGCTGGCGACCTCGAGGTCTCGAACCTGGGTCCTCTGCATCCCAGTCCGACGCCCTATCCACTGCGCCACCGCCTAGTCAGGCTAGCCACATTCATTTTTCATTTGTCCTTTCTGTTGCTATATATTTAGAGAGGTTATTTTTTTCTAATTTCCTGTTATTTTAGGAAAAGGAAGAAGTGTGTTTAAATACATGAGGCCAACTCGCTACCATGAGCCATGAGACTCAACTAAAGGGTTTAATCTGTACTTTTAAACACACAGAGACACACACACACAAATATATTTATTATAACTGAAATGTGTTTTAGTTCTTGGTGTTTGGTTGTTGGTTTGCTTCATTGTGAAAAGCCGTCCACCGTGACTAGCAGTGGTGACTGGATAATGTTTTCCTGTCCTGAGGATGCCTGAGGTGTCCCTTAGACTTTTTGCACTTCTTCACATATGTTGAATTCAGTTTCAGAGTCCCTGTCTCTTTTTAAAATCAGTTTTCTTTCTCAATATTAGCATTATAACTATTTGCTTTACAAAGTTTGCAAAATAGATAACATTATAGCAAAGACTATAAAAACTACGTGGTTCCTGGCCCTGGCCGGTTGGCTCAGTGGTAGAGCATCGGCCTGGCGTGCAGAGGTCCCGGGTTCGATTCCCGGCCAGGGCACACAGGAGAAGCGCCCATCTGCTTCTCCACCCCTCCCCCTCTCCTTCCTCTCTGTCTCTCCTCTCTTCCCCTCCCGCAGCCAAGGCTCCATTGGAGCAAAGATGGCCCGGGCGCTGGGGATGGCTCCTTGGCCTCTGCCCCAGGCGCTAGAGTGGCTCTGGATGCAATGAGCGACGCCCGGGAGGGGCAGAGCATCGCCCCCTGGTGGGCGTGCCAGGTGGATCCTGGTCGGGCGCATGCGGGAGTCTGTCTGACTGTCTCTCCCCGTTTCCAGCTTCAGAAAAATACAAAAAAAAACAAAACAAACAAACAAAAAACTACGTGGTTCCTACTGCACTCTTTATTTCCCAAGCATGATCATGCACACATGCACAATTTAAGCTTAAAATGGACATTTGTTGCATATATCAGTGAGCAATCTTCCTTAGTCACTTAACATTACATAATAAATGCCTTCTTGCTGCAGTAACTTTTTTTGGCAACATGATGTGTAATTTCTTGTGTTTCAGTTTATAGGTATGCCATGAACTGTTTCTTTAAGTTGTTGGTCAACACTGAGTATTATGTAAATTTTAAGTCATCTATTTCCAGTTCAAAAGTGATTCTTCCTTTGAATTTACAGTTCTTGGGGTGGCTTGTGGATTCATTGTTTTCCATCTCTGTTTATTGAACACACTGTTGTTGTCCCTGTTGGAATCTTTTCAATGATTGATTGACACACCAGCTCAGTGCTGAAGCTTTCCAGGGTGTCTGCCGGTGTCTTGGAAGCAGTGGTCGGTCCACACACTGGTCTCTTCGCCATGTGGTCAAGCCTTCAGCCTTTAGCCTCCTGTCCTGGGAGAGCTCCTATATCACCCAGTTCCACCCATGCAGCTGTTGCTCAAATATCACTTGCCAACTAAGGCACACCCTCACCACCCCCGTGAAACCTGCAACCTCTCTCTTGGCATTTTTTGTCCTCTTTACCTTGCTAGACTTCTTTTTTCTTTTTCATTCCCATAGTAGTTGTCACTTTCAAATATATTACATAATTTATTTTTTTATAGTACCTATTTCTTTTTCATCTTCCACTCTGAGCGGGAGAATGTAACCTTCATGAACACAGGAATCTTGGTTCCAATCACTGGAACATCTGAGTACCCGTAACAGTGTCTGATAGCTAAAGGAAGCTTGATGCATCTTCTTGGAATAAGCACCACTGTGCCGCCATTGTTTTATAATGAGTGGGCCCTACGGGGAATAAGTCAGTGTGTGCTGCCCGCCTGCCCTCAGGGCATCCTTGGAGGGAGGAACAAGCCTCTGTGGCAGTGGCCTGCGCTCAGCACCACGGTACCAGCACGTTGGATACTGTGGGAGCCCAAGGGGAGTATCTGCAGGGACAGTGCTTGGTGGGTCCCCAGCGGCTTCACAGAGGGGAGAGTTTGAGTAACACCGCTTGTTACTGGAAGCCAGGGGCCTGAGCCTCCTCGGGTGCAGCTGGCTGTGCTTCGGGGCCGGGGTGTGGGGAGCCCCCCCCAGGTGTGGGGTCATCTCCAGGGGAGGTCTGCACTTCTCTAGAAGGGGGCTGGGCCAGGGGAGGGGTTGAAGTCCCATAGTCTCAGGTGCATTGTCCAAGGTCACTGCATTGTGTAGAGGATGAATTGGAAAGGGGGAGGACTAGGCACAGGAGATCATTTGTAAGACATTGCCGCAGTCAAGGTGAGGAATGACAGGGGCCGATCGAGCCAGCACCACCGCTGCGAGGGCTGCGACTGAGAGAACGTTTCAGGAGTGCTTACACAATGGAGCTGACAGGCCCTCATGAGCCAGTGACTAGAAAGCAGATTGTAGGAAGGAGGAAGGGGAAATTTTAGGACACGCTCCGGGATTTTTACTTTAGTGATACTTTAGATAGTGATGTTTCTGTGTGTTTGTAGGAGATGGAGAAAATAAAGATGAATATTTTAATGTGCTTACCTTTTTTTAAATTTTTTATTTTGAAATTAAATTGAACAGGGTGACATGGATCAATATGAGTACATACGTTTCAGGTGTACATTTCTATAGCCTTTGAATGGTGGATTATGTTGTGTGCCCATCACCAAAAGTCAAATCATTTTCCATCACCATATATTTGTCCCTCTTTACTCCTCTACCCCCAGTAACCACTTCACTTTTGTCTGTGTACATGAGTCTCAGTTTTATAGCTCAACTGTGTGTGAAGTCATGTAGTTCTGAGCTTTTTCTGATTTACTGATTTCACTCAGTATAATGTTCTCCAGGTCCATCCATGTTGTCATAAATGGCACTACGTCATCATTTCTTGTCTGAATTGACAGTATATATCCAGTGAAAAGTAACTTTCTTTTAGGCAGCTGAGAGGGTGGGCCTCAAACTTTAATATAGCTAGCTTGAACATAGTGAGTATTTGGGATTTATAACCTGTGGGTGGTGATTGAAAGTATGGGTGATACAGTTGCCCAAAATGTATATAAAGTGTGAGAAAATACAGAAGGTTGGAAGTAATCTTGAGCATCCTAGCAATTTATTGACAAGGAAAGTGGAGGGGACAGAGAGCACGAGGCTCTAGAAAGAGAGAAGGAAACCAAGAAAGAGGGAATGAAAAAGACAACAGTGAAGGGAAACGGTCGGCTCCCAAAGCTGTTATCCTCTCAGGTCACTCGTGACCCGGGTGGGGGGGTTTCATGAGAGATGGAGAGAAAGCCACGGAGATATGGTGTTACTTTGTTGAAATTGTGAGTGACTCGGACCGGGGAGAGCAGGAGAAGCAGAAAGGACTTTGCGACACACCTCATCTCCATCGTAAAGAGGTAAGTGAGGTCTCAGAGGTGTGAAGCACCTTGCGTGAGGCCATGTGGTTAGACAGGCTAATTCATCAGCTTCCTGCCCCCCACCACTGAGTGGGCTCCTCCAATTGGAATTTGGAGAGTGAGTTGCTGTTTCCTGAAACCTTCTTTGCTCCCTTGTTTCAACTGTACTTTATGAATAAACCATATCACATTTAGAGCAGTCCAATACAATTGGAAAGGACTGGCTGGCACCAGACATTTTTATAGGATCCCAATGTTTCTCCTGGATCAGTTGCGTGGCTGTGACACCTCACCGTAGGCAGGTGACAAAGACAGACACAGTCCCCATCCAATCTGCTGCTTGGAGCCCTGCCACTGGGGCGTGCTGGGTGCACCGACATGATGAAGAAAGAGTCGCTTTGCTAGTTGCTGCCAGGCATAACCTAAATCCACTCAGGAGGAGTTTTCAAATGAAGCGCCTCTCCTAAAGTTCCCAGCAAGCTCCCGAAGCATTCACCAATGCGTTCCTTATGGATCAATGTCACCGTGACAATCCCTTTGATAGCGTTGGTATCGGTGGCCTTAGGACACTGGGCCGATGTTGAGCCATCTTCTGTTTCCGTTAAAGCTTGTGCCCCCAAGGGATGCTTCCCCTCCACACTCAGTGTTGGCCAGGATCTGGGGGCTCTCTGCTCTTCTCTCTCACTCCTGCAACCTCCCCTTCCCTGACGGCCGCCATTGAGCTGGATGTGCGACACCGGGGGTGCTGCAGGAGGCTGAGAAGGAAGCTTCCAGATGGACCTCTGTGAGCATTTACAAACACAGTGCAGGCTCCGAGCTACAGGATTCGCAGATTCCAATGCACCTCACCCTCACACACACCAGACTCTGCAACCACCCCAGATTTGCACCAGGGCACATAGGGCCAGGAGATCAGCTGGGATTCACAGGTATAGTCTGGTCCCAGTCTGGCTTTTAAGCCTCCATGCCAGCCCCCAGGCTTAAGACCAGAAATCATGTCCACACCCATGTAGTGACAGCACCTCAGTTACTTCCATGCACCCATTACCAGATTGCCACCTCCCAGGAGACCCTTTGACTCTATCTTCCAGATAAAAACTCACGCATTCTAACAACACTGCTTGTGGAAATCATCTGTATTCCCTCCACCCCACTAGCTCACAGCAGAGGCGTCCCTTTAAGCATCTCCATGTAGTGAGTGGCATGAATAGCATTTGAGTGATGGATCTAGACTATGATTAACAAAAGCTTCAGAGAATGCAGTGCCCACTTGACTGATGCAGAAGGTGTGAGAGATTTCAAATGCAAAATGACATAACGTCCTGCTTGCTTAGGCATCCTCTAGATTTCTGCTATGTGATTGGACTGTCACGATTCTGGCTCCTTGTCTGAATATTAATTAGTATTCAAGACTCATTAAGCTGGTTTTCATGATTTATTTCGTTCTGTAATTAGATATTATAATTAGATTATCTCTATCAGATTTTTAACTTTCCTTTAATAAGGAAATGCCCAATACATAAAGATATACATTAATCAAATTATAACACATCATTTGAGCGAGGTTATAAATCTTGTTTTGAAGTAATTGAACAATAACCTAATGATGGTGGTATTTTTGTTTTTATATAAGAACATATTTTCTAGGTAGTCAATGTGCCCTAGTGGTATTTTGAGGACCTTTGTTAAAGTGACATAACTTCCTCATGGTATTAAATCTTGACCTTCAGAATTCAGAGGGAAATTTATGGAATGGTTACCATGTTTTCCTCATTATAGTTGTTCTGAAGGATGCTTCCTTTCTGTAAGGAAGTAACCCCTTATGGAAGACAGCATGACAGAAGGTGTCTGTAACAAACTGGAGTGAGCACCAATTAATTATTCTTTTACCTTTATTTTTTGTTGATCTACAGTTCTATGTGCCTATGCATAGAAACCAACCCCAAGGGCAGGAGAAGATGGAGGAATTGTGCCCATTTTTCACAAAACAGTCAGATAATTCTGCTTAAGGAGAAATTGAATCTGTCATTTTGTGACACACTGAGAAAAATTTTAAGGTTGATTACATGGCTCACATTTTTTAAAAAATCAGGAGAAGGAGTCAAGGACACAGCAGTGCTTGGGTCTGGCTCCCCGCACGGCCAGTGTGCAGCGCAGCGTGCCTCTCCAGCCTTCCTCTGACCCTGGTCTATCGCTGCTGAGCCCCCCCCCCCCCCGCCTCCAGGGGAACACTGAGCATTTGCATGAGGTCTTTAGCGGGAGAGGAGGACAACTTCCATTAGGAGCCGTCCCCCCAGCTTTGGTTCTGCTTTCTTGTTAGAGAAATGAAGACCATATTTTCTTCAACGTAAATGTGGACATATGGTCTGACACATGCTCTGAAAATGGGACAGCATATTTGAAATCAGGTCTGTCCCAGTCAATCCGGGACATATGGGCACTGCTCAGAGATTCTGCATCTGAATTTCTCGTGCTGTTCTGACGCCCAATAGCCGCTGTGTCTTCGGCTGCACTCACTTGGTGGCAGGCTTGCTAAGAGCCCATCACCCCTGTTTGCTGAGTGCTGTTCTGGTTGCGGGGATATGCTCTTTAGCAGAGTGAACAAGACCCCTGGCCCACGCCCCTCAGCCTGGACCCCTTCTGTAAGATAAAGACATATTGAATTTAATTGAAATGATCCTTTTCCCTGTGTTTAGAGGAATCTCATAAGGGTTTCATGTAGATCAGTCTTCTCAGCCTTGGGAATTTGGGCAAGAAGTGACCAGTGAAAATGTGCCCTGCTGGTCATTCATGCTAAGGAAGGCTGGGGAAGGCAAAACCCCACCATGGGAATTAGGCCGAGGGGCCATGTGCGCAGCTGGGTGGGGTTGTGGGCACAGGCACAAGCAGGAAGGGGATGGTTAATAGGCCTGGTAAATGGGGTATGGTACAAGGAACAGGGCGGTGACCCCGAGTACAGAGCAAAGCCCAGCTTTCTGGAACTGAAGAGATAGTCACAGGCTGACCCCAGGTGATCCACAAGCCCCTGATCTAGAAGGTCTGTATACCTCATCTGCAGGATTGTCCTTGTGCTCGGGGACAGGTGAGGCCCGAGGACCTGTCTCCCTGTGTGCCAGATGAGAAGGCGTCATGGACCAGACAGATTGGCACAGTGTCCCTAAGAAGACGCCAGTCCTGTCAGATGCTAGCTGGTGTGTGAAGCTGAGCGGCGTTGGCTCTGTTGATACGCCTTGTTCCGGAAGTCACTGCTGTCGGACTGGGACCTCCTGGGTGCATGTGCCAGACCATACCCTGGATAGTATGTCCACTTCACTTCTAAGGATCATCCATTTTTTTCCCGGCCAACATTTCTGTCTCTCCTTCCATTAGCAGCTCTACCTCCTGCTCGCTAGTCAGAGTTGCCATCACCTCTCGTTTGATGACTTCATTGCATCTTGCATTGGTCTCCTTGTGCCTTGCCCTGTAACTCAGCACTGCATCCAGAGGGAGCTGCTGAGACAAGAGCAGTGCCCCGTGCAGTGCCCCACGGCTGCTGGGTGAGGGAGGAGCCTGGGGTGATCTGTGCTCTGCTGCGTCCCCACAGCTGCAGTAGGTCTGCTAAGCCCCCCGTGCACCCCCCACTTCCCTCACCTGCTCCAGGGCCTCAGCACTCAGTGCTCAGAGCTTGTGCCCTGCTATCCTCCTGACCAACACCTGCTCAGCCCTCAGCTCTCCACTCACATAGACCTTCCCGGGTTCTCAGAGCAGAGGGCTCCCTTAAGACCCCCCAGCCCGGGACGTTCCTCTCTGAAGGGACCAGCATTGACGATGACATCTGGAACCACGGAGTCCTTAGTCACCGCTTCCAGGGTGGACATGCCCCTTGTTCCCAGGAGGGAGTCGCATGACTCTGCCCTTGACCCAGTTTCTGAAAATCGGGTTCCCATGGCTGAATACTTACCAGCATGACGCGGTCTGCCAAAAGCCAATCAACTGAAAATCAATTTGTCAGATGATCGATTCACTGAATGGGTCATTCGCCAAAAGCTAATTGGAAGAGAGGCTGAAGAATTTCTGCAAGTGTCGATTTTGTTCCTGCAACTTTCTCTACTTCTGCCGTGGCCCAATCTCTAGGACCCTCCAATGTCCCGACCAGGAATCTGGTTCAGGTCAGCTCATAGGTAGGTGCCACATTGTTCCAGGACAGGGGCAGGGTCAGTGAGAGAGAGAAACAGTGACGAGACTAGGGGTGAAGTGGTATGTGGGGGACAGAGAAGGAAGTAGGTTAAGGGGGCTGTAGGCAAAAGCGGCTGGCTTTTAAAACAAGCGACCTGGGAAGACGGAGGGATGGAAGTAAAATTTGGGGGAATTAATTTCTATAGAACATCCATAACAATTTCTGTATCAAAAAGGACTAGTTTTCCAGTCTTTAAAATACAACATTGTTATATTTTAAAAAGAGTTGTTAATACCTTTGCCATTGAGAAATCTGACCACAACTTGACTTTTGTTACTTTGTATGTGATCCCTTCCTCTTCTCTAGACCCTGTTTACATTGTTTTATTTCCAAATTTATGTCCTTTCATCTCACTAAATTATGTCACCAGAGCTACCTGGGTGTTTTCTCTACCTTACCATGTAGGACACACTTTCAGGGTCTTTCAATCCGACATTCTGCACCTTTTTTTGTTTTGTCTTCTTTTTATTTTAGAACATCTCTTGTCACCATAGGGTCTTCAAACATTTCTCCCTTCCACGTCTTCTTTCCGAGACATTTCTTGTCTCGATGTACGACGTCCTCCTGTTTCTGCTGTTCCACCTCGATGGTCTTTAACCTTAGACTCAGACGCTTTCCAGTATCCTTCAGTGCCATTTTCCAGTGCATTTTCCTCCCGCTCTTTCTACCCAATTCTAAACAAACTTGTCAGGTATAACATGTGTACAGAACAGAGGGGGAGACACAAGTCAGCGTCTTACAGCAAGCACCTGAAGCTCCGCGTTCCTTCCTTACGTCCATTCGGCAGTCAGACGTCTCCAAAGGGGAAGCTCCGTTCTGTGGATTTTCTCATCAAGGAACAGTCTGCTTTTGCAAAGGTCTTGTTCAGATATTTTTTTCCCATTTCCTTTTATTTTTTTCTTTACTGATTTTCAGGTTCGTGTTGTTGTTTTCTGGATGGTATCACTCTGTTAGTTATTGGTATTGGAAATGTCTTCTCTTAATTCTATGGTTTATCTTTTCACACTGTGAATGGTGTCGAAGTTTCTTATTTTAATGCAGTTGAGTTTATCGATGTTTCCCTTTAGGGATGGGCATCTACAGACTTGCTTAAGTTGCCTGACTTACCCAGAGCCATTGCCTATTCTCACTCACAGCCTTTCAGTTTTACTCTCACCTGCAGAAATGGGGGGTGTGTGTGTGTGTATGTGAAGAGAAAGGTTAATTTTTATATATTTCCAAGTTGTCCTACAAATATTTTTAGAAATGCTATGCTTTCTACACTGAATCAAAGTGTAAGCTCTGTGATAAATCAAGTATCCATACTTGCATACATTCAATTCTAAACTTTCTGTTCTGTCCTTTGCTGAATTTGTCTACGCTGACACCAGGTTTACGCTTTTGTGGTTGCTTTAGCTTGAAAACCAGCCCTATAGTTTTAGAGCTAATCCCCTGGCTTGATCTTCTTTAAAACATATTGCCTCTCCTTGACCTTACGTAATTCCACACAGTGTTGCAGCAGGCTTCTGAAGACACATACACTCACAACTCAAAAAAACACACACAGAGAACACGTAATATTTTCAGACAACATTAAATAACTAGTAAATTTGGAGAGAATTAATGTCTCAGCTACTTTGAATCTTTCAGGTCATGAACATGACATATCTTCATATAATTGCTTCTTTTTAATTATCTACCAATAAATTTTATAATCTTATCTATAGAATTCTTGCACATCTCCAGTTAGATTTATTCTAATAAATGTGTTTGCTCTAATTTTATTGGTATTTTAGAAGATCTCTATATAGTTTTTCAGTTTAATTTGTTTCTGTTTGGTTGGCTAAAATTGAATCTGTTTTATATGGAAATTTATTTTGGCAACTTACTAGCCTAACATTTTAATTGTTACAAACTGTGAGAAGAGACTTTGGGACTTTCTATGCACACAGTCTTAGCAACTATAAGTCATGTTTTGTTTCTTCCCAATACAGATATACTATCTTCTATTCCTTTGTCTTACCTTGGCTAGAATTTGTAGTAGGGTATTGAACAGAAGTTGTGATAAGCAAAATAATTGATCTCATTTCTGACCTCAAATGTATGTGTTCATAGATTCCTGTGTGGCAGCCGACATCCAGCGTGTGTTCCTGGGACTAAGTGCATCTGAGGAGATGCGTGTTTGTCCTCAGTCACCACTCCAAGGAGCCCTTCTATCCCTTTTGTGTGTACTCCTCTCTCTGCAACCAAGGCTCCCATCCATCTGCATCCCGACAGCCTCAGACCCTGAGCAGCCCAAGTCTGGCAAGCAGAGCCCGCCATAAACTTGAGTCCCACCACAAATTGCCTGACTTACACTGTGGCTCTCTGTCCAACCTGCCCTCTACATCCACCTACTTTTTTCCCTTTGTAATCTCATCTCAAAGTTCAGAGCCATTTTATGGTCTCTTAGCTGACCACTGCTTGGTGTTTTTAAAACATAGCGTTGCTTCTTCTGCAGATTGGCCCTGCAGCCTATACCAGTCAAAGGCAGGTGCAAAACCCCGTAGACTTCCTCCTCCCATCACTTCTAGGAGGGGGCTTCCTGGGCTTCCCGCTGCTCCCACCCACAGCTGTTCAGTCCGGGTCTGACTCTGTCCCCTCTCTGCTCCCATGGCGCCTGCTCAGCTCCCAGGCTCTGACACGGGGCAGTGCCCTCGCAGACTGCCTTTCTCGTGTACTGCTGTCCCAGCGCGGCAGTGCTGTCTCTCATGCGGGCTCGAGTCCCTTCGTCTGAGCCATCACATCGCTCACAGGTCACCTTCCCTCTACAGAAACTGCCATATTTTTTGTCAAAATTATATGTCAGGAGCTTGAAATGTATTTGTATATCACCAAGAATGATCTCCCCCTTTGCATTGATCCTCTGCTCTATCACCCCAATGTCTCATGGGGCAGCTGAGACAGGACACAGAGAGAGGGTCTCCCATCATCCTGTTCTGACCCCTGGGAGGGTGTCCCTCTAGGAAGCATGGTGACAAGCAGCGCAGTGAACATAACTTTCTCCTGCAGTTACCTAGCTACCATCTGCTCCAGGGGGTGTATGCCTCTGACCGTTGCCTCCTTTTCATTAATCTCTTCCCCTTTTTGTATCCTCATGTCTGGAGTCTAGGGGTGGGGGTGAGAGGAGAAGAGAGGCACTGCCCCTGCTGAGTATTCTGTCGTTACTGACAAATGTCTGCCTCCATCACTAGACGATGAAGTCCACAAGGACAGGTTACTGGCTGTTGCTCATCTGGTTGTTTGCTCCTCAGACTCGAACCAGCATGACCCAGGGGAGAAGTCAAATGTTTGCAGAATGAATCAATCGGCAAGTCCAGAATTCTCGAGAATCCTCATTTGTTCAAAGATAAATGTTTTTGTCTCCCTGGGGAACTAAGCCTCTTCTGCTCTCTCCCTCCTCCTCCTTCAACAGGAATCATTTAAGGTGCCTACAAGAGGTGGGCTGCACTCTTCCTCGTAGTGGGCAGTAATTGTCCAGTTGCAGAGTCCTTGCCGGATGACCTAAAAGCTCCTCTAGGTGTTAGAAGTCTATGTGGGGGACCCATAACTGTTTTCATTTCCTTGAAACTTATTACATGAACATTGGGTTATGGTTCCTGGATGCCTTGCATGTAATAGCTGTGCTCTGACAACTGGTACCATTAGCTTTAACAACCTTCCAGAAAATTTGGTGAGTGTGATTTTCTTCTACGAAGATGTATTTAGTAGAAAAACTAAGAGACATCAACATTACTAAAAACTAGGCATAAATTGTATTGGGCAGGTAGGGAGCGCTTGGTATGAGGTAGGTGATTGAGACATGTTAGGTGCCGTCTCCTCTTCCGTGCCCTGTCTCGTTGGAACCACGAGCTGTGTAGCAGGGCGTCTGAGTCCAGAAAGCTAGGGGCCCAGGAAAGAATCAGACAGCAGACCCATTGGAAGGAAATGCAAGCGTTAGTCACAGAAAAAAGCCAGACCCACCGTCTTCCCCTTGACCTTGGATTTCAGTGTCTGATAATCAGCCAATAAAATGTGTACTGTGTGGTTCGAGGCAAGATCACTGCCTAATAAAGGTCACTAATCGGCCATGATTTAATTATATAAGGAACCCCTGGCTTGGTCTATCCTTCAGAGACCTCCTTGAATGACAGATAAATTAGAGTGAGCCCAGCCATTGGTCTTGTGGACTGTTTTCTGTGGTACCCTTGTGGACTTCCAGCTTTTATGAAATAAACCACTAAGTTCAATGAAAGCCAAGAGACACAGAGAAAAGTTCCAATTTTGTCTATGGCCTTTTGAAGAACAGCATAATCTTCATGCCAGAAAGAACGTAGAGCCCACCTAGACCAAACCTCTCCTTTGCTGTTGGAGAAGCAAAGTGGGGAGTTTCACATCCTGGTTCTAGTGTGGCTGGTCAAAAGCAGGGGATCATTAAACCTTGGGGAGCCTGACTTGTTGCTTGCTGCTGGACCCATCACATATAGCTTGAGACCATGGCAGGGGAACCCCATGATACAAAGGCACCGATCCCCCCACCCCCAGTAAGTCCACTTGGAAGCTGGTAACTAGGTAATTAGGAAAATAGTAAACACGATGTCACCAATGGTATGTACCATCTAAAGTCTGTCAACAAAACTCATTTCATGTGAAATGTGGCCTGTGCAGAGTACAGATTCTGCCGCACAGGGGCACCCAATGGGCAGGTTCTTGTGAAGGGCCTGAAATTGAGGTTTCCCGATACCTAAAGGTCTGTTCGTTTTGCTCTAAAATATATTTTCAAATTTCTCTCACTCAGCAGACACATCTTGAGTTCCTGCTGTGAGCTCTGCACTCACACCTCAAGGGGTTCATATAACTTTCCAAATTCAAACAACTGTTTTGGTGAATTATTTCATTTTATTTTTGAATGTTTGAACAAGATTATATTTCTAGGAAAACACAATTTGATTTTAGTCTTTGATGTGTAAGCATGCCCATAGGTATGTTGCTGGATTTGTCTGCTAATATTTTATTTCCAATTTTTAAAATCTCCTTCCCCTAGGAAGGTGTGGTCTTTTCATACTTTTTCTCTTCCTCTTCCTCTTCCTCCTCCTCCTCCTCCTCCTCCTCCTCCTCCTCCTCTTCTCCTTTTTAATCAAGCCTATTCTAGCTTCATAAAGAAATTTGAGATAATTCTCTGTATATATGAATATTTAGGATAAATGTGGACTTATTTGCTGCTTGCAAGTTGGGTATAATTCACTTTTCTGGAGGTTCTTCATGGAAGGCAATTTAATGGTTCAGTTTTGTAATGGTTATAGGACTAGCCAGCTCTCTGTTTTTATTTGAGTCAATTTTGGAAATTACATTTTTCTAGGAATTCAGCCAGTTCATTGAAGTTTTCACACTTCTTGGCCTAGTTATTTATAGCCTTATCTTCTACTCTCTTTAGATTTTGTTATTGGGCATATTATTAATCCTAGTAATAGTTCATCTGTGCCTTATCTGTTTTCTTAATCAATCATACAAGAAGTTTTTCAATTTTTTCCTTTTTTTTTTAGCTTTTGGATTTTAATAATCTCTATTATGGATTTTCTTATTGTGTTAATATTTGGGGTTTTTTTCTTTGTGTGTTTTTATATCCTTTTTACCCTCATTAATTTGTAGTTCCAGCTCACCAATTGTAAGCCTCCTTCTCTTCTGATGTCAGCAAGCCAGGTTGTCCCTGCCTCAGGAAGTGCTGCTGCCAGTCAGCCTGGGCATCACCTGTTTACTTCCTGTTCTCTGTGCCCCGTGAAGCTATGAGAACCAGGACTCAATGTGTCGGGTCAACAAGTCAGGACAAGGCCTGTTTGGGGGTTGTGGGTTCCTGTGTTCACCTACTTTTTAGTTTCTCAGTATTTCGTTCTTCCTTTCCAGCTCAATGATAACACCGAAGAGGTGTCTTCAATATGTTTCTCAGTGTCCTGGGCTGGTTTCTGTGGGATACTGGTTGGTTGGGCCTCTCTGTGGATCTGAGCTGTGCACCCGTGCCCTGCATGTCGATGAGCCTGAACCCACTGGGCTCTCTGCTCTCACCTGAAAGCCCTTTCCTCTTTGTTAGGCTCTTCCTGCAAAACCCCAGAGCTTAATTTGGGGGAACCCAGGATGTTACTTAATTTATGGAAAGCATGACCGCTAAGTGTTGGGGTCACGGTTCCAATCATAACCCTCTGGTTCTCAGAACTTGTCATCAAGTCAAATTTCAGCTGTACGCTGGCCAGTAAGCTCTGAAGACTCCTTTACCTTGGCTAGGTGGACCCTGGTCCTTGCCCATGAGCCCAGCTGGGTGTGACTTAGTATAATAAACACACCAGACAGACAAGGCTCAGATTCTTTCATCAGAGGGACCCTCTCCCCCTGAGCACACAGACAGATGGGGACAGGCAGACACAGAGGCAGTGGCCCCTGAGGGCCACTCTGTATGTCTTCCTGCAGACGGACGTTTGCAAAGCTCAGTGTTCATCTGGTCAAGACGCACAGAGCAAACAACAACAACACTAATTTCACTGAGCAAGCATGAACCTCTGGGGACCAAGAGGAGGCATTTTGCATATGTTATAGCTGCTTCTCACAACAAAGGGGAGATGCACTTTGCTTTTTACCAGGAAGCTCAGAGAGCTTATGGCACAGGCTACAGTTTCTGATGAGCTTCCTCTAGCCTTCCTGCAACTCCAGGACAACTCAATGGCAATTAAGAATTAATATGAATGCCCTGACTGGATGGCTTGGTTGGTTAGAGCATCATCTCAAAGTGCAGAGGTTGCTGATTTGATCCCTGGTCAAGGCACATACAGGAACAGATTGATGTTCCTCTCTCTCTTCTTCTCTCTCTAAACTCAATAAATAAAAATATTTTTTAAAAGAATATTATCAACAGTTTGTAAACAAGAGAACCAAAGCTTGGGAACACGAAAGGATTCATCCGAGATCACATAGCTATGATGGCGGAAACGATGCCTACAGATCCTCAATCTTATTCACTTCCCTACACGAGCCACCTGAGACTTTTCCATATCAGGGTGTGCCATCTGCAGTTCCTATTTGTCTGTGGTCACAGCAGCAGACATATAGTCTGTCTATGGCGTTCGTGTTTTGATAACGGACTCTCTGGTTACAGTGTCAGCGTCTGTTATGGCTGAGCGGCAGTGCCCAGGGAAGGAGCTGGCAGTTAGGAAGCAGCCAGATGCTGGGTGCCCCACAGACTGTGCTCATGGGCTCATCTTCATCCTCCCAGTGATCAGAAGCCAGTGCAGGCATTTGAATAAGGCTGCGCGCTCGTGCGCGTGCTTGTGTGTGTGTGTGTGCTTGTGTGTGTGTGTGTGAAATATCATTCCTATTTCTGGGTATCCAGTGGCTTGAAGGCAGCGGGATGACCTCAGCAGGACAGAGTCCCAATGGAAACTTGAACAAGAGACTGGCAGTGTAGACAGAGGACAAGAGAAAGACTTACAACTCCTTTCTGAGGTTCTCTTGTCCAGTTCTCCAGTGATCCCTGTTTGAAGAGCCATGTAGAGAGCCATCTGCAGTTCTTCAGCTCCCCCACTTTCAGTGGCCCTCCAATCTAACTCTGAAAGCTTTCCAGAAACCGAACAGATTACCTTCATATTAATCATTTCCACGATATATATATAGTGTGTGTGTGTGTGTGTGTGTATGTGTGTGTGTATGCTCACAAAACTTAAGGGATCAGGGCACGTGCAAATACTCCAGGACTTTCAGCCTTTTGTATAGTGCATTTTCACCAATGAAATAAAAGCTGGCCCTGGCCGGTTGGCTCAACGGTAGAGCGTCGGCCTAGCGTGCAGAGGACCCGGGTTCGATTCCCGGCCAGGGCACACAGGAGAAGCGCCCATTTGCTTCTCCACCCCTCCGCCGCGCTTTCCTCTCTGTCTCTCTCTTCCCCTCCTGCAGCCAAGGCTCCATTGGAGCAAAGATGGCCCGGGCGCTGGGGATGGCTCTGTGGCCTCTGCCCCAGGTGCTAGAGTGGCTCTGGTCGCAACATGGCGACGCCCAGGATGGGCAGAGCATCGCCCCCTGGTGGGCAGAGTGTCGCCCCTGGTGGGCGTGCCGGGTGGATCCCGGTCGGGCGCATGCGGGAGTCTGTCTGACTGTCTCTCCCTGTTTCCAGCTTCAGAAAAATGGAAAAAAAAAAAAAGAAATAAAAGCTGGTTTTGCATATCGTTTGCATAATCAAACAACTTTCTTTGACTTGTCGTTTGCTTTTCTGATGTTCTTGTTTAATAAATAAAAATTAAATGCTTCTTTTTTATCATTTCAAATTCATTTTGAAATGTTCCCTAATTTTTGTGAGCAGTGTGTGTGTGTGTGTGTGTGTGTATGGTCTACCAGAAAGTTCTGTCCGTTTTTGGAATAAAACAAAATACAAATTTTTCTTACCGTCAATAAACTTTATTAAATAATATAATTGCCATTATTATTAATGATTTCTTGCCAGCGTGAGGGCAATTTGTATATCCCATTTTTGAAAAAATGTTTTATCTTTTGATGCGAAAAATTGAACCAGTGCTTCTTTGATATCTTCTTCATTTTTGAATTTTTTGCCCTTCAAAAAATTTTGTAAGAACAAAAACAAGTGATAGTCGGAGGGTGCTAAGTCCGGGGAATATGGTAGATGCGACAGACATGCTTCTGTAGCATTTCTTCCTTGTTGAAATTTGTAAAAATTATAGTGGCATAAATGAACTTTATCAGTAGCCATGGGTACACTATCACTTCATACATAAGACTAACATGAATCAACTTTGTTTTAGTTAATTTGCTACGTCAGTATGTATACATTAAGTGATAAAAATAGAGAGGCACACATGCACCAAATAAACGTGCTTACGTGTCGAAACTTGTTGTGATAGAAATGGACAGAACTTTCCGGTAGACCATAGATAGATAGATAGATATATAGATATATATATATATATTGGCTTTAATGGTTTTATTAGCAGTACATGTTATCTTTTAAGTTAGGTAGTTTTTTCTGTATCTGTGGTGCATGTAAAATACTGGTGGTAATACTGGAATCTTTCTGCTTACTTGTGTTTGATTTCTAAACCTTGGAAACAGTTTCTTCCCCTGACTCCAGTCTGAAGACAGGAACGTTTGTACGGAGATCAGAAAGACATTGAGGAGGCCGGGCTACCTGTCTGTGTTTTCACCACACTCTCACGTTCAGGCAGCTATGGTGCTGTGTGCCCAGGGGCCAGGGACCACACGTGACCATGCCCCTCCCCCCGCCCGGTGAGGGTGAAACCAGGAAAGAACTGGGCGTCCTTGCGAAGGGTCCACCTTCACAATTAATTACAATTACAATTATAATTGTGCAACACAATTACAAATGCACCAAGTGACACTGAGCAGTGAAGTATATCTAACCATAGTTTTGCTTTTTTTTTTTTAATGTGAGTGACAGCACCTTAAAATTGCAGGAAAAATATTTAAATAATGTGCAAACCAATCTGGACCATGTAGGCCTTAGAAACATAAAAATTAGTTCTGGCAATAACGAGACTGTCTTGGTAAAGTCAAGGAACACCAGTGTTGTGTGTGTGTGTGTGTGTGTGTGTGTGTGTGTGTGTGTGTGTGTGTGTGTGTGTGTCCCTTGTTGGCTGATTTTCCTTTGCATGTGTCATTAGCACGGTGTTTCTTCTCATGAGACATTCAGTCCTCTGAGATGTTGATGGCACCGCCCTCCTCGGGCCACCTGCTATCTCAGAAGCGGCAGGTCTGCAGCACCCGGCGTTCCGTGTGGTTCTTCCTTTCCGTTTGCCCTTTGGAATCCCAGATGGCACGTCTAGCACTCCTGCCAGTATTTTAAGCAGACCCTTGCCTGCAATGTTGCTTCCCAGTTCACTGTATTTTATAACAGAGTCAAAAATAGTTTAAAAAGCCGAGAGGACATCACCGTCTGGGGCCGAAATCAAGTTTAAGGCAAGCCTCTGGACACACAGTCTCGGAGGTTGCTTTCAATTCTTGTGTTTGTGTGTGCACAGGCCTCGGGCTGCTGTGAAGTCACTGGTCCTACACCTGAGTTCTCACATCACGAACAACAGAGCTGTCCTGGTAAGTGACCACGGTAAACTCTATCCATGGCTCAGCCCAGAATCTGAAAGTCAGTCTCAGCCCAGATATCCTGTCCATAACGTGTTGCTTTCAATTGTTTAGTTATTTTAAATTTATTGATTGATTTTAGAGAGAGAGGAAAAGAGAGAGACAGGCAGAAACAGGCAGAAACATCAATCTGTTCTTCTATGTGCCCCGACAGGGGATCGAACCAGCAACCTTTGTGTATTGGGATGACATTCTAACCGCGAGCTATCTGGCCAGGGCTTTATTTTCAATTATTTGAGAATGTTTTCCTCTCCTCTGTGGAAACTGGTCTTCTGTTATCATCAAGTCAGGCAGTACTGAACAAATATTTTCATACAGTTAGTTTTGCTGCCCTGCCCTGCTCCCTCCTCCCTCCCTAAGAATTCATCTATATTTGAAACAGCAAAAGACTATCTCATCCAAAAACCTAGTTTTGTTTGTTTTTTTGGTTTCTCGTCCTCATGAATGTGATGGAGAAGCCATAGATCATAGAACGGGCCCAGGTAACCAGAACGCCATGTACACGGTTGTGCTCTGTTGGAAAGTCCTCGTTAACGGACTGACCCTGAGAGTGTTTCTCTTCTGTGGGAGTCACACTTATTTCAGTGGATAATTATGCACATTCCTAAATAAACTTGAGGCACCAACACTCAGAAGTGTATTGATGATTTCACTGACTTGCCTCCTCACCTCCCTGAACAGTGTTTGGAAAGTATGAGGACGACTTCCCATATTAGTTTAGTGTTCTTTTTTTTTTTTCCTTAAGTGCCTTCCACATACATAGCAGTGATGGAAATATGGGTCTACAATCTGTCATCGGCAATTCGGAAGTCCAAAGCACACGGAAGACACACCTGCCCCGCTCCAAAGTTGTTAGACAGCCACACCTGCCCTTGGCAGATGGAAATCTCTTTGTTTCCACGCAGACTTCTCAGTGTGGTTGTCACACATTCGCAATGGTTAGTCTTGAATACTGGGGGGGCTCCCCAACCCTCCAGGGTGTCATGCAATGCACAGTACTCATATCCTGAGGAAAGAAGTCTGAATGTGACACACATCTAAGGGTGTTATAGGTCTATGTTTTGAAGTGACATTTGATCTTGGCTTTTCTAGATTGTGGTCGTGTTGGATTCACTAATTTCAGTATAAATGATGAATTGTAAAAATTTAGTCAGGATTGAAATCCTTTACAGAGCTTTGATAAAATGCTGACTTCACTTTTTCACCATTTCAGGAAGGAGAATTTGTGGAATTAAGAAATTCTAAAATAATGAAGTATGTACCAAAGAATACACCCCCCGCCAGGAATTAGGGTTTTGTCTTTAACTGACACTCTTACCTCCTGTCAAACAGCGTTGACATCAAAGCAACCTGAATTCCACCTGATGGGGCCCAGGTGCCGTCATCATTCCAGAAACAACTGAGTGTTCAAAGTAGGAATAGAAAGAGGAAATAGAATTACCCAAATGGCTAGTGCTTGGCTTGGTTGGTATTTGGTGTTTTTTGTTTTTGTTTTTTTTTTCAGGATGACAAGGTGTGGCCTCACCTGTGTAAAATCATGAAGGCCAAGTGTGTCACTCGGGTCTCCTCCCGATGTTTTTCGCTCAGCACACCCCATTCCCCATCCTGCTTCTAGCGCCATTTAATGTTTCTTAGTCAGTGGTTCGTTCCTAAGATATATCTTCTGTAACAATGTCACCTTAGAGTGAGACTCCACCTTGGGACATTCACAGAGTAAAAGGGGGCTCTTGGAGATTAGAAAACAAAGTCCCCAAGGAATGAGTCTGTAAAGGTAGGATGACCAGAAGGAGGGTCATGGGGGGAGGAACTCATGCCTGATGACCCTTGATGTGCTTCTGGCCACACACCTGCCACCTCACCAGACCGCATTCCAGAAAGAGATTTGGCTTACGTGTTCTGTTCTTTCTTTCCTACCTGCTCACGGAGTTTCTTTAGCTTTGCTCGCATGGAACACTTGCGCAAGATTACGTGAGTGGCGAGCAGTGGCTCACAGCAGTTGGCCCCTGAGAACTGGAGAGCAGGAGATTGGACATGAGGACGTGAGCCCCTCCCTCCCCAAAGTTAAAACATCACCCAGGGAATCCATCTTTCAGGCTGCTGGGTGCCGCTCTTAAGTTGCGTAATTAGAGGAAGAGGAGGTGTGTAGCCGGAGCCCAGGTGAATATTTGATTTCTGTCAGTTCCCATGCTCATCTTCATTTGTCTTTCACGTGCTAACAGTTTGCCATCTGTGTAGTCGTTGCAGTCGTTCAGCCCAATGCCAGGGTTCGCTGACAGGCTGTACGTCGCACCATTGCAGTTCGTGGATGGCGGTGACTTCAGACAATAAAAAGGGTAAGACGTGCGCCAGTGCAGTAGCAAGCTTTGGAGTAAGAGGTGTGGAAATTGTATCCTTAAACAATGTGAGTGTATTCCAGGAGTTCCTTTCTATTTGTGTAACTATGCAAGTAGAATATCCAATAATTGGGAATTTAAAAAGAAGATTTAGTGTCGCTCTGTTTCAGTGATGACCTGTAAACAGCTATAAAAAAAAAGTCTGATCTTTTTTTTTCTAAATTGTTTTTGTCTGAGTATTGGATTAATATCACTGGTGTACATTTGTGGAATAGCCATTATTTAATAAAAGGGAGAGACACAAAATAAATGCTGTAAGCAGTACCGACATCCGGGTCCAAGTGTGCAAAGCCCACATAAAGCATTGAGAGCGAGTCACAGGAGAAGCATGAGAAGAAACGTAGGCAGACCCTAGGACTATGATTGACCCCCACCCCTCGCTGCTAGTCAGGACAGAACCAAGGACCTCAGACTCAGGAGACAAGGAAGTGAATTCAGCCCACAGCCTTTGTGATCCTGGAAATGAACGCATCCCCAGAGCCTCCAGAAATCAATGAAGTCCTGCACACACCTTGATTTCTTTCTTGTGAGACGTGCAGAATTAATACGTGTTCAAAATGAAGAAACGGGGCGAGAGGGAACAGAGGTCCTTTTGCAGTTTTTTTTTTGGCATTAGGAATAATACTTACAAATATTGGAGTGGACATGCATCTCAATGGAATTATATTTTACAAAAGGGCAAAACATCCTGGGGACATCTTTAAATAATGGTGTTAATTGTACATGTTTATGATGCTTCAAAAATGATAGCCATCTAAGCTCAAAGAAGCTGTACTTTTATAGTTAATATATTATTTTTCTATCCTTTTATTTCATTTTATTGTTCATCAATAGACTAGAAATATTATGCCAAATTCCTATTTTAGGGGGGAAATGAAGGCATTAAATAAACCTAACCTCAATATCTCAAAATATATTCTTTTGATTTTTTAAACCAAACTTATACATTCACCTAGATTTTTTAAATCTACATGGTTATGAGGAAAAATACCAGACGTGTGTTCTCTCCCGAGAAATAGCCACTTTCAATTTTTATCTATTTATTCTGCTACTTATCTATTAATCTGATATTTGCTGCCATGTTTGTGGATTAAGTCTCAGTCTCTATTTTTAGTTTCCAGTGGAAATGTTATCCAGTGACCTTCCATTTGTGAGGCTGAGTATTCAATCTCCTATCCCCACTCCAGGAAGATCAACAACTCCTCACTCAGCTTCCAACACCAGGTGTATTATGACTTTGAAAGAAACTACCCAGTGACTACTTCATCATTACCACATAAGTATTATCCATAATAGAGGCTTGCCAGGTACAACGGCTACAGTTCCTCTTTGTACAATATTTTTGTTTGTTTTCCCTGGAGTGATCATTATCTTACTTACTCGTTTTTGTAGTTTGTTCCAATTCCTAATTCAGGCCCAAACCCTTCCAGGAGGACAGTCTCTCCATCAGATGACCTCGCCACTCCACCTGTCTCTTTGAGCATTCCTTTGGACCTCCAGGCCCTCCTAACCAACATGGACCATGGTGGAAACCAGCATGTCCCTCTGGGCTTGTTGCAGTGGAACTGTCCAGGGAGCCACCTTCATGTCATGATGGAGAGTCTTTTATTAGAAAGGACATCTAAAATGGTAGTTATTGGCACCCATGTCTCCTCTGGGTTGCATTAGGCTGCTTGTAGCCCTTATTGCATATCCAGAGGGTTCAGGTCTTGGTTTTGTTCTTCACACAGCAAAAAGTATGAAGGTAGGAAATCTGGGTCGAATGTGGTTCTGCTGTCATCAGATCCACTCCATGTGTTGACTGTGCTGTCCTCAAACTTGCTTCTAAGCTCACTTCTGTATTCAGGGAGAAGGAACCCTAGCTTCCCCTTACCTATCCTGTCCGTTTATTTGGAGGGAGAGAGAGTCCTGCAGCAGGACTCTGCACCGCTCTCCCTAGTGGGTTAGGTGGTGGATGCCCCTGGACGTTGTGGTGGTTTCAGGTGCTTCCCTGCGATTCTGGTCATTAGGAAGGTGGGCAGTGGTGTGTGGCCTGTAGGTCTGCCACACTTTTTGTTTGTAACCTTGTCCATGATTACCCTCATACTCTGTGACCCATCTAACTGGACAGACATCTGGGTTGGAAATCACTGTTCCCCAGAACTTCTCATGTAAAAGCTTGTTGGGCTTCTGGTGGGTTCCCCAGGCTTTTTGTGTGACCCCCCCCACACACACGCACCTCCCCATCACCACCACCACCTTTCCAACATGTTTTCAAATTCAGGATCCCATGTCTTGCTGTACCTCCTTTTGGCCCACAGCTCTGGTCCTCTGTACATTTTAAATTAAGTTCTTTGATAATTTCCTGATTCTTCTTTCCCTGTTCTCTGTTTCTGGATCTGCAATTAGCCAGACAATGGACCTCTTGTTGAAAATTCTCATTGTTTTACCCCTTTTCTCTCATTTCTCCTCTTTTTGTTCTACTTTGTGGAAATTTCACAAGACTTTCTTCCCCTCCTTCTGTGGGACTAATTATACATTCTGACAAACGTTAATATTCAAGGAACCGTTTTGGCTCTGTGAATCCCCTTCCTTTTCATATGAATTCTCATTCTTCCTTTAGGAATGCATGCTCTTTTATTGTCTTGAAAATGTCATTTTTTTAAAAAAAAAAACTATTCATCTGTAACTTTTATAGTCTAAAGTTTCCTGAGTTTTTCTTTCCTTTTGTTTGGGTTCATGCCTGTTGTCATGTTGGAGGCTCTTCTCTAACCCCTGCAAACTCTTCCCCTCAAACAGATTGGGAGATCTGAGCACCTGGCTCATCTGCTTACCACACGGGCTCCTCTGTGGAGTGGTCTGCTTGGGCTCTCTCATTAGGGAACTCCAAATATGGTACCAGTCGTCTTTCTCTTGAGATTCTTGTCCTTCTTAGGGAAAAAAATCCTATAACATTCCTCCTGGAGAGTCCAAGTCTGTCTGCCTAGGGTTCTAAGAAGGACATCTGGGGGTTCACCTTCTGCACATGGCCTCTTCAATGCCCCCCTCATGTCCCAGCTCAGTGCCTGTTTCCTGGGTCCTGACACCCCTTCTCTCCCAAAAACAGATCTCTGGTTCTGACTTGCTGTGAGAGGGCCCGTCACCTTTCTCTGACCCGCCAGGTGAGGAAATGGATCTACATGGATCTACAAAAAGCATGGCCGCTTCTAGAGAAGACTTTCCAACTCTGTTTCTTATCTCACATGTGACCCCGTAATTCCTTGGCATTGCTAGGGTTCTGTGGCCCACATCTGCCTCCTCTAAGCTTCCTGCAGGTGCGGCTTTAACCATGAGGAGCAGGGACAGTTGCCAAATATCCACGTGCCAAATGAGTGTATAGAGAAACGGGACTGAATCTTCAAACTACGACTGACTCTCATGGTCTGTGATAGTCTGTTTAATAGCATTTTGACCTCAATACAGGGGCCCTACTGCAGGCTATATGTCTGTGTCCCTGGACTCTGACCCACCTTCAACCCTGAACCCCCTACTCTCTGCTGCCCAGGTCATATTCTCATGGTCCTACATTCTCCTGGCTTCAGACATCAGTGTTTACTATGTCTTTGCATGGTATTTTCTACCTAAAAATGACCTGAAGACTCTTCATACTTTTGAGAAAGTTTGGCAGAACTCTGTAAGTAATGAATGCCACTGAAGGTTCAGACAGAGACCTCCACACTATTAATGCTTGCTGCAATGTAAACAGTGAATTAACCTCAATGGACTGGTCAGGTATCCATGTCTGTGAGTTGTGAAAAAATAATATCAGGAGGACAGCAGTCACTATAGTGTCCATCACATCCTCAGAGCCTACTTAGTTTATAAGTGGAAATTTGTACCTTTGACTCTCTTTACACATTTCACCACATTTTGCAATAAATGCTCTTGGAAGCTGTTATTTAGGAAGAAGAAACAGGAGGAGAAAGGGAGGGTTAAAGGGTGAAAACAGACCATTAATGGTATGTTTGAAATAAAAATGAATAAGAAATTCCCTTTTCTCAAGAAGGTGATGATGAATGTAGGTACTCTGTCTCCCAATTCCTATTTGACAAAGCTGTCCCGGTGATGTCCCCAAGCACGTGACATTCACAGTTCACAGATCTGAGGAAAGAGTCACACTGACCTCAATGTTAGTAACTTTGTACAACCTCTTATTGGAAATAAACTGATCTCCAGAGAAGTTGCAGAAGTTGTCAAGTCTGCATGCATGTTCCTTCTTCCATCCACTCCCCTTCAGGTTAACAACTTGTTATTGTGACCCGATGTGGAAACCAGGATGTGAATATCATGCACTGCAAGTCACTAAACCACAGGCTGAACTCCTCAAATGTTGCCTGTCTTCCCCTTCTCCACCCTAATAATCCAGACAGAATACAATGTACAGGTTGGGGCAAATGTCTGTTTTCAGTTATGAGGATGAGAAACATAGAGTATATTCTTGTATTATTAGTTATTGAGTGTTGTATTATTTTCCATGCAAACAACTGTAAACCTACATCTGCCCCGCCCTCTATGTGGCATCTGTGTCCCCTAGGCCTCCTCCAGCCAGTGGCAATTCTCCTTCTTTCCTTTTCTTCCTTCAACTTGATGAAAATGAAGACTGTGCCTAAAGATGATGGTTCACACGTGTGGTTGGAGGTGTGTGTGTGTGTGTGTGTGTGTGTGTGTGTGTGTTTCCACTTTATTTAGAAAATTAAATTAAATAGGGTGACATTGACCAATAAGAGTACAAATGTTTCAGGTGAATATCTCTATAGCATTTGAACTGTTGATTATGTTGTATACCCATCACCCAAAGTCAAATCATTTTCTGTCTCTTTATATTTGTCCTTCTTTACTCCCCTCCCCTCCCCCTCTCCTACATCCCCCTCTCCCACATCCCCTTCTCCTTGGTAGCCACTTTACTTTTATCTATATCCATGAGTCTCAGTTTAATATCCCACCTATGTGCAAAATCATACAATTTTTAACTTTTTCTGATTTACTTATTTCACTCAGTATAATGTTCTGAGTCCATCCATGTTGGCATAAATGGCAATATGTCATTGTTTCTCCTGGCTGAGCAGTATTCCCTTGTATAGATGTACCATATCTTTTCTACCCCCCAAATTCAAAAACATTGGTACAGAAAGACACATGCACCCCCATGTTTATCTTAGTCTTATTCACAGTGACCAAGACATAGAAGCAACCAAAGGGCCCCTGACGGAGGTGTGTTTAATATTATCAGTGCAGCGGAGCAGCCACAGGACGGAAGTGGTCACAGGACAGCGTTCCCCAACTGTCCTGTTCCCAGCTCCTCACCGTGTGGACAGCACACCGCTGTGCTCTGTTGCTTACAGGGAACCTCTGTCCTGTAACCACACAGCCACATTCCGCAGTGGAGACGACAACAGAGATGTGACTGGAGCATCCACTGAATAGCAGAAATCAAATGATATGTGACAAAGAAGGACATACGCCTGCTGTATTCTCTTGCCCGTTACCCTTTACAGACAGTGCTGGAGCCTCAGCGCCAGGCTGTCTTTGAAGACCAAGCAGGTGGAAAGGACACGGTGTCGCTGAAATGGAAAACACAAAAACCAGAGGCCGGGGGCACGGTGCAAGGCATCTGGGAGGAAGGAGCTAAAGAGGCCTCCTACCTGCCAACGAAGGCTGAAGACGACATCACAGGGAACCCCAGGACATGCTCCCGGGCACAAGCCACCAACGCTGCTTGGGCAGGGAAGACCTCGAAGCCAGAGGACGGAGCACGGGCAATGGAAGGCTGAAAAGTAATTTATTAACAGAGAGAATATTGTAACAAAGAGAAAACTAATTCTGCTCCGGTCAAAGAAAATGGGTGAGGGAGAGAGAAATGATGGTAGACTCAGGCAGAGCATGTTGTAGTTAGTGAACAGGGGACGGGCAGCACTGCAGGTGGCAGGTGGGCGTCGCCCAGGGCTGGACTTCAGAAGGTGCCGTCATGCCTGTACAACCTTGCAGGAAATACCCAAGGGAATCTCTCCACATTGGGCAGGAGACACTTTACCACCAGCTGAGGTCTCCAGGATTCTTAAGACTTTGGTGCAGGAATGATGAACCTATCAGGAAACAGCTTTGATATTTTTTTTAGTTAATCCAAAGTGTATAGAAAAAAAGTTATACAAGATAAAAATCCATCAATATGGTTAATAAATTGACTGAACATTTTTGAAGTTATTGAGAAAATGAAGGAAACGAAACAAAACAGGAGGGCCCATTTATCGTCATGGTCATAAAATATATAAAACAGAAAAGTAAAAAGAGACGGGTAGATACAGAGAACAGACTGACAGTTGTCAGAAGAGAGGGGTTGGGAGGCTTGGTGGGAAAGATGAAGGGAATGAACAAAGAAAAAAAACTCAGACACAGAAAAAAAACAGAATGGTAATTACCAGAAAGAAAGAGGGTGGAGGGAGGTAGAGGAGGGGAGGGGGGGAGAATGGTGATGGAGGGAGACTTGACATGGGGTGGGGAGCACAGCACATTATACAGATGATGTGTGATAGAACTGTATACCTGAAACCCATATAATAGCCATGCTATCCCAATACATCCAATAAAACTTTTAAAAAAATAAAATAAAATTGTGAGGTGAAAAAAAAAGAATTGGAGAAAAGTAAGGACTAAATATATCTAGAACATAATTAAATTATAATTCAGCTACAAAGCATAAGGTCTAAATCTCCACAGAGATGAACAAAGCAAAGAAGTCTACTGGAAACATGGTCTTAGATGAAGTCCATCAAATGCACCCTGACTACCAAAGAGAATTATGAGAAGTAAAATATGGTGTGTGTATGAGGGGGATTCAAGCAAGACACAAAACTGCAAGAGGGTCTTTGTGTTGAAATTTATTTTATTATTTTGGAGTGGAGCAGAATGTGTTCAAAAGTTAAACTTGGGTGTGAAATTACAACACTTTATTCCTAAGTCTTTTTTAAATTTAATTTAATTTTGCCATAAGTATTTATTTATTCTTCTTTCCCCAAATTGGTCAAGTACTCCTAAAGATAATAACTCACTGAATCTCAACATCAGCAAAATGATCATAGTATTCAAGACTAAAGATAGGCTGGTTAAGGTAAAAGAATGTCTTCTCTTTATTTATTTTTATATTGTTCCCTTCATTGCTGTTAATGGCCTTGGTTTTATTTTTATAAAATGTTCAGATCTCCTTTTCAAGCAAGTGAACCCAATGGAGATAATTATTTAAATCTGTTCCAGTGGAGGCTAGGAGACCGATAATGTCATTTCTGTGTTCAAAAGAATAATACCTCCTTCCCGAATCTTAGTTCAAATCTCTTAATCTTGAGAGAACACCCCCACTTGTTTCCTCACTGCTCAGTGTCTAAAGAGGTTTTCTATAATATGCCCTATTTTTAAATTATGAGAAAAATATATGTAGGACGCCAGACTATCAAACCTTCCAGTCAATGCTTACTACACTTCTTTGAATGTATTTCATTTCTGATGATAATGTGGACAATTGTTAGAATGAAAATGTTCTCCAGTTCAATACATCTTTGACTATTATTTAATGTTATATACTTTTCTTGGGTCTATAAAGAATTTAAAGATAAAGAACGTATTCTTGCTCTGTGGGAGAAATCAGGTGCCCATCTTATCATTCCAATACAGAGTGGTCTATGGAGGGTTTACACCAAAGATATGTCCCAAACCAATGAAAAGAGGGAGTGAGGGTCAGGGAGACCTTCATGAAATGTGTCCAGGGCCGGGAAGGATGGGTAAGTCCTCTGTTTATAGAGAGTTCACTTTTCTCCTTGTTTTCTGTGAAGATTGAAAACTCAGGAGTGAAGAAAAGAAGAAATGAACTAATTAAGGAAAACTTGTAATTAAAATTAGAAATCTAAAATCTACTATTTAAAGAAAAAAAGAGTACTTCTCTAGATTCCTTTCCTTTTCAGTGGGAACTTGTATCAAGTTCATTGAGTCATACTGACTGGTCACTCTTAATTTAACTGTTGGTTATCAATGTCAGGGACTGTTTTTTTCAATGAAAATTTTTTCCCCTCCTCCTTTTTAAAAGCATGGTTTTAGTTTGTGTGCTTAAGTTTTGCTTGCCAAAGGTACTCATTTGTTCATTTATCCCATCAATACCGACTTATCTGGCAGCAAACGACCGGCATGCCTGTTGCTAAGCACACGTGATAGGTCAGTGGACCCCTCGGTGGTTCCAGGAGCTCAGAGACTTGTCGGTTTGACAGCACAGTGGGAAGATGACTGCTCACAGGGAGTTAAGACAGAGTGTCGGGAAAGTGCAAAGAAAGCATGAGGCATTCAGAAGATTGGTTTGTCCAGTCACATCTGAAGAGGAGGGTAGGAGTACAGATTCATGGGTGTGGGTAACAGTAGAGATGGAGGAAATGTCATCGGGTCTACTTGATGGGAATTTGGACATAAACATGGGGGGACAATTTTAAGAATCTTAAAGAAATGTAAAACAGGAATTTTTATATCCAGAAAAAAAGAAAACAGCCTGAAGAATTAAGGGAATGTGTTCTCTCTCAAGTCTTTCTTGAGAAGTCTACTGAAGATGAGCACCAGGAAACCAAAATGACTAGACATGTCAGGAAGGAAAGCTAGCAATGGTCAAGCCAGAGTAGCTCCTTGTAGGAACAGCACTGAACGGGGATCAGGAGGGAGAGGACAGTATTTAATGGCTATATCCTTTGACAATATAGTTCAACTATAAAAAAATAGACAATGAGACCACACCTGTAAAAATAATTTTTAAACTTTTCAACAACATTTAGTATTGTTATTTTGATAAGGAAAAAAAAGTAATTATGCGATAGTGCAGGAGTCGGGAACCTATGGCTCGCAAGCCAGATGTGGCTCTTTTGATGGCTGCATCTGGCTCACAGACAAATCTTTAATAAAAAAATAATAATGTTAAAAATAGAAAACATTCTCATGTATTACAATCCATTCATTTCCTACCGCTTATGTTCATGGTTGCGGGTGGCTGGAGCCAATCACAGCTGTCCTCTGGGACAACACCAAATTTTTGTTGGATAATGTGTAATGTATGGCTCTCATGGAATTACATTTTAAAATATGTAGTGTTCATGGCTCTCTCAGCCAAAAAGTTTCCTGACCCCTGTGATAGTGCAATCCTCCTCTCAATCCTCAATGGATTTTTGATGGAGAAGAACACATGTGAGACGGCATGAGAAGCCTGGAGTCCTAGAGTTGAATTCTAAATGTCAGTAGGAACTTAGGAGTTGTTTGAATCCCCCAGTTATGATCACTGAAGAGGTTTAGAAACCATACCAGCTCAATGGCCAAGATCATCATTAGCGCCCCGATGATAGTCTAAAAATAGTATTTCCCAGTAAAAAAAAAAATGTACAAAACAGAGCTTCTCAAAAAAATGGAGCAGGAAAGGTACAGAATGAATCTGGGACAACTTGACATACCAGACAGAAAGCTATCAAGGACAATGAGAGAAAAGCTTTGAGATCAACCTTGAACAGGTTCCCACTGGTCAATATGAACAACTTGAATTTCAAATAAGAATAACAATGATAACATGTAGAAACCTATTAAATATGGTTTATATCCCCTTGTTAAAAAGAAATTATACAAAAAAAAAATTGGTCTTGGAAAGGAGGACGTAATGAACAAATTAATTATCGAGGCAACAGTCACTGAAAGGTCAAAGCAAACACTTATTCAGCCGGTGTTGTGGGACGTCTGTCAAGAGACCAAATCATAGGTCAATGTAAGCTTCTCCTTACAGGACTATTCCATCCAATTCAGGAAAATTTCATTACAGAAGTAGAATATCATCACTTTGTAAACATCACTGAATCCCTATATCAAGTCATCAAGCATCAACGACTGATGATAATGCAAAAATATCACCAGACAGTGTGCACTTCCTGCTGGACACTCATAACCCCAGCAAGGCATGGCACGGAGCCCCTTTGCACAAGCTCAGTGACCCCAAAGACATTGCAGAAAATGCAGAGGACAGAGGGAGCATGCTGACCACATGCATGTGAGGTTAGGAGATTGTGGGAAGCTCTACAAGACAGTGGTTAATTTAGGGGAGGTCGAAAGGCTTGGGATTGAGGCAGAATGATGATTCTCAAAAGAAGCCCAGAGACCTCTGGAGTATACACATTCACATGCACCTCTAGGGGTTCAGCAGGTCACAGTTTTGATGGTGTGCACATGTTTCAATGGCTTTGGTCAACAAGTGTAAAAAATTTTTTTTCTTGAGATTCATCTTTCAGAACCAGTTTAGAAGGCACATATTTGAAAATCAGTCTTGTTCCCTTCTAACCCATTTAGTTTTTGTCTCAAAAGAGTATTAACAAGTGTAGTAGTTATTTACTAGGGTTAATTTGGGGGTGATTTTGGCTCTTCCTAGAAATCCCTCTTCTAAGAATGCAGTGATGCTGCCCTGAAGAGGTTACAGAAGACATGTCTGAGAGCCCAGGACATCCCAAATGTGCCGTGAATAATTGGAGCCCATCGTGAGAAATATAGATAGAGCTCTGGAGTCTGTGGGCTCTGATAGGAGGAGCAGAGCTTCTTGAACTTGGTATTTGTTAAGTCACTTATATTACTTTACACAGAGATACCCTGACTTTGCAAGTTTAATGAAAACATGTATAGAAGGTATTGTGTGAAGTCCCTGGTACATCAGTTCTCTCTCTCTTCCAGTCTACTGGCCTCAACTAAAGGAACACAGCAAATTTTGTGAGATTTGTCAAACCTAGCTTGAAACCCCGGATGTGGATGTCTCTTCAAGGTTGACTTCATGCCCTCATTTAAGCATGATAGGCCCAGAAGGAAATAAATGTGTCATTTCCTACTAACCAGATACTCTTAGGAGTTTTTATGATATGGTGATTTCGGTGACGAGACAACCGGGTTCATTAATGTGGCCCAGTCCTCCGTCTCCAGTGGCTGCGATGTGTTAGAGCCTCAGGTTGTTTTCCCTTTTTGAGTGTGTGTGTGTGTGTGTGTGTGTGTGTGTGTGTGTGTGTGTGTGTATCTTTCTGTCTCTCTGTGTCTCTGTCTCTCTATCTCTATCTCTGTGTGTATCTCTATCTTTATCTCTCTGTTTCTCTTACTCTTTCTGTCTCTCTGTCTCTCTCTCTCTCTCTCATCATTTATTTTAAATGTCACCCCCTCTCTGGGTTTCAGTTTCCTAAGCGATAACACTGATCTTCTCTAAGATGCCCTTTGTACTTCTAATTTTTTTTCTAATATCTGTTTATGATTTTATTTCTATTTGGAAATGAGATTCCAATTGTATAAGTTGAAGCCAGTGTTTACAGTAGACAACACTCTAAAATAAATGTGGACAGTGGGCCTCCACAACGCGGAGCAGCACTCGGGCCCAGTCCCTGCAGTTCCTTCTGGTGTGGCGGAAGCAAGTTCAAGGAGAAAGCGCTCTGCTCATGAATGCACACACTCAGAAATAGTGCTGAGGAAGCACGCCCGAGCCACACTAGTGAGAAACGCTATCAATCACAAGAGTGTTGTAGGAGAGGTCTGGGAGATTGACATCAGTGAAAGATCGGGGAGAAGACATAGGAGATGCTGCTGTCTTCACTGGACTCGGGGGGGAAGGTTAGTGAGTGTATGGCTGAGTGGCTCCAACTGAACTCGAGACCTGTCACATGGGGGGTGGACAGGCACCTGGAACAGCCACGGGGCAGTGACAGGGTGGACCAGCAACTGCGGGAAACCAGAGCAGAGAAGTGAAGAGGGACAGCACAGACACGGAATAAACTCCCACACACCTTTCTTCCTGTGACACACAACTAAAAGCATCCAAATAGAAGAAAAGTTAGAAGATGGTACAGCCACACACACCTCTGAAGCTAACAGCAGAGATAGCGGACAGCGAGACTCCTCCAGTCAGGACAGTGGCCAGGGAGAGGCTGGCCCGTCTTCAGCTAATGCTCACCGATGGTTAGTCAGTGAATACATATGTATTTA
This sequence comes from Saccopteryx leptura, assembly GCF_036850995.1. Classification (NCBI taxonomy): domain Eukaryota; kingdom Metazoa; phylum Chordata; class Mammalia; order Chiroptera; family Emballonuridae; genus Saccopteryx; species Saccopteryx leptura. The sequence goes on along the minus strand of NC_089507.1, from coordinate 145,037,753 downwards.
TGAATATTTATATCTGCACGTGGAAACGTGCTGGGTCCTTGGTTGTTAGTACTCTCTCACACTCCCTATCCAGGCATTACTACAGTGATTTCCAGCCGTCCCATTCCAATCATCAGGAACGATGCTAAAATGCAGATTCTGATTCGGGAGGTCTACACAGCAATGATATTTTTGTTTTTTAAAATAATTTTATTCAGAAAATTAAATTTAATGGGGTGGCATTGATCAATAAGAGTACACAGGTTTCAGGTGAACATGTGTATAGCATTTGAACTGTTGATTGCATTGTGTGCCCATCACCCAAAGTCAAATCATTTTCCATCACTTTATATTTGTCCCTCTTTATTCCCTTCACCCACCCCCTACCTCTGGTAACCACTTCACTTTTATCTATGTCTACAAGTCTCAGTTTTATATCCCACCTATGTGTGAAATCATACAGTTCTTAGCTTTTTCTGATTTACTTATTTCACTCAGTATAATGTTCTCAAGATCCATCCGTGTTGGCGTAAATGGCACTATGTCATTATTTATTATGGCTGAGCAGTATTCCCTTGTGTGTGTGTGTGTGTGTGTGTGTGTGTGTGTGTGTGTGTGTGTGTGTGTGTGTACCACATCTTTATCCAGTCCTCTATCGAGGGACACTTTGGTTGTTTCCATGTCTTGGCCACTGTGAATAATGCTGTGATGAACATGGGGGTATATGAGTTTTTACGTACCAGTGTTTTCAAGCTTTGGGGGTAGATACCCAGTAGAAGGATTGCTGGGTCATATGATATTTCTATTCTTAAATTTTTGAGGAACCACCATACTTTCTTCCATGATGGTTGTATCAATTGCATTCCCATCAGCAGTGAATGAGGGTACCATTTTTCCCACAGCCTCTCCAACACTTGTTATTACCTGTCCTGTTGATAATAGCCAATCTAACAGGTGTGAGGTGGTATCTCATCGTAGTTTTAATTTGCATTTCTCTTAATAGCTAGTGAGGCTGAGCATCTTTTCATATATCTGTTGGCCATATGTATGTCTTCTTGGGAGACTTGTCTGTTCGGGTCCTCTCCCCATTTTTTAATTGAATTGTTTGCTTGTTTTTTGTTGAACTTTGTGAATTCTTTATACATTTTGGATATTAACCCCTTATTGGAGCTATTTGTGAATATCATCTTCCATTTGGTTGGCTGCCTGTTTGTTTTGTTGTCAGTTTCTTTTGTTGTGCAAAAGTTTTTTAGTTTGATATAGTCCCATTTGTTTATTTTTGCCTTTACTACCCATTTCTTTGGGGTCAAATTGATAAAATGTTCTCTATGACCAAGGTTCATAAGTTTAATAACTATGTTTTCTTCTATATAATTTATTGTTTCAGATCTTATATTTAGGTCTTTGATCCATTTTTAATTAATTTTTGTCCAAGTAGACAAGGTATAGTCAAGTTTCATTCTTTTTCATGTGGCTTTCTAATTTTCCCAGCACCATTTCTTGAGGAGGCATTCTTTTCTCCATTGTGTGTTTCTGGTTTACTTGGATTATTTGTCCGTGTGTGTGTGTGTGTGTGTGTGTGTGTGTGTGTGTGTGTGTGTGGTTTTATTTTGGGCTCTCACTTCTGTTACATTGGTCTGTATGTCTGGTTTTCTGCCAATACCATGCTGTTTGAATTATTGGGGCTCTATATTATACTTGAAGTCAGTTAGTGTTATACCTCCAGCTTCATTCTTTTTTCTCAGGATTGCTTTGGCTATTTGGGGTTTCCCCCCCCTTTTTTTTCTTTTTTTATTATTAATTTTAATGCAGTGACATTGATAAATCAGGGTACATATGTTCAGAGAAAACATCTCCAGATTATTTTGACATTTGATTATGTTGCATACCCCTCACCCAAAGTCAAATTGTCTTCCGTCACCTTCTATCTGGTTTTCTTTGTGCCCCTCCCCTCCCCCCACCCCCTCTCTCTCCTTCCTCGCTCCATCCGCCCCCCCCCCCCATTTCAATCACATTCTTTTCCATGTCTCTGAGTCTCATTTTCATGTCCCATCTATGTATGGATTCATATAGTTCTTAGCTTTTTCTGATTTACTTATTTCACTCAGTATAATGTTATCAAGGTCCATCCATGTTATTGTAAATGATCCGATGTCATCATTTCTTATGGCTGAGTAGTATTCCATAGTATATATGTATCAAAGCTTTTTAATCCATTCGTCCACTGACGGACGCTTGGGCTGTTTCCAGATCTTCGCTATTGTGAACAATGCTGCCATAAACATGGGGCTGCATTTCTCCTTTTGGAACATTTCTGTGGTGTTCTTAGGCTATATTCCTAAAAGTGGGATAGCTGGGTCAAAAGTTCAATTTTTAATTTTTTCAGGAATCTCCATATTGTTTTTTACAGTGGCTGCACCAGTCTGCATTTCCACCAGCAGTGCAGGAGGGTTCCCTTTTCTCCACATCCTCGCCAGCACTTATTCTGTGTTGTTTTGTTGATGAGCGCCATTCTGACTGGTGTGAGGTGATATCTCATTGTGGTTTTAATTTGCATTTCTCTAATGATTAGTAATGTTGAGCATTTTTTTATATGCTTATTGGCCATCTGTATGTCCTCTTTGGAGAAGTGTCTATTATTTCTTTTGCCCATTTTTTGATTGGATTGTTTGTCTTCCTGGTGTTGAGATTTACAAGTTCTTTATAAATTTTGGTTATTAACCCCTTATCAGACGTATAGTCAAATATGTTCTCCCATTGTGTAGTTTGTCTTTTTATTCTGTTCTTATTGTCTTTAGCTGTGCAAAAGCTTTTTAGTTTGATATAGTCCTATTTGTTTATCCTGTCTTTTATTTCACTTGCCCACGGAGATAAATCAGCAAATATATTGCTGCGAGAGATGTCGGAGAGCTTACTGCCTATGTTTTCTTCTAAGATGCTTATGGTTTCACGGCTTACATTTTAGTCTTTTATCCATTTTGAGTTTATTTTTGCGAATGGTTTAAGTTAGTGGTCTAGTTTCATTTTTTTGCAGGTAGCTGTCCAATTTTCCCAACACCATTTATTTATTTATTTTTTTAATTTTTTAAATAATTTTATTTTTTTAATGGGGCGACATCAATAAATCAGGATACATATATTCAAAAATAACATGTCCAGGTTATCTTGTCATTCAATTATGTTGCATACCCATCACCCAAAGTCAGATTGTCCTCTGTCACCTTCTATCTAGTTTTCTTTGTGCCCCTCCCCCTCCCCCTTTCTCTCTCCCTCTCCCCCCTCCCCCCGTAATCACCACACTCTTATCAATGCCTCTTAGTCTCACTTTTATGTACCACCTACGTATGGAATAATGCAGTTCTTGGTTTTTTCTGATTTACTTATTTCACTTTGTCTAATGTTATCAAGTCCCACCATTTTGCTGTATGATCCAATGTCATCATTTTTTATGGCTGAGTAGTATTCCATAGTGTATATGTGCCACATCTTCTTTATCCAGTCATCTATTGATGGGTTTTTTGGTTATTTCCATGTCCTGGCCACTGTGAGCAATGCTGCAATAAACATGGGGCTGCATGTGTCTTTACGTATCAATGTTTCTGAGTTTTGGGAGTATATACCCAGTAGAGGGATTGCTGGGTCATAAGGTAGTTCTATTTTCAGTTTTTTGAGAAACCACCATACTTTCTTCCATAATGGTTGTACTACTTTACATTCCCACCAACAGTGTATGAGGGTTCCTTTTCTCCACAGCCTCTCCAACATTTGCTATTACCTGTCTTGTTAATAATAGCTAATCGAAGAGGTGTGAGGTGGTATCTCATTGCAGTTTTGATTTGCATTTCTCTAATAACTAACGAAGATAAGCATCTTTTCATATATCTGTTGGCCATTTGTATTTCTTCCTGGGAGAAGTGTCTGTTCATGTCCTCTTCCCATTTTTTTATTGGATTGTTTGTTTGTTTGTTGTTGAGTTTTATGAGTTCTTTGTATATTTTGGATATTAGGCCCTTATCTGAGCTGTTGTTTGAAAATATCATTTCCCATTTAGTTGGCTGTCTGTTTATTTTGTTATTAGTTTCTCTTGCTGAGCAAAAACTTCTTAGTCTGATGTAGTCCCATTCATTAATTTTTGCCTTCACTTCTCTTGCCTTTGGAGTCAAATTCATAAAATGCTCTTTAAAACCCAGTTCCATGAGTTGAGTACCTATGTCTTCTTCTATGTACTTAATTGTTTCAGGTCTTATGTTTAGATCTTTGATCCATTTTGAGTTAATTTTAGTACAGGGGGACAAACTGTAGTCCAGTTTCATTCTTTTGCATGTGGCTTTCCAGTTTTCCCAGCACCATTTATTGAAGAGGCTTTCTTTTCTCCATTGTGTGTCCTTGGTCCCTTTATCAAAAATTATTTGACTATATATATGTGGTTTTATTTCTGGACTTTCTATTCTGTTCCACTGGTCTGAGTGTCTATTTTTCTGCCAATACCATGCTGTTTTGATTGTCGTGGCCCTATAATATAGTTTGAAGTCAGGTATTGTAATGCCCCCAGCTTCATTCTTTTTCTTTAGGATTGCTTTGGCTATTTGGGGTTTTTTATAGTTCCATATAAATCTGATGATTTTTTGCTCCATTTCTTTAAAAAATGTCATTGGAATTTTGATGGGAATTGCATTAAATTTGTATATTGCTTTGGGTAATATGGCCATCTTGATTATATTTATTCTTCTTAACCAAGAACAAGGTATATTCTTCCATCTCATTATATCTTTTTCGATTTCCCTTAACAATGGTTTATAGTTTTCATTATATAAGTCCTTTACATTCTTTGTTATGTTTATTCCTAGGTATTTTTTTGTTGTTGTTGCAATCGTGAAGGGGATTATTTTTTTGAGTTCGTTCTCAAATGTTTCATTGTTGGTATATAGAAAGGCTATTGACTTCTGTATGTTAATTTTGTATCCTGCGACCTTACTGTATTGGCTTATTGTTTCTAGTAGTCTTTTTGTGGATTCTTTGGGGTTTTCGATGTATAGGATTATATCATCTGCAAAAAGTGATACCTTTACTTCTTCTTTTCCGATATGGAAACCTTTTGTTTCTTTGTCTTGTCTGATTGCTCTGGCTAGAACCTCTAGTACCACATTAAATAAGAGTGGAGAGAGTGGACAACCCTATCTTGTTCCTGATTTAAGGGGGAAAGCCTTCAGTTTTGTGCCATTTATTATGATGTTAGCTGATGGTTTATCATATATGGCCTTTATCATGTTGAGATATTTTCCTTCTATACTCATTTTGTTGAGAGTCTTAAACATAAAATTGTGTTGTATTTTATCAAAAGACTTTTCTGCATCTATTGATAAGATCATGTGGTTTTTGTTCTTTGTTTTGTTGATACGGTATATTACGTTAATCGTTTTACGTATGTTGAACCATCCTTGAGATCCTGGGATGAATCCCACTTGATCATGATGTATTATTTTTTTAATATGTTGTTGTATTTGATTTGCTAGTATTTTGTTTAGTATTTTAGCATCTGTATTCATTAGAGATATTGGTCTGTAGTTTTCTTTTTTTGTGCCAACCTTGCCTGGTTTTGGTATGGGTTATGTTGGCCTCATAAATGTGTTTGGAAGTATTGCTTCTTCTTCAATTTTTTGGAAGACTTTGAGTAGAATAGGAACCAAGTCTTCTTTGAATGTTTGATAAAATTCGCTGGTAGAGCCGTCTGGGCCTGGACTTTTATTTTTGGGGAGGTTTTTAATGGTTTTTTCTATTTCTTCTCTACTAATAGGTCTGTTTAGGCTTTCTGCTTCTTCTTGACTCAGTCTAGGAAGATTGTATTGTTCTAGGAATTGATCCATTTCTTCTAGGTTGTTGAATTTAGTGGCATAAAGTTTTTCATAGTATTCTACAATAATTCTTTGTATATCTACGGTGTCCGTGGTGATTTCTCCTCTTTCATTTTGGATTTTGTTTATATGAGTTCTTTCTCTTTTTTCCTTGGTAAGTCTTGCCAAGGGTTTGTCAATTTTGTTGATCTTTTCAAAGAACCAGCTCCTTGTTCTATTAATTTTTTCTATAGTTTTTCTGTTCTCTATTTCATTTATTTCTGCTCTGATTTTTATTATCTCCTTTCTTCAGCTGGTTTTGGGTTGTCTTTGTTCTTCTTTTTCTAGTTCCTTAAGGTGTGAAGTTAAGTGGTTCACTTGGGCTCTCTCTTGTTTGTTTATATATGCCTGAAGTGATATGAACTTCCCTCTTATCACTGCTTTTGCTGCATCCCATAGATTCTGATATGTCGTATTGTCATTTTCATTTGTCTGTATATATCTTTTGATCTCTGCACTTATTTCTTCTTTGACCCATTCATTTTTTAAAAGTATGTTGTTTAGTTTCCACATTTTTGTGGGATTTTTTTTTCTCTTTTTTGCAGTTGAATTCTAGTTTCAAGGCTTTATGATCAGAAAATATGCTTGGTACAATTTTGATGTTTTTGTGGCCCAACATATGGTCATTTCTTGAGAATGATCCATGTACACTGGAGAAAAATGTATACTCAGTCACTTTGGGATGAAATGTCCTGTAGATGTCTATCATATCCAGGTGATCTAGTGTTTTGTTTAAGGCCACTATATCTTTGTTGATTCTCTGTTTGGATGACCGATCTAGAGCCGTCAGTGGTGTATTGAGGTCTCCAAGTATGATTGTATTTTTTTTTTTTGTATTTTTCTGAAGCTGGAAACGGGGAGAGACAGTCAGACAGACTCCCTCATGCGCCCGACCGGGATCCACCCGGAACGCCCACCAGGGGCGACGTTCTTCCCACCAGGGGGCGATGCTCTGCCCCTCCGGGGCATCGCTCTGCCGCAACCAGAGCCACTCTAGCGCCTGGGGCAGAGGCCAAGGAGCCATCCCCAGCGCCCAGGACATCCTTGCTCCAATGGAGCCTCAGCTGTGGGAGGGGAAGAGAGAGACAGAGAGGAAGGAGGGGGTGGGGGTGGAGAAGCAAATGGGCACTTCTCCTATGTGCCCTGGCCGGGAATCAAACCCGGGTCCCCGCACGCCAGGTCGATGCTCTACCGCTGAGCCAACCGGCCAGGGCCTATGATTGTATTTTTGTCAGTTTTTGTTTTAAGGTCAATAAGTAGCTGTCTTATATATTTTGGTGCTCCTTGGTTTGGTGCATATATATTAAGAATTGTTATGTCTTCTTGATTCAGTGTCCCCTTAGCCATTATGAAATGGCCATTTTTGTCTCTGAGTAGTTTTGCTGTCTTGTAATCAGCATTATCAGGTATGAGTATTACTACACCTGCTTTTTTTGGATGTTATTTGCTTGGAGTATTGTTTTCCAGCCTTTCACTTTGAATTTGTTTTTATCCTTGTTACTTAGATGAGTTTCTTGTAGGCAGCATACAGTTGGCTTTTCTTTTTTAATCCATTCTGCTACTCTGTGCCTTTTTATTGGTGAGTTTAATCCGTTTACATTTTGTGTAATTATTGACACTTGTGACTTCCCTATTGCCATTTTATAGATTGCTTTCTGTTAGTTTTGTGTCTTGTTTGATCCTTCTCTTTCGTTTTTCTATCTTTTGTTTTTATTTGGTTGTATTCCATACATCTTTCCTCTGTTGCTATCTTTTTTAAATCATGTGCTTCTGTGGTGGTTTTTTCAATGGTGGTTACCTTTAAGTAATGAAAAGGGTTTCTACCCTGTTCATTGTAGTGCACTATTTTGTGAGTACTTTTGCACTGCATTGTCCTTTGCTACTGTTAATCTCCATCCTCTCCCCCCCCCCTTTCTTTCTGTTGTTGTCATAGTTTAAATTTGGTTTTATTGTGTTCTTCTTGGAGCTTTTACTTGTGGCTTTGTTTTTTTTTTTTTGTTCTTTGTTTCTGATTGGAGAACCCCCTTTAGTAATTCCTGGAGTGAGGGTTTTCTGATGATAAATTCCCTCATCTTTTCTGTATCTGTGAATGTTTTTATTTCTCCTTCATATTTGAAGGATAGCTTTGATGGGTATAGTATTCGTGGCTGAAAGTTCCTCTCTTTCAGGACTTTAAATATTGGGGTCCACTCTCTCTTAGCTTGTAGAGTTTCTGTTGAGAAATAGGATGATAATCTAATGGGCCTTCCTTTATATGTTGTATTCTTCTTTTCCCTGGCTGCCTTGAGAATTTTTTCTTTGCCATTGGTTTGTGCCAATTTCATCATGATGTGCCTTGGAGTAGGTTTGTTGGGGTTAAGAAAACTCGGAGTTCTGTTTGCTTCTTGAATTTGAGGCTTTAGTTCTTTCCACAGGCTTGGGAAGTTCTCATCTATTATTTGTTTGAGTATGTTCTCCATTCCATTTTCTCTCTCTTCTCCCTCTGATATACCTATGATTCTTATGTTATTCTTTTTGATGGAGTCAGATAATTTTTGTAGGGCTATCTCATTTTTTTTAATTTTTGAGTCTCTTTCTTCTTCTCTCTGTTGTACCTCGTGTTGCTTGTCTTCTATTTCACTAATCCTCTCTTCTATCTGACCTGTTCTATTAGCTAAGCTTGTTACTTCGTTTCTCAGCTCGTGAATTGAGTTTTTCATCTCTGTTTGATTTGTTTTTATAGTTTCAATTTCCTTGGAAATATATTCTTTGTGTTCATTGAGTTGTTTTCTGAGCTCCCTAAATTGCCTTTCTGTGTTTTCTTGTATATCTCTGAGTATTTTTAGGATTTTTATTTTAAATTCTCTGTCGTTTAACTCCAAGGTTTCCAATATATTAAATTTTTTCTCCATAGATTTTTTCCTCATCTATCTGTGTTACCTCTCTTTCTTTTGTATCCATATTTGATTTTCTCTTCCTTAATGGCATCTGAGGGTGGTTTTGTTGATAGTATTAATGAGATTTAATAAAGAATAAAAAGTTAAAAAAAAAAATCAAAGAGTTGTTTTTTTAAAAAGAATTAATAATTAAATAAAGAAAAATAAAAGAAAATAAAAATTAAAAAAAGGAAATTATTTCCCCCCTCCTTTTTTCCTCTCCTCTCCTCTTCCCTCTTTCTTGAGAAAATCTTGTGGTGAACTGTGAATTATATTGTACTAAGTAGAACAAACAATGCCTGTAATGGAGGGCCTGAATTGGGGAGAATTAATAAAGGGGCAACCCCCCCAAAAAAAAACAGAAAAAAGGGGGTGTGGACCCACAAAAAGCAAATAAGGAAAAAATTTGGGTCAAGAATAAAATTATTTGCTTTTAGGTGTTGGTTGACTAAGGGTTATGATGAGAGGAATAAGAGGGAAACAGGAAAATGGGGGGACAAATTAAAAAATTACTATTGTATTTAGTGGAACAAGAACTAGATAAAATGGAGAGCCAGGGATGGGAGCACTGCTAGTGAGTTAAAAAGGTGAAGTAAAAAACCCCCAAAATGCCACAAACATAAGTTTGAGTCCCAGATAAGATAATTTGTTCATTATTGAAGTTTGAATGAGAGGAGACATAAAGGAGAAAGGAAGAAACTAATATAGAGGGAGAAAAGAAAGAGAGAGAGAGAAAAAAAGAGGGAACCACTAAAAGAAGAAAAAAGAAGAAAGAGGAGAGAGAGAGAGAGAGAGAGAGAGAGAGTTAAGGGTTTTGGAGGGCAACCCTCATAGAGAGAAAGAAAGAGGAAAGAAAAGATAATGGGAGATGTAACACTTATGGGTAGTGTAGTTCAAGGAGAGGAGAGAGTAAGACCAGCAGAGAGTTAAAGGACCAAATTGGAGGAGGAAAAAAAAAATCAAGAATAAAGATAAGAGAAACAAATGAACAAATATAATAAAATGGGATAGGTTATAAAGTCTGTGGATTATTCTTGATTTTGAGAGGCTATCTTCTTGCTTTTTCTTTTCTCTCCCTCTTCCTGGTCGGTGGCTCTGTACCCCGGGTTCTGCCCCTTTGGCACGCTCAGGTAGAGGTTTGCAGTTGATAAGTCTCTATGGCAAGAGACTTATGTATTGTGCTTCAGTCTCATTGGCAGTCGAGGCTCATTAGCATTTATAGGCTCCAACAGTGAGAGAGTCCGTGTTCCTGGAGCCTCTCTCCTAGTCTTTCCTTCCTCAATTAGTAGCCTGATAATCCAGCTATGGGGTTGCTGCTGTCTCTGCCTGGATAGTAAGAAGCTCAAAGAGCTGGCAACTCCCCACTCTATTCCCACTCAGCACAGGGCTCTGGGTAAGGCTCAGTCAGTCAGATCTGCTAGCATAATCAGGTGGGGCTTCTGCCCACTCAAAGACCTCTGACTCTGCCACTCTGTCCGGTAACACGGGTGGGCACCCACTCCTGGGGCGCTTGGAAGAATCTCTTGCTCACTATCTGAGCGTGCAGTCCAGGATATCTGGCCGGAAGTCTCACACTCTGAGTGAAACCCTCGCCCACACGGAAAAGTTGCAGCGTTGGAATTGGCTCTCGCTCCCTCCCCATGCACAGCTTTTTCAGGGTGCTGGGGTGGCTTGGAGATTCCAGTTTTGGCCCACACAAAGGCCCCTGACTCTGCCCCTTTGCGGGATAACACGGGTGCGCACTGCCGAGGCACTTGGATGAATCTCTCGCTCACTATCTGAGCACGCAGACCAGGATATCAGGCCACAGTCTCACCCTCTGAGTGAAACCCCCACCCGCACGGAAAAGTTCCAGCGTTGGAATTGGCTCTCGCTCCCTCCCCATGTGCGGCTTTTTCAGGGCGCTGGGGTGGCCCGGAGATTCTGCTTTCAGCCCACACAAAGGCCTTTGACTCTGCCTCTCTGTAGGGTAACACGAGTGCCCACTGCTGAGGAACTCAGAGGAATCTCTCGCCCACTATCTGCGCGCGCCGACCAGGGGATCAGGGAAAATGGCGACCCCACTTGTCTTTCTTTGTCTGGGTTTGGCACGAGTGTTAGCTTGTATTGACTGGGTTGCCACAGGCACCGTTTTTCCTCGGCTTGGATCTCTGTGCCACAGCCTTGTTCGGCCGTTTGTGCAGCGGACTGGATCTATTCACCCCCTTTGCCCGCCTCAGTTTCTATATTCTCAGTTCCCAGTGAAAGCAGCCCTATTTAGGTTAGTGAGGAAGGCGGAGCATTTCTTACTCCCTATTTCCTTTGGGGTTTGATTATATATTTAGCCAATTTTTCGCTCAACCATACCTTTGGGTGTATTGCGAAACATCTGGAGGCTCCAAGGGCAGGTTTTTCTGTTTCTGGTTGAAGATCCTGTTGAGTTTTGGGGGAGATTTATCGGTATCGCTTCCTACCATGCCATTACTCTGACGTCATCCAATTCGGGGGTTTTTGATCATTCCATACAAATCTTGTGATTTTTTTATTCTATTTCTTTTAAAATGACATTGAAATTTTAATAGGGATTGCATTAAATTTGTATATTGCTTTGGATAATATGGCCATTTTAACTATGTTGATTCTTCTAATTCATGAACATGGAATATTTTCCATTTCATTGTATGTTTGTTTTTTGTTTTTTGGGTTTTTTATATAAATAAATTTTTATTAATTTTAATGGGGTGACATCAATAAATCAGGGTACATATATTCAAAGAAAACATATCCAGGTTATCTTGTCATTCAATTATGTTGCATACCAGCACCCAGAGTCAGATTGTCCTCTGTCACCTTCTATCTAGTTTTCTTTGTGCCTCTCCCCCTCCCCCTCCCCCCGGTTACAACCACACTCTTGTCCATGTCTCTTGGTCTCATTTTTATGTCCCACCAATGTATGGAATCATGCGGTTCTTGTTTTTTTCTGATTTACTTATTTCACTCCATATAATGTTATCAAGATCCCACCATTTTGTTGTAAATGATCCGATGTCATCATTTCTTATGGCTGAGTAGTATACCATAGATGTGCCACATCTTCTTTATCCAGTCTTCTATTTTTTTTTTACAGTGATTAAGGCCTTTAAGCAAACTCTTGGCCAATACAGCAAGAATCCATAAAAGAGTAGTGTCCTTAACATGTTCACCAAGTTCAAGTTGGCACCCACACCATTCCAAATCTCTGCAAAAGCAACCAACCCCAGTTCAGTCTGTTAGGAGCTGTCACAATTTCTTTCAATAATGCTTTGTAGTTTTCTGTATATAGTTCCTTCACATCCTTTGTTTAGATTATTACTAGGTACTTTGTTGTTGTTGTTGAAACTGTAAAAGGAATTGCTTTTTAGAGTTCATTTTCTGAAGTTTCATTGTTGGAGAATAGGAAAGCAATGAACTTTTTATGTTGATGTTGTATGCTGAGACTTTACTGTATTTGTTTCTAATAGTTTTTCGGTAGTCTTCGGGGTTTTCTATATACAGTATCATGTCATCTATAATAAGTGACACCTTTACATCTTCTTTCCCAATACAGATGCCTTTTATTTCTTTCTCTTGCCTGATTGCTCTAGCTAAAAATTCCAGTTCCATGTTGAATAAGAGTGGGCAGCCTTGTCTTGTTATTGATTTTAAAGGAAAAGCCCTAGTTTTTCACCACTTAGTATGATATTGGCTGATGTTTTGTCATAATGGGCTTTATTATTGTTGAGGTACTTTCCATCTACCCCATTTTACTGAGTGTTTTAAACATAAAGGGATGTTGTATCTTATCAAATGCTTTTTCT